>NC_134402.1:436403517-436719767 GCF_038048845.1 Mixophyes fleayi | reverse complement strand
TCATCTGCATAAAGGGCAATCTTGTCCGTCCTGCAGCCCATCTTTAAACCAGTGATATCTGGCTGCATTCTTACCACACATGCCAATGGCTCTATGGCAAGGGCAAACAGAGCAGGGGACAGGGGACATCCCTGTCTGGTACCTCTGCCCATAACAAACTGGCGGGACATAAAGCCATTTACACAGACTCTAGCTGTAGGACAAGAATACAAAAGTCTAATCCACTGAATAAAAAACGGTCCAAACCCAAATTTCAAAAGCACCGCCCACAGGTACCTCCACTCCACAGAGTCAAAGGCCCTAGCAGCATCCAAGGACACCACCACCGCCTCCTCCTCCGCAGGATGGGGCAACTGTAAATGACAAAAAAGCCTTCGCAGATTTATGGCCGTAGATTTTCCTGGCATAAAACCGGTTTGATGAGGATGCACGATCTCACTAATCACCCGGTTCAACCGTGTCGCCAAAATTTTTGCTAAAATCTTAATATCCGTTGCCAGTAACGATATCGGTCTGTATGATTCTGGAAACAAGGGATCCTTTCCCGTTTTAGGGATAAGAACTATAATGGCTTCAGACATAGACGGAGACACACACCCCTGATCTCTAAAACTTGTAAACATGTCCTTCAGGCGAGGCACAAAAAACCCCAAATGTTTCTTATACAGCTCTATGGGTATTCCATCTATGCCCGAAGCCCTACCATTTGGGAACGCTGATATTGCAGCTACAATCTCCTCATCAGAAATTGACAATTCCAAACTTTCTCTACCATCTATACTCAGTTCGGGTATGGAAACAGCCGCCAGAAACGTATCTAAATCAGAGTCTGAGTACTCAGCTCTTGACGTATAAGCCTCTTTGAAATACGTATAGAAAACATCACTAATCTCTTCAGTCACGGTATGCACGACACCCAAAGTATCAGTAATCCCCGCCACTACAGTCGCCGCCCTTTCAGACCTAGCTAAATAAGCTAAAAACCTACCACACTTATCCGCTTCAAAGTATTGTGTATGTTTAGCAAATAACAACTTACGCCTTGATTTATCTAGCAAATAATCCGACCACTCTCTCTGTACTGTTAACCAAGCCATCCTATCAGAAACCGCATGAGAAGAGAGATATACTTCCTCCAACCGCACAACCTCTTTTTCCAATCTATCGCCTTTCAACCTAGATTCTCTCTTGAAACAGTTGATGCTTCTAATTAAAGAGCCTCTTAAAAACGCCTTAAAGGAATCCCAAACGACAGACAGGGCTGCTGTATCCACATTGGTAGCAAAGTACTCCTCCCATTGGGACTCTAAAATATTTCCATCCTGTAATAATGTCAACCAAAAGGGGTTAAGCCTCCAAAATGCTTGACCTCGAGAAACATTAAGTTCAACTGTTAATATCAATGGAGAGTGATCTGAAATTCCCCTTGGCAAATATGCGACACCAGAGACAGCCGGCAGCAGTTCCCCCGATACAAGTCCTAGATCAATTCGGGAGAAGGCGTTATATGAAGTGGAGAAACATGAGAAACAAACCTCTGCCGGATGCCTCAGACGCCACACATCCACCAAACCCATTTCTGCCACCAAATCAGCAAACTTTGATCTCTTAGCATGTGTATTGTCCCCCACCTCCCTCCACCTGTCAACATTAGAATCCAACACATTATTGAAATCCCCACAGCAGATCACTGGAGTATCAGGAGACAGAGAAATAAAATCACTGCACTTTTTTAGGACCTCACCACTATAGGGAGGGGGGACATAGACTGATAGCAGGTTTATACGTTTGGAATCGAAGCAGCCCCTTACAAAAACATATCGACCTAATGGATCCGACTCCACCAATTCCAGAATAAAATTTACTTTCTTTCGTATAAGGAGAGATACCCCTCTAGAATGGCCCATATGAGTAGCATGATATGCCCATCCAACCCACGGTTTCTTAAGGGCCAACACTTTACCTCCCACTAAATGAGTTTCAGTTAAACATATAACATCTGCCTCATACTTTTTCAATTGGGATATGACCAAAGACCGTTTAATTTTATCGTTTAGACCACGTACATTCCAGGTCAGGATTTTTATAGACCCCTTATTCACCTTCCCAGTCGCCATAGCACAAGGGAATACACATGAAGCATCTTACCATAACCGTCAACCCCTTCCAGCCCAGGCAGACACCCAGCCACCTTAGCATTTACCAAGATAGACAGTCTCAACATCCGAAAGCATTTGTATAAAGATAAAGTACCATACTTGTCACTGTATTGTAAAAACTCATCCCTCCCTACCCTATTCAAACAACCCCCCTCCCCGTATATCCACCCCCAACTCAGACATACCTGGATCCCCTTATAACTATCCCACATCTCCTTAGACAACGCACACACCTATCTCCCCGTACTTATGGAGATACCTATATGCACTGAAAAAAAAGAAGAGGGAGACCGCGACCCTTTAAGCAAGGGAAGCTCCCCAACCCACAAATTCACCCCTAGTACTCCCCTAACCCTCCTATCTATTAGCACCAACAACAGAATTCAGCAGTTTCAAATACTATCACCTTATACATAACATATAAGTATCCAAATACCTACAGTATTAATGACAGTATTTCAATTTTATATAAACATACATCCAAGTGATATATATTATCCAAAACATTATAGCTATCAAAGGCACATAGTCCTTAATGGTATCATCTCAGTTCAATAGACCAATACATCACCAGGAGCATCTTCAATCCGGACGAAGACCACTAGGAGCTCTCCTGTCCAGCCAGTGAGTCGCCTCAGACGATGATCCAAAGAAAAGGGTAGTCCCATCTGCAATCACCCTCAATCTTGCCGGGAAGAGCATAGCATATGGCAATTGCATTTCACGAAGACGACGTTTCACCTGTATAAATTGTGCTCTGCTTTTTTGCACATCCACCGAAAAGTCAGGAAATACAGCAACTCTCTGGTTTTCATGCATCAGGGGGCCCTTAATCCGAGCCAATCGCAGGATAGCATCCCGATCTTTATAATGCAACATCTTGGCAATAAATGTGCGCGGCTGTGCACCAGGAGGTAGTCTCTGTGTCGGGATCCGATGTGCCCTTTCCACCGCAAACTGGGCCGTGAACTCCTCTCTGCCGAATAGCTGGATCATCCAGTTCTCAAGAAATGTCTCCGGAGCATTTCCCTCCGCCTTCTCAGGGAGACCCACCAGTCGAATGTTACTGCGTCTGAGGCGACCCTCCATATCTGACATTTTCTGTCTAACTGACACCATCTGAGCCTCCAGGCCGGCAACTTTCTGCGGTAAAGGGACTGTAGTATCTTCAAGTATAGATATGCGAGCCTCTGTCTCCGACACACGTTCCCTAATTTTCTGAAAGTCCTGCCGCATCAATGACAAATCAACCTGCACTTCTCCGATTTTATCCATTACCTTCTTTTCAGAGGCAGCGATGGCTTTCAGGACCTCCTGAAGAGTAGAATCAGCAGGTGTTTCTGCGTCTGTAGAAGACTGGGATACCCGCAGCTCAGACGCAGGAGCTCCCCCTGCCGCTGTAGCAGGATTAGTGCGAGCATATTTCTCCAGCTTGCTGGCAGCAGTGTTACTTGCAGTGTGCTTTCCCATGATGGCACCTGCTATGCCCAGATGTTGATAGTTGCACTCTTAGGTTATTCACTTACAGCTCAGCTTATAAACTTGATGTTATAGCAGAACACCCAGTCCTCAAATCCACAGCACCCTGGATGTCTCAAATGTAGATAAAAGCACTATGTTAAGTGATCACTGAGACACATGTACTTTCAGGCAGCCCCTGTATTCAGGCACTTCACAGAGGGAGAACCTTCAGATACACCTAGTATTCTCTTCACTGTGGCACAAACAGCAGTCCCACACCACATAGGTTTTACCAGCTGAGCCTTTTCTCATACAGAGATGTATATACTCTGCCTCCCTCCGACAATACTCTCCCAAGATGGCGCCTCAAACCACTTCACGGCGGGAACCCGAGTACTGACCTTCCACTCCTTTCCAATTGCCAGATATCTTCTCTCTACAGAGCCAGCTGTCCCCACTCTGAACAAGTAAGTATGTACTTCAGTGTTTTACTCTCCGGCTAGAGCTCAGTCTTTTCCCCGCCAACAGGTTCCGCCTCAGCAGCGCTCCGGTCACTCGTGACTCTCACAGCCGCCCTGATCCTCCAACATACACCAAACTTGCCTCTGCTAGTGCCAGGACAGTTCCCCCACAAAATTATTGCGGTAAGAGGGAGTTACAGGTCATCAGGATGTCCGATCAGGATATTTAGGCTGGGGAGCTCCGGTATCTGCAACCTACACCATGCTCCGCCAGGCCACGCCCCCTCGTCATCTGCACCTTTAGTGGAGCTTCCGGTATTTAAGTATGTCCCCAGCATAGAAAACAGGGAACATACCCTATTTCCTAACAGTGGAGTATATAATTAACACCAGTGAATTTGGAGTCCTTTAAGCTGGTCACATGTGCTGCAACAACAGCAGAGATTGGGCAATGAGTGTGTATCTAATGTCTGATAACACAATGATTGATCAGATTATTATTGGTCATGTTGGTAAATGCCTGCTATCTGCCTGTGCGCGGTGTCGTTTTCAAACCCCACCTATAGCCTTAATGTGCCACTAAGACATCCAGCGGCTCGGACCCTGCACGGAATAGACAAATCCCTTCCAACATTGTCAGCTATGTGTGGGGCAAAATTAAACACTGACCCTGTAGCCCGGTCTGAGCACCACGAATGGCCCGTGTGAAGATTACCTAGTATAGTAGCTCTTCTATAGAAACCACTAAAAACACACATTGCATATTGTAGATCTGGTCCCGAAAAAGAAAAATTTAGAGAGAAATGACGACATTACTATAAATAAGGGCGATGCATTTACGGTAAATGGATGTTGGCAGCATTGGCCATAACAAAGTGATGTAATATGCTACGGCGATCTTTAAAGATCTTTTACATGCATAGATAACGCAATAGGGTATTAATAGGGGCTATGAGAAGGTACTCTACTATATCAGAACTATATACCCCCATCACTCGCTCACAGTGAAGGCAGACGTTCTGTAAGCTAACCAAACACACATATAATGAACATAACTCGCATTCAGCCAATCAATTCACAGGGAGCTAGTGACATCACTGAGGGATGGTCAGTAACAGGACTATTAGTCAATCGAGGATCTCAATACTGGACCATACGATAGCTACGTTTTAAATCCGCGAAAGCAACGTGAAATGCAAAATGGTTTTCTGAATAAACTCTTTATTAGGCGTGGATGAGGATATTGTAGAAGGTAATCACAAAATCACAATTCAGGCATCTGTGAGAGGAGCTATATTTACCATTTTCACATCCGCTTCTTTACAGTAGCAGAGAGAGAAGTGAAACACTCGGAAGTCTTTACAGTAGATGATCAGTTTCTTTGGATATTTCTTAAGAGATGGTCCAGATATTGGCACTTTCTTTTTATCATCAAACACTGCAAAGGGACAGAAACAAACCATGATACCTGTAACTATGAAGTCATAGAAAACCAAGTAAGATATGTTACAAATACTGACACATTGTTCACTTGCAGGTTCAAAACAAGAACAGTTCAGAAAAACAAATTGAAAAATGGAGACAATTAAGGGGTTTAAAGCAGCAATTGCATGAAATTTTTTTATTATTATTTAAAAAACCTAAATCACTGTGGCAGGATATAATAAGCTTAGTAATTAAAATTTTTCCCTTATTTTTGTTCCTTTAGATTGCTATTCATGATCTGTAATTCTGTATTTGCAGTGTCATGTAATTACCATGGCAACTGGTCACATGATGTACTGAGCAGAGGGGCTTTGGAATGCCCATTTGAGCTCAATCTGCTCAGTTCACTGTAAAATCTGCCCCCACCCCCATCAAATGATATGCTAAGAGCTGCATTTCTCTTTAAAAAATTCCCGTATTACCCTGTCAGTAGCATACAGTACATAAAACTGTTCGGTCAGTGGAAGTCGTAGCCAAATTATTTACAAAAAAAAAACCCCGAAACGAACAATCAAAAAAAACCCAACAAATTACAGAATTAATGCTGCCCCTAAGGACTATCAGATGGTCATTGCTAACATTCAGTTTATGAATGACGTGATCTAGAATGTGATGTGGAAGCCAACCTGATTGACACCATATTGACTGTTTATGGTTAATATTGTATCAATTAAGCAATATAATATATTTATATTTTACTAAGGTAAATGAGTCTGTCCAGTTCTGTTCATTCATTGGAAAGGGGTCTAAAGATGTATTCTTAGTGAAAACTGGGCAGACTTGTTACCTTTAGGTTTAAGAAAGACAAGCAAAATAAGATGAAATGAGATTTACGGTGCCCCCACATATGCTTTAAAGAATGTTATGTATGTCGATTTTAATCTCAAGGTAGTTAATGTGAATTAGAGATTTCTTCTTTACCATATTATTAAGAAACTGTAAAGATGAGTAAAAGATCATTACACTGTGTTGTATAAAGGTTAATACTTGTCTGCACAAGGACACACTGCTCGAGAAGTGTCCACAATAAAGACTTCATATATCGGGTTTGAAAAATTGGAGAAGTTGCCTATAGCAACCAATCAGTTTCTAGTTATTATTTGTTTAGTACATTCTACAAAATGACAGCTAGAAGCTGATTGGTTGCTATAGGCAACATCTCCACTTTTTCAAACCCGCAGTTTAGTAAATATTAGAGATGCTCACTGAACCCCGGTGTTTTGGTTTTGGATCTGGATTACCGTCGTGTTTTGGTTTTGTCAAACCGCCCTTGCGTGTTTTGGTTTTGGTTTTGTTTTGCAAATTTGTTTAAAAATCAATGTGTTTGGGCATAAAATAACCTAATTTAGTGCTCCACCTGTTTCTTGGATAAGTAAGGCAATTCTGAAGCTAATAAATTAGGAAGAAAACAGTTTAATCCCTGATAGGCAGTCCTTAATTCTACACACAAACCTGGTCGTCTTCCTCTTCATCTTAGCCTAGTGGCAATGCAGCCAATGTCTTTGGGTGTATATTACACCCTCCACTTGTAGCTGAATAGAAAAAAAAAGCAGCCTGCATAGACTGTAGAATTAGAAAGTAAAAAGAAATGGACAAAGGCAGTTTGGTATCTGTCTGCATCAGCTCCCCCTACCCCATCCACTTGTAGTAAAATAGAAAAAAAAGCAGCCTGCATAGACTGTAGAATTAAAATATACAAAGAAATGGACAAAGGCACTTTGGCATCTGTCTGCATCAGATCCCCTCTCCACTAGAAGTAAAATAGAAAACTATTCAGCCGTTATATAATCTAGAATATAAATAGAAATTGAGAAAGGCAATTTGGTATCTGTCTGCATCATAATCATCAACATCCTCATTAGAGCCCTCGTCGCCTACACAAATCTCCCCCTCCTCTAATTCCAAAGTGGCATCCTCAATTTGTGTATCACCGGCGACACTCGTGCTGTTCAGGTACACATCAGCAGAACTGCTGAAAGGGTCCCTCTTTATGGGTACACTAACAGAATGCTCACGATTAGACATCCCACTGTTGGATGGACTCTCCACAGGGATTGGTGTCATTTGTGTTTCAGAGCAAACATTATCCTCTAATGCCTTACTGTTATCTTGCAGCTCGGCTTTGAACCGTAACAATAGTTGTGCACCACTTGTAGGCTCGGTAACATTTTTTGATCTGGCACTAATAGACAAAGGTGAAGGCCTCATTCTCTCTTTGCCACTGCGTGTGTAGAATGGCATGTTGGCAAAAAAAAAAATTATCGGCACTTAACTTTTCCTCAGTTACACTTCTTTTTCGCTTCAACACGGTAAATGTTTTTTGGGTGTGTGTTTTTTTGACTGATTTCAATAGACTGTGTGACAGAACCTGGTTGCTGATTCTGCTCATATGTGGACTGCTTTGAATCCATTACGACCCCAAAGCACTTGTAGTGCTACAAATTGTTTTAGATACTGCTGACAAATATGACTTTTGACAGCCAGAAAAATTTATGCAAAAGAATGGGGACACCCCAAAGCACTTGTAGTGCCAAATATTGAAAAAAATAAAAAAATAAAATGACTCCTCTATCCTCCTCTCTTGTCTATCAATTGTTATCAGAATTGTATGAAGAATAAGGTATATTCTCTGTCCCTGCTCTAATCAGCCTGTGACTACACCCGACTCTGTCCCTCTGTCAAATGGCGATGGATTGCTGTGGAGGCGGGTATTTATGGATTTCAATTATCGCGAGAACCAAACCCCGAGATCCGTCAACGTCACGATGACATTCGGCCTCAATTTGGAATCCAAGCGGGCGGGAGAGTACCAAACCTGCTCGGCTCGGTACTTGGATAGGCAAAGTTCGGGTGGGTTCTCGGGGAACCAAGCCCGCCCATCTCTAGTAAATATACCCCTTTGTGCCTTATCATATACAACATAATCAGAGACATTATTTTAGTGTCATTCATCTAAGCCCCCCCAGCCACCTTGTCGAGCTGTTTTACCGATGTACCTACTACCCACACATTTTAGGTGTTCGTTTCATTTTAAAGTACTGCTTGTGTGTTCCTTTACCCAGATCATCATTAAAGCAAACGGGACCAAGGGATATATTTACTAAACTGCAGGTTTGAAAAGGTGGAGATGTTGCCTATAGCAACCAGATTCTAGTTATTTGTTTAGCACATTCTACAAAATGACAACTAGAATCTGATTGGTTGCTATAGGCAACATCTCCACCTTTTCAAACCCACAGTTTAGTAAATCTAGCCCCAAGTGTAGTAAAGGTTTAAGATTAAATTAACAAACACTAAAGAACATTTTGTGTGCAAATGGCTTCCAAACACAAATCCCATTTAACACCACACTGGGGCAGGTCTAAATACCCAATTGATTTGCTGGAGAGAATGAGAATGTCTAATGTAAATATTAAGGGATACGAGTATAACATATTCTTGTTATAGGACCTTATCTCATTTTAATCGGGGGCTCAGCATTGAGTACAGGTGCCATTCTTTGCCCATGTCATAAGACCATTAACTTCTCCCAAAGGACTCTTGTCAATCTTACCGACTGTGGAAATCCTCTCACAGAACATAAAAGCGTAAGCCGTGGCCTAGTGACACTGCTCCCTACATTGGCTCATAACGTAAACATAGGGATAACAGATCTATAACTATGTCTAATATTCCCCAGTGCTATACACAATTAAAGCAGCAATCCCACATAGTTTTACTGTTTTATTTAAAGTTATTATTCTCCTACGTCCTCCTGCAAATCATTATCTCCTTTTCATAATCACTCTGGACCGAACACAAGTATGGCAGCCAGACACCTACACAGGCTCTCCGATTCCCAGCGTGTCATGTGATGGCAGAGGGTGGAGATGAGAGGAACAATGAAAACAGAGCTCAGGGGGTCATTCCAAAGTTTCTCTGCTCACTGCATTATGTGCCATGTGACTGTGGTTGTCATGACAGTTACATTACATTGTGGAAAATCTGCAGAATTATCAATCATTAACAGCAATCTTAATAATCAAACTCAGGTAAACAAAAGGTAATTACCAGACTGCTTCCAATAGCCTGTCACAGTGATTAATGTCAAAAAAACACATCAGCTTCTCATAGGATTCCTGCTTTCAGCAAAGAAAATTTTGCGGCTAGTGTCCCTTTAAAGTATGTTCTAAATACCGGTGTCGGATATTAGGGTTAATCATTTGTTTTCCATTAGTGTGAAGCTACACTATGGCTAATGTTGTTTGTCTAAGTCAGAGGTTGAACAACTTGAGAAATCTGAGCACCAACCATGACCTTGAAAGATGACTTAACACCCAAGTATCAGTGTTTGTAGATGTAATCAGAGCGCAGAGACTGAGCAAGGCTCCTACTGCCTGTTCGGTCAGTAAAGTACGTACACTGTGATATTGGTGAACTGGCCTCTCAGTCAGTCTTACAGACAAGTCAGTATAGGAGTCTGTGTACACAGTTGCCCTCTAGCTAAAAGAAATATCTCCTTATTGCAATACATCCCAATACAGCTTTACCACAGGCTAAAAACCCGACTAAATTAGTTATGGGACGTTCTGAAGACACTTCTCAGCGGAGATTGTGACAGAAATCTACACTCATTTTGATGCGAGGAAAGATGAGCAGAGATTTCTACCGTAATTACCGGCAGTGTGCGTGGCGCGATGTCCGCATCACCGGCAATTGAATTACCCCCCATACAGTCATCACCCTAGTCCTGTCTCCATTACCAGAGTAACCGTCTCACCAAGGTATAGCGTAAGAATATCAACATTATTTTTTCTTCAAAAAGCCCCACATACCAGATGGAGAGGAGGCATTTTATGATGGGAGAGGGGCCTTAAAAATGATATTTGTCCGCTAACCATTTCTTTTATTTCACAAATCTAAATCTGTTTTAAAACTTTATTTACCAGTGTAAGTGGAATGGAGGGAGAACGTCTTATCCGCAGGCTTCAATTAATTAATGAAAAGCATCAGAAATGGAAAGTGACTATTTTACCACGATCATTTAAAACAATTTCCAAGCATGTGCTGATTGTTTATGGATATGCCTTGATTGTATAGATTACATGTTCCACGTATAGAATTATGTAGAATGTCAGCAACCCAATAATCGGGTTTCTTAGTGGACCTCACGTCATACAGAGACGCTACATGTGTTCAGTCTCTACATGGGACTGTTTCTGTTCAGTAAATTTGCTGAACTCCAGCAACCAAGGTCACAATAACCGAAAACTAATAAAAAGTACAACAACAACAACAAAGTGTAACCCCTTCTGGCAGGACTGTACAATGCTGGGTATTTGTTTGGTTCATAACACCAAGAATATACTATATTTGAACATATCATTTATTGATATAGCACTAATTATAATACACAGATCATTTCTAATCATTCACATTAGTTTCTGCAACGCTGGAGCCGACAATCTACATTCCTTACCCCCCACACAAGTTTTTGGACAGTAATTTTATTTTTGGCAGTAAAACGGAACACTCGGAGGAGACCTAAACACTGAGAGGAAATACAAACTATATAAAGATACTGCCTTGGCCAGAATCTAACCCATGACCCCAGCTGTGAGGAAGCAATGCTAACCACTGTGTCACAGGCAAAAAAAAAAGCCTCAAATCAAGAGGAAGCCTGAAAATAATATTGGTTGTAAAAATTAAAAAGAGGAAGCAGCAAATTCATAATAAACAGTAAATAAGGAAGAGTGTAGGCTGAACGTTGCACCAGAGACAGACTTTACCTCCATACAACTGGTCCACACAATGCAGGGTGATGTCATTCTCACTGAGAATCTTGTGCTTAAATTCTGGAGTCTGAAAGACAAGAAGGAAAAAGTCAGACCCTGAATACAGAGCGTGCATGGTACTGGGTGCTCTCTCAGACAGGAACACATCATGTCTGGCCTGAGCTAGAGGAAGCAGATGTGCATGCATGTCAAGCGTAACTCTCTATTATTATACATCAGTGAGTGAGCAATGGTTGTGTGTCTAAAGAACACACAACAAAAACTGAGATCTATCCCCGAAAATAAACCATTAGCCTATAAAATACAGACACTTTTCAGTACAGCAAATGATATATTGCTCACTATTATATGGGACAAAGTATTAAATTACAATTTTTTTTTCCTAAATATAATTTTACTAAGTGCAACGGATGAAAATGTGCATATGTATCAAAAGAGGTCACAACTTGCACCCTCTATAATTTTGTACAAAACTAAACATTGCAGAAGATGTGGTCTCCAAAATAATCGGCCTACTCTATATGAAAGGACTGTTAACTTGGTCAGCGGATGAACACAATGTATAGACTGCGCCATAGATTATACAATCAGAATACAAGGGGCCGTGTTACGATTTACACATTTTATTTGCTTGCAGATAACTGGCGGTGTCAGTGCCGTAGTGGTGAACACACACACATATATATACATTTATGAACACTACTGACGTACAGGAAAAGTATAATGTAACCCATAACACCAGATGTTTGATTTAATGCTCTAATCTACACTAGTATACACAAAATCAGTTACAATTTATGGGTAATAATTCCAATTTCCTGTGCATCAATAATTATATATGTGCCCATGTACCTGGTAAATGACACTGGAGATGGTTAGTAACTCAGGGAACCACTAGCACAGGGGTCGACAACCTGCGGCTCTCCAGGTGTTTGTGAAACTACAAGTCCCAGCATGCTTTGCCAGTAGATAACCAGCAGATAGGTGGCAAGGCATGCTGGGATTTGTAGTTTCCCAAACAACTGGAGAGCCGCAGGTTGCCTACCCCTGCACTAGCAGATGTGTACCACAAAGGCAATAGCTTACACTCCTCTACACATGTATTGTACAGGTAATGCCAATCACGTTAAGCCTGGTCATGGTTTGGAAGAATTTACGTGTTTTTAGGGAAAACATGTATTTCAAATAAAACAACTATAGACAGAAGAAGCAGAAGTGAGGCTTTATAAACACAATATTCTGCTGTATTTGTGGAGAAGGCAGCAATAGTGTGGAATAAATTAAACCAAGGGGTATCCAAAATAAAAGCAGGCAGTGGGCAGGAAGCACTAACATTCTGGCTGCAATGCAGAAGTGGATTATTAGGTTTATAGGAAATGGCAATGCCCCTCGGGGAACCTTTAATCCGTTTCACTCTTTACAGGATGTTCTCCTGCACTGAAGATTTAGCCACATTCCTGGCACTTACTCCGAATCATTAAGAATAGAGCTCTTTAGAATACCTGGTGCCGTCTTTATGCAGGTGCCTGAGATTGTCACATCATCATATCTGGTAATCACGGTTAGTGTAATTATCCCTCTTCCCCTGTTATGGTATTAAAGACAACCGATGCAAATATAATATATCGCGTCTGCCAAGGCTTGCTGATGCCGTTTGCCAAGGTCCGGAGAGCTGGCAGATGGACCCAGAAAACAGGAACAGGCAAAGACAGCAGTGAATCCTTAGAGCCTTTAGGCACACTAACCCTTTTCTTTAATATTAGATGAGAAATGTAAAATAATATTCTTGCTATAGAAGCTACTTATAATATCTTTAAGTACAGGCCCTGCAGCAAGCTGCCCTGCATTTATGGGAGGTGAACACATCGTTAGCAGACCTCAATATTGCAAACACTACCTCAGGCATTCCTCTCCTCAATACCTTGTTTGTCAGAGCTCCTCTCAGTGACTGAACAAGCATTTAGTGATCATGTTTTTGTAGATGATACAATCATTGAAATGCAGCAATAACTTGCTATAAATGTAGTCTAGCAAGGTGGAAGAGTCAGGTCTGGGAGATAGACGGATAGTGTGAAGGAGGTGGATAGAACTATAAGGTAATTCACAAGATTCTAGTAATACAACTAGACTCCTAGATTAAGGTTAAAGAGGTTCTCACGTAAGTGTGTGTGTAGCAATATTGAAGGTCATACATTTAAAACTTGGAGCCCTGCATAAGAACAGTTGGCAGCAATGTCTTACAAAGCTGCGTCCGGACTCTTACGTAATGACATGTGGATGCTTTTCACATCATTGGTTTCCCAGCTTCAGGAGCGCTCTCATGCCTACTTAAATAAATGTTTTCTTTCAGTTGGAAAAGTGCAGCAATTTTACACATCACAGCTCGTAACGTGAGCTTAAAAACGCCCTGGGCGTCAGGGTACGCTGAAATAGAATGGAATATCAATTGGAAATCGCTTTGTTGAGCACTTGTTCAAAAGCTCCTAAGTTATATACTGACTGTTTTTTCATGTAGCACAGAAATACTTGATATCTTAATTGTACACTAAAATTTAAAGTTGATATTTGTGTATTACACGAAAAAACAGTCAGTATTTAACTTCTGTGCAAAACAGAATTCTAATTTCCACCCCTTGCATTGTAACAGGGTTTTGTCCAGGAGACAAACAAGTTTCTGGAGTTAAGAACCGTAATGAATCAGGCCCCAGATCCTCGCTGTTCTTGCCAACTGGATTCCAATCTAGAATTTAGGGACATTGTTTCCAACCCCACGTTGCTAACAAGTAAAGAAACAAATACTCACATTATCGTCTGGGACCTCGTCACAAAGAAACGCGATCTTGAAGTTTGTGCAGATAAGTCTACCACAGACGCCGCGCTGGGAGGTGTCATCCTGGGCGCACTTTATCACATTGCTGGCCTCGCAGAGCAGAGTCTCACCTGCACAACAAATACAACACACACGGTTATTATTACAACAAATAATATGCAATAATACAAATACACATAAGAAGCTTCTCGCCCTCTTAAGAATTATTGTGCTACAGATTTTGCTGTCAAAAAGGCCATCGATTTTTGCACGAATACTATTGACATGCAGATTGGGACAAACAGAGAAATGGTCAAATTTTTCATAACTATAGTTTTAGGCATCCGCAAAATCATTCCCAAGTTTCAGAGTAAAGGAGAATTTAGCTTAAAATAAAACTAAAATCTGCTCTTAAAGCAATCACAACACCTCTAAATGAAGTAACATGTAACCAGTGTCTGCCAATGTTTATTAAAACAAACTAATATTTATATTTATAAGTCTGTGAATGTTTACACCAAGTAAAATAAACGTTAACTTGACCAGCGTGACTTCTATTACAAGAGGCACATCCTACTGATCTATATTTGAGGGTATCAGTTTAGAGCAGGAGTGCCTTAAGTGTTTTATATATGGGGATCACAGGCTTCAACAATTCCTATGTATGTAGAATACGTTTAGAGAAGGCTTGTGAAAATGTAGGAGCCAGTATGAAAACGAACGATGGAAGGAGTGTACAAAAAATATGGGCGAATTCAGACAGGGCCTGAGAAACGTGCAATGGTTACTTATTATAAACAAGTTAACCCGTGCATGATACTCATGCATTCTAGTCAAATCAAGCTACTTAAGGTCTTAAAAAGGTTCTTGTCATGCATTTGGACCTAGCCCAGGCCTCCTCAGGGGAAGAGCGTTACTTCCCGACGCAAGCGCCCTTTTTAATGTGTGTTCATGAGGTAAAATTACCTCACGAAAATGAGTTTGAGCCCTCAACTCATAAATTTAGCCTTTACTACCCCACCCACGGGGGGAAGGGGGGATGATGGAAGTTAACTGACTTGACTATTCTAATTTTTTTGTCAAATGTCAGTATACCAAATTTCAGGTCAATTGGATGAGCCCTTTCTGAGAAAATAGTTTTTTACACACACACACACACACACACACACACACACCTCTACACATGTGTGTTCATGAGGTAAAATTACCTCACGAAAATGAGTTTGAGCCCTACCAAATTTCAGCCCTTTTTGAATTTTTTTTCCCACACACTAAGAATTTAGTAGGTCAGTGTATAACTCTGCCCAGCAGGTGGCGCTGCAGCTCGGTTTTATTTTTTACACACACACACACACACACACACACACAGACAGACAGACGCCACTAGACATTTATATATTAGATTATTGTGAATTGAATCTTTATTGCATCATAACTGACAATAATCAATTAGAAAAAAAGGGGAAAAAAAAGGATTACAAAACTACTAATTAACCTCATTCTTTAACCCATATCCAAGGTTTATGCTTTGAGTAATTATCCATTTCAACTTATTTTTTTGCATTAACTTGGTGGCAAAATCAGCACATGGTCATTTAAACAATCTGATAAAATACTCCTAAATATTGTCTTTGCTGCCTAGTGTAACATCCACATTGCAGCATGAAAAATAAACCATATTTTCCTTTTACGTAATATGCATTTTGTGGAGATTCAACACTCCATTGATTGGCCCTTACATGGACAAAACAGTCTGTAGGTGGAAACAGTCAGGACAATGGGTAAAGCGCTAACATGACATTACCCAGTGATTTATTCTACTGAACAGCAGCGGTTTGTATTGATCTTCTTTGAAAAACAGTAAATATTTTCATTATCCAGATAAATCGCAAAAATAATTGTTAAAGGAACGTTCTGTTAGGGTGGTGTTCCTTAAATCAAACAATGATACTAACGGTTAGTGACTGTATCTGGAGCATCGCCGGACACTGGGGTACCCAGCAGATCACGAGGAACATTGGACTACGTGCAAGTAATATTCAGTATTATCATATAAGGTGTTGATCTCCACTAACAGCTGAGTTTTATACATGTACAAATAAATATTTAAGATCTGTTCACACCAGGAAATCTGTAAATGTGTGTTCTAAATTTTTAACTTCTGACAAGGGCGTCATTAGAGCCATAGGAATCGCTTTCGGACACAACAACGTAAGGTTTTTAAAAGCACTTTTCAGTGAGTGATTTTCAGTGTTGGTTTTAAGGAGGACACAATATACGTAGCTGTGATATTAATAATAATGAGCTGGATTGACAGTGTGGAGGATCCATCAAAACTTTGCCCAGCAATTTCTAGTTATGCGACTATCTTCTGATATCATCAAGAAGTGTTTAGTGGTTTTAGATCGGTCATGGGCTAAAGGAAACACACCCAATAAACACACAACACTGTCCTCTAACGTCTACACTATCCCCCCACCAGCCCATTAAACATTATACCAATGTTTGCCTCTTGTTCCCTACATTAACACATACCATTCCCATAGTCCCACCTGGTAACAATGTAATCTTAATATGGATTATACTACACATGAACTTAGAAATTCACACTGGGCACCAATGGGGGTCACACTAATTTTAAGTGTTCCTCTTTGACAATTTTGTGCTCTATGCATAGGTCTGTTAATGCAAGAAATCTACGAGGCAATGTTCACTGAAGGAGAAAAGCGTGCACTGTAGCGCCCTACTACATAGAGAGTATGATCACACAAATACATAGCACACGTCTGTAGTGTAGTGCGCTATTTGTTGCTGAACACCCTCCTAATTTTTACCAGACATCATTACAAATTTTGTATTACTTTATGGGCATTAGATTAGTAATAAGTTATGAGAGAAAAATGCAAAATAAAACACAAACATTAAAAAACAACACAAGACAGGCTCGGGCAGTTGCACAGTCCTTGCCGGATTTATACATTTAAATTTGCTATGGCCTTTTTTGGTCCTTTACTTTGTTTGTGGAAAATGTGTGTTGGTGTTTTATAAATAAAGCTTTAAAAAAAAAAAAACAACAATATTTTTAATGAAAGGGACACCTATCTGTAACAACATTAGTAGATAAATTAATATAAGAGAAAGAAATGTGACAGCTATTACAAACAAATCGGACAATAAAGCTAGAAGGAGCTGGGGGCCGTGGGTGAAGGCTCAGAGGGCCACATGTGGCCCAAGTGCCGTCTGCTCATCACTGCTTTACACACAATGAGGGACGTTTATACAGGTGCACAACTGTTGTTGTCCTTAGCAACCAGATGTTTGCAGATTGGTATTGCTTATAGCAACCAGAGTGTCCATGGGTATTCTTTATAATAAAGGTCACTAGATTCATTCATGCCATCTTGTTATGCCCCTGAGGAGATTAGGGAAGAAAAGGTTTTGTTTTGTTTTTTAATGATTTAAAGAAAAATAAAGTGTTTATTTTTTATTATTTTTATATTACTTTTATTTCCCCCCATATTTATTATAGTTTGTGAACTGAATATACAAAATGTCATGTATGAACACACAAGCTTCTGCTCAGAGGGGACAAAGGAACAATACCAGTTTATTGTTCTCCATTTCCTTCATTTTAATAAATATTACGTCACAGGAACGTCTACTGCAGACCACTTCCTAGTAAGGAAATAACCCGGGGAGCCATTGACAATGAAACAAACTGTGCTAGAAAGTTTGACAGGAAATTATCTGAAAAACAAAAAAGATAAATATGCAGAATCCTGAACTCCTAGATCATCAGAATGAGGATGTGTTATCCTGTCCTACTACAACTAGATCCTAACCCAGGCTTGGCTCTCTAGATACCGAGGAGCAGGGAATTCTGGGACAGGTTCTCTGGCCGGCGGGGCCTAATGGAACTTGTAGTTCTACCAGTTGCTTGCTTCTTGCCTATTCTGTGTCAACCTTAAAGCAATACAAAATCTATGAAATGAACATAGCTTTTAAGACATTGCATATAATATATATTTTTTAAGTGAAAGAGGCTCAGGGCATGAACGTCCAAAGGAGAAGGTAACCCCATAGGCTTAATCTTCAGCTACCGCAAAAAGGAGAGGGGACAAGTGCGGGTGGGGGGTTAGCTCTCAGCTAGGTCATTCCAAAAGATGCATTAAAAGTAGATTTCTTATTAATTTGCTGTATATAACATTAAAACCAATAATCAAACGGTAACATTAGTTGTCTGAACAGGAACACTGTGGCTAAAGTCTAATAAGGAACTTCTAATCCAGAGTGTCCCACTTCAGTAGATATTGCTGTATGTCTGTAAATCCACTACAGGGGTAAATGTATCAAGCTGAGAGTTTCCTGCGGGTTTGAAAAAGTGGAGATGTTGCCTATAGCAACCAATCAAAGTCTAGCTGTCATTTTGTAGAATGTACTAAATAACTAGAATCTGACTGGTTGCTATAAGCAACATCGCCACTTTTTCAAACCCGCAAGAAACTCTCAGCTTGATACATTTACCCACAGAAATCTGTTCACATCCTATGCAGCTTGGATTGTATTATTTATATGAATCTGCTCCACGTACTGTGTAACAAGCACTGATGATGCACTTGGCCGAGTGCATCATTAGTACAAGTGCAAGTGTTCCTAGGTAGACATTTCTTAAACCACATACGTGTCAGAGTGCCGATTACCACTCATTATCCAGATTGTGATCACGGTACGTTACCACGTGTCTCCATGAACTGCTGAACCAACAACTCCAGGCTATTAATATGCCGGACTGATTTCTAACATGACCGGGAATACCTCCCACTAACCACCTACGGCTGGGACTCTTACAAGAATAATCATTGTGGGGGATTTTATCTCGTGTCCTCTGTGGGTTCTAAGCTGACCAGAGACTTAGGAGGATCCCTTACATTGCAGTTCTGACACTCTGTAGATGTAGTGGGCTTGTTTGACTCACAATCATTCTGGGGGTTTGAACTGCCTCTATTAGTGCTTTCAAAGTTCCATTTCGTCTTTACCTGCTGTGCTAGACTAAGATCACTTTGGATATGTTGCACTTTTGGTCTATTCGATATACAAGGTAGTGGTTTTGTTTTATAGGTTATTTATGTTATTCTTTTATTGACTATTAAATAATCTATAGAATGTAAATTCAGTTCTCTCAGATTACTGCAGATTACACCCTCAGATCTTACTCAGCTGATATGTACTTTGGAATTTTCTCTTTGATGAGTGAGGTTGAACATTCCGATTATTTTCTATTACTTATTTTTTACTTTACTTAGTTACTAATTATATTTTTATAATCTACCCTTCAGTGTAACCTCTTTATTTACCAGTTTGAAGGCTAAGTACATTTTAGATTTTGTGTATTTGTTACTTTAGGAGTCCCTACTTTTACAAATACCATTACCCTGGCGCTGAATCCCGGTGCTGGGAGGGTGTCCGGTGTTATTCCCCCGCATCACACTATCGCATTGAGAGGCGATGGATCTCAATAGAAGAATCATTACCTGGTAAAAGATTGACATCGTCCACTTTCGCTGCTTGCTCCTTTTCTTTAACTTCTATCTCCTATTGAGGTGAAAGAAAAAATAAATATTTTTAGAAAACATTTACATTTCATATAATGTTTTGTACAGTTTATAAAATAACACTTCAAACTTGTTTGATTTACTTGTATCAGTTTCTTCTTCCTGTATGTACCTTTTCTTTACATTGTGTGAGCGATAAATCATATCTTTAGTAGAGAACAACTACCCCTTGGTCTATGTTCTGCAAACAAACCTTTCACACGTTCTCTTATCGCATTCATAGGTCTACAGAGTAAAACCACAATCACAAGCAAAGGTCAAAATTAGCTTTGTTTTCATATATCAGATTTTTATCCACATTCTCCTTGGCCAAATATAGGCTTTAAATAGCTTGTTGCAGAGAAAAGAATCTGCAGGTGTTGTTTAAACACAAAGTAAAAAGGAAAAGTTAACATGCTGAATACTGCATGTGGGGATAGATCAATGATAAGAGGCAAATGTTACATTTGTCCAATCCATCATTCCTTCACATATACTGGATAAACAGGCGTTACCCACTTGCCCTCATTTTGATGATGCTATGTAACGGTCCGTGACGAAAAAACACGTTTACATGTCGTTATCTATTCACACAAACACTGGTTGCCCCAAAAGTTAAGGGCAGCACAAAACTGTACAAGAATGGTGAAATTACAGGTCTTCCGAGCCTTGTTTGGAGCATAGAAAATACAGATTTGCATCAACCATACAGAAAGGAGTGCAGGTCAATGGAAAAGAAAGTTACGTTTCAACCAAAACAGCGTAAAAATAAGTAAACCTAGGTGACCGAGGGGTGATTTTGGAGTTACATAACTGGTTTTTCCAACTGTTCCAGTTTCAAATCAACTATATTAGTAACAATGCAATATATAATATTATAATTTATAGCTACCTAACAACCATCAAAGGCAAATGTTTATTTTCGAATAGGACTTCACGTGTGCTTTTTCAGCGTCACTAACACACACACACAATAGGATCTATAAGGCGAATTACAGTATATTTTTTATCTATTTAAGTGTTGATTATTAATAAGAAACATCAACAGGAAATAAAAAAGGATTACTATAGAGAATTTAGGAATCTACTGACTTCTCTACTTGTAAGATCATGAGTCTCCACATTACTGGGATTCTAGAGAGGGCTTTGTTTTATGTATTATCCATTTCATGCATTTTTTTATCTGCATATCAAACTTATTCTTAGCTTGTGGATTTTATTGTGCTCAAAGAAGATTTTGTGACCTATTTTTTTTATATGTATTGCATTTCATTATTAAATTGAAGTCTTTTCAGTGTTTGACAGTATTGGTTTAAGGGACTAAGCCACACCCCCTTCTAACTATTCCATGGGTTTCCGTATTTCACGATATAACAACGACACCATGGGAATCGTATTTAATGCCATAGATCTGAGGTTGCCATATACGAAGCTACGGATTCATTTCTTTAATTAAGTATATTACGCTGCACATATATATATATATATATATACATATATATATATATATATATATATATATATATATATTTATTTACTCCACATCCTGCGGACCTCCGCTGATTTTATAGGTATGTCAGCGGATTTTCTGTGAATTTATGGGGGGGGGGGGGGGGGAAGGGGGGAGTGGATGACATTGTATGTAACTATTCTAATCATTAATCAGTCTTATATGCATGTATCGGTGTTATAGCGATAACCTGCCATACAGAGTGACTTAATATGGACATGAGTAAGACACAAATGAGATTCATTATGTTTTATTTTCACCGTACCCATGTATACAATGGAGATCTATAAGCTTAGCGATTTGGAGGCTTTTGAATACACAATTAGCGTGAACGGAATCTCTCGATAGCGATTGGCTATCCAATACATAAATGAAGGACTATTCAAACTCCGTGTACACCTTGACAAAGACCCCAGGGGCGGGGTCGAAACGCGTCGGTTAACACGGGACATCCTGTTTTTTGCAGCAGCTACACGCTATCCGGATAAGAGACGATTGTCCAGCTGATTGTGCCCGGGATTTTACACATACACGCTGGCTTGTCTCCTGTTATCTGGTACGAGTGCATTAGCTGTCTAATATCAGGATTTGATACAGAGTTTTTTGTTTGAATGTTTTTATATATGTTTGCATGTTTCATGAATAAATCTCTGAGATATTACGCTAGATGCTATTCTCCCTTTCCTTTCATATATTGATTGAATAACGGATCAATGGGAGAATCTTATATGGAAGAATATTATACCATCAGAGTAGATCTACTTATATGTAAGTTAATTGTCAATCCACATGCAATTCTGTATCTTGAATTCTATTTTCACTCGTTGGTGTTGCTAATAACTATTGACACAAACCAATAGCGTCTCATCCACCCTCATTACATCCTCCCATTCCCGGTTACAGGACTGTTTTCGGGCTGCACCCACTCTATGGAATTCTCTCTCTCGCACAATAAGACTCTCCTCTGGTCTACAAACTTTCAAGCGTTCTCTGAAAACCCACCTCTTCAGACAAGCTTATAATATTCCTCAACCATCCTCTTAACCTCACTACTTTAGCCTATTACCACCTGTTACACAATTTCACACAAGACAAACTACCCCCTGACTAACATTGTTGTGTGACGGGATCATTTAGCCTATGAGTCACTTTTACCTTTGCAGCCTGGCTGGGCCAAAATGCAAAATGTAGATTTTGCCTCATGTGTCAATCTCCCATTGGCAGATAGTTTGTAAGCTTGCCAGCAGGGCCTTCTCACCTCTTTGTCTGTTTTACCCAGTTTGTTTATTAGTTTACTATGTTTGTCCCCAATTGTAAAGCGCTACGGAATATGTTGGCGCTATATAAATAAATGATTATGATGATTTCTGGGTGTAGGAGATTGGTGATGGGTCAGTCACTAACCCAGTACTCATCTTTTCACATAAACCAACATTTTACATCGTCTGGAGATACTATTAAAAACAAGAGTTTTTCCGATGGGATGTTTGATATTACAAGAATTTTAAAAGAAATATATACTTTATTGACAGAAGATAAAAAGAAGACGACTCTATGATGGACTTATATTTAAGGTTTTGAATACAGAGTATATTGTGTTCATCTTGCTATATGCGCCTTGTGTACTTTTTTGTTTATATTACAGTAAAGTTGAACCCATTTTCAAGTTATCTGAGGGTACATACATACTAGTGAAAAATACTATTTAGCCTGAAGGGTTGTTATGACAGACATCAGTCATACACACTACAGCGTACAAAGCGAAAGCTGCCACCGGCTGGTGTAACCACAGTTCCCACGTACAGAGTACAGTTATAACACCACAACAGCAATAATCGCTGCTGACAAGTCGTCAAGTAGTTGTCATGGGATCCTTACAAAAACTGTTGGAAGTACCTGCTAGACGGACACAAAAAGCCTTGGCTAAATCACGACGTGTTCCAGATTGGAAAAGAGACACAATGCACTTTAGGGAGCATTTTCTACGACACGACGTAAGTAAATTGCAGATGTCCATCACAATATATTTACCTAAAAGTTTATTTTTTTATAGCGCACACTCAATATTAACTCAAAACTACTTCCGTCAAACACCATAATAACTTTGCTTTATCGTACAAAGCAAAGAGCTAAATAAACGCAGGGTGTGTATTTAACAATTAAATAAGGGGCAGTATAACTCTTCTGCTATCAAAGTACACGAAACGCAGAATTTTGATCAAGTCCTGCTTCCTGGTTCATTGAACCAACAGTGATTTCCATGGAAAACAGCAATTTGAACAGGTTGGAGCCCAGTAATGAAAAGTAGCACAGTGGCAGTATGGAGAGCGGATGGGAAAAATATAAGTGTGATCTACGCGAATCCTGATGTGTTTTATGCCTGTGGCTTCACTGCGGAACATTACAGGAGCTCCCTGGACACACTTGCTTTACTAATGGGCAGTAAAACCAGCAACTGACATCAATGCAACGTGAACTTCAAACAAGTGTAATCGTCCTTAATGTTACACATAAAAGGAGTCTGTTTTTTGCACGTTTAACAATAATAATATAAGTACTTGCTGGAGCCCAGTGGATGAAATGGCTGCAACAAAATCTCACTGACTTATTCGAGGCTAAGTAACACTATTTCAACCGCCATTGATAACGTATGTGCGGGGCTACAGCAGCGGAATGTAAGTAAACACTTGGCGGGCCATAGCCTTCAAAGCAACATATTTCATTGACAGAAAGGACCCTGTACAACAATTATTTGTTAAGTTTAAGAGGTCAACACAAGATATTTAATACAAGAGATATTCTATATTAGCTGCTATTTCAGGCTCCGAGTGGCTCCCATCTTTCTGCTCACCTCACTGTTCTCACAGCGAACAGGACAAGGCTCCATTATGCTCACAGGCTGGCAGTGTGTACACCAGAATGCCAGGGAAGGCTCGCTCTCTGGAATGTGGACTATTTGGCAGAACGGGGGACAGAAAACCTCACGATTTAAAGTACTATGCTTTTACTCACATTCATTCAGCTTTTCAGACATTAGAAAAGATTAAAAGGCATTATAAAAGTACAGAATAATTGCATATTAGCTCACAACCACATTTAAATATGGAGATGATTGTGTCATTCACTACAAGAAATGGTCTACAAGGGTTGTCCATATACAGAGTGGTAACAATGGGGCAAATGTATCAAGCCGAGAGTTTTCTGGCGGGTTTGAAAAACCAATCAGATTCTAGTTATCATTTATTTAGTACATTCTACAAAATGATAGCTACAATCTGATTGGTTGCTATAGGCAACTTCTCCACTTTTCAAACCCACCAGAAAACTATCAGCTTGATACATTTACCCCAATGTGTGTCCAGAATGACTGTACTTTATCCTATGAAATCCTACAGTCCACAGTGAATATGAACAATGCAATATATATGGATTCATTTTAGAACACACATCTGTGACTTGGCTGCAGCAAAACCGATTATATTCTGTATTTTTTCTGGTATACATAGGGATTATAACACCTTTTAACATAGCTACGTGTACAGCAGTTTTCATAAGCAACCCCACTGTAAATTCTGCTATAAGCACAAATATTATATTGCCAGTTGTATCAGGAATTAGTGTAGCAAAGTCCACGTTATCTTATGACTATGTGGACATTGCTCTACCATCTAATCCTTCTATCAGGAAGGAAATATTTCATCGGGACTCTCCCTACTTACTTTTTATCTATTAACCTGGTCTCATCTTTATGGTCTTTCACACCAAAGAGGTCGGAATTTAAACCCCTGTTGTAGGTGCTTGAAGATGACTGATAGAAATGTTGAAGAGAGAGAACCAAAAATGAAACCTAGATAGATCTCTTCCACACAAATAGCTAAGTGTAGAGAACATTTCATTACTCAAACACAATTGAGCCTACAAAAAAACAGTTCAGATGCAAGCAACCTCTGTGTCTCTCCAACTCTCGCAGAACTACAAGTGTCATAATGCCCTGCTTGCCAACACAGAGCTACGTCAACTCCGAACATTGAAGAAAATAACTGGGAGACCCTGAAAAATCTATGTCAGTGGTGGCTTCAGTTTTTTGCTGAAATCCAAGTCGTGGTCTACAACAGTTTTAGAGAGAGGATGCCAAACTGAGGGGATCCTATCAGACAGCACAATACGCCATGTTGCAATTTAAATCTTTACAAATGGGTAAGAAAGAAAAAAAAGTATCCTTACAAAACTGCATACAGCTCTCAAAATTTGATGGGGAAAAAAGCCAAAAAACAAAACAAAAAAACAAACACATAAAAATAAATCATAGATGCCTCTGGACAGAAGACTCCAACGACAAGCCAATTGCTGCACAAGAGGCTATTCTCAATATAGTAACAGCAACATGTCAATTTTTGGGGATAATCATCATCACCATTTATTTATATAGCGACACTGATTCCACAGAGATGTACAGAGAAGTCACTCACATCAGTCCCTGCCCCATTGGAGCTTACAGTCTAAATTCCCTAACACACACAGACAGACAGAGAGAGAGAGACAGAGAGAGAGACTAGGGAACAATTTTTGATAGCAGCCAATTAACCTACTAGTATGTTTTTGGAGTGTGGGAGGAAACAGGAGCACCCGGAGGAAACCCAAGCAAACACAGGGAGAACATACAAACTCCACACAGATAAGGCCATGGTTGGGAATTGAACTACATTTTGGCACTCTGCCAGGACGACCACCTAAACACATACCTGTATTTCGTGTTGATGCCGCACCAATCATTATGAGTGAATATGCCATTATTTAGTAAGTGTGCCACCCATATGCTCATTTCCCAAAACCCAACTACCTTTACTGGGATAAACAAGTGCTTGTTGTAATCAAATAAAAAATAATATACAAGGGGAAAAAAGTAAATATATTTAACATAAAACCCATTTGTGACAGGATGGACCGCCTATGCCACCCTGTCTGTTGCTGCTGGGAACCAGCTGGGCTTACTTTGCCAACGTTCCCTTTCATTATCCCAAATGCGCCCTCTTGCCACAGTAGGAACTTACAAATGCTGCCACCACTGGACTCCTTACCAGCATCCAGAACCGGGTTTCTTCTGGGTAACTGACGCTGCGAGTGTACCCCGTTTCTGGTGTACCTGGGCTGGTACTCCTGACCTCTTGGATCAGGGTTGCTATGGATGGATCCCCCCTGGCCTATCACACTGACAAGCAGGCAGAGCGGTGTTAACGGAAAAGCTGGCTCCAACCTCAGAAACAGCCGGAGAACGGATTAGATTTAGGGTCTAATCTGCAGGTCACAGCAATATTGAAGATGTTTTCAAGCAGGTCTTTGAAGCAAGTGATGTTTATTTGCTCTCACACTGGCTGAAGGTACTAGTGATCAGGTCAGATGAAACAAGAAGAACAACTTTTCAATACAAGCCAGTGCCTTTTATACAGTTTGGACACAGGCTATTTTTAGAATCAGGAAGCAATGTGTTTACACAAACATGGATTTACATGCATTGCAAAGCCAACAATATTTACACTTATCTATGAAATTCTAGAGACGCTGACATGTCCTGCATCACATGCTGTTTAGATTGTTCATAAAGGTTTGAACACTCTGACAAAAGGCCACACAGTAATGACCCCCTGTTGGGCCTTTGGCCAGAGCAGGCATTTGACACTTCATCACAAAACTTAGTTAGAAATTCCTGCTATCAGACTCCCTCCCCATATGCCTAATTGGAGGTTTCCACTAACAACCTTACAAACCCCAAACAATGACACATCCATACAAAACACATCCCAAAACACAAAAGACCTCCATCCACAAAGGCTCATTGTATCAGATATATACATCAGAAATAAGGCATTTCCTTTAGAATGGTTAAAACAGAAAAACTAATATTCTACCCTGGTCTCAAAAATAACGATTTCCTATCTCAAAATATACACAATATCAAAAATAAGTGCATGTGCAATTATATAAATAAGCACCCTGCGCTATTTCCTTTAAATAAGTTTATACCAGAAGTTATTTATCAGTGATCCAGTCACACCATTTCTATGAATAGCTTTACACGAGACATAACCAGAGTTTCCCACTACAGCAAACAGAGTTCTATTTAAAAGAACGCCTTACCAGTATAACCCTAGGCATTTACTAGGACACAGAGGAGGAAGACAAGGTGGAAGCTGGTTATACTTAACTAATAATGTCAGTCTGATCTCCCTGCAACCAGCATATATTAAAGTGGATAGTACTTGTCCTCCTACATAACCACACCCGTCTCCGGCAACCTGGCAAACTGGTCCTGCCAGTATGGATACAGTCTAGAAAAAAAGTTTCACAATGCACCCAAACTTGTCCTAAGTCTTTAACCTTTCTGCAGTTTTACAAGAAATAAATGACTGGCAGTGAATACAAAACCATATCCTCTGTATGAGGAAACCGGAGGCTTCCTCTAGTCGGGGATGGCAGTCTTTGCAAATAATACAGTTCATGACTTGTGTATGATAACAATATGCATCACGTTGTTCCATATGATAACATCTTAAAGAGCAGTCTGGGCCTTCAGTGGTTACACTCATTTGTTTCTTAACATTACTCTGCATTACCACCTAATTGTTAATTATTACACCCTTGCCCCGGGGCTGATCTCAGCGTCTTCCCAGGCTCCTCAGTTTCTGTAAACCGCAAAATAATTTTGCTTGGTGCTTTTACAAGGCTGCAGAGAGGGCTTGTGAGCAGTACAGGGCTCCAATTGGTCCTCCTGCTCACTACCCCCCTCTCCACAATATCACACAGCCCTGGCTATTCTGCCGGACTGCGAGACGAGCCACGGTGCCTGGGGTGCTCCAAGGAAGAGAGGAGCAGGTCTGTAACAAGAACTAGGTGCTAGTGCAGCAGTAAAATATATGTATGTTTGTGTAATTACGAGTGGGGCCAGCGCCATCACTAGGTCTAGGACGCCAGGGTGTAAGGGACGGCGAAAACACTGAATGAGTAATGTCAGTCAGTGTTTTTATTTTTACTGCCGTGTCACCACACTAGGCTCCAACGGTTGACATGGTGAAACGGCTTTGAAGCTGCTGCCTGCTGTTCCTCCATGTCGGTGATGGGCAGGTAGTGCGGCGCTGGACTATGATGTGACAGCTCAGCACCACACTCCTAAACTGGAGAAATAGGAGCAGAAGATGGCCGCTGCCCATTCCTCCACGGGGTAAGAAGAGGAGGCAGCTATGGCATAGTGCCTGGGGGAAGTGCGTCTGAGGGGTAGACACTTCCAAAGGCCAGGAAGTGAAGTATGTAAACTACACTGTGTATTGTGTAATAAGTGAATGAACAGACACCTATATAGACTTATACCCTGTGCATGCTCTGCTCTCATGCTCTAGTGCAGGGTTTCCCAAACGCAGTCCTCAGGGCTCCCTAACAGTGCAGGTTTTCCAGATCACATGTGACATAATTAGGACCACCTGTGATTCTGTTACAATGTGTCAGTCAGTAATGACTACACCTGTGCTCCAGCAAGGAGATATGGAAAACCTGCACTGTTAGGGAAGCCCTGAGGACTGGGTTTGGGAAACCCTGCTATAGTGGATAGTGGGCAGGTCAGGGGTGGTGCCAGGTCTAGTGCCAAGCCATTCTTCTGGTTGACAGCTGATGCCACAACACCACGTGGAGCCAAAGCTTGGTGTACGCAGATAAGTAAATCAAGCCGGAAGTCCATAACATGGCAGGTCGCAGAAGGAAGTAACAGCAGGCTCATAGTAAGTGAGTTCAGCACTCCCATTAAGGGTCCTGCACTGCACTGCAGGCTTCTATAACAACGTTCCCGATGCGCGCTGCTAATGGGTTTTTTTCTCTGACAGATGGCTGGTCGCTGGCATACAACAACGCATGAGACTGATTTGGAAGAGTACCAAGGTTCTGCAAAGCATCATTAACACGTTTTCTGGGGCCGATTAGTCAGGATTCCAGAACACAAATATTAATAGCCTGTATGTAGGCCAAATTGAAAGGGAAAGATTACTTACAGATAAGACTTTTCATGAATGGGGAGCAACGAATAGGGTAACGATGTAACACTTGTTCACACAGCCGACACTTCACATGACTATTTTGGCTCAATGAAAATAAGTTATCATACTCAATCTCATTGGGCTGCAGTCACAATTTATTTGCTATTTTAGTGTGTCTATTAAATTGTATAGATACTTGCTGTCTATGCAAAAAAACTAACAAAAAACACGAGCTAGGGAACAAATAAAATAAAAAATCTACGCCTTCATCATTTATATAGCGCCAGCAAATTCCGTAGCCTTCAGGGTACTTATATTTTGTCACTAAAGATCGTGCTATGAGTTTTTATGCGAGTAAAAGCATGTAGATGGGAATGGGAGATTAGAATCAATCGCTACAATACACAATTGTGCTTGCAGTTGGAGAATAAATTTCTTTCTGTTAAAATGCAAGTGAATGCACAGTGGTCATAGAGGTTTTGACATGCAGCATCAACTGGCGTTTTCTTAACGCTATTAGGTAACCACCTCCCAAAAACTTTCATTATTAAAACTGGAAACAACCCAGGAATAAAAGAAGAGTAAA
This sequence comes from Mixophyes fleayi, assembly GCF_038048845.1. Lineage (NCBI taxonomy): Eukaryota > Metazoa > Chordata > Amphibia > Anura > Limnodynastidae > Mixophyes > Mixophyes fleayi. The sequence goes on along the minus strand of NC_134402.1, from coordinate 436,689,913 downwards.
GCAATTATTTTGCTAAAGGGCACCAGTCATCTCTTTTTAAGCACATGCTTAAGCAAACTTATGATAAAAATATGTAGAAAATATCCCCCCTCCCCACCCCCGTTGGCATCAGAGAGGCTTTGTGGTTTGGGTGATTAGCGCGCCGTTTGTTGCCTCTACATCAGCGCTCTATACTAGCGAGCGATGCTGGCGAGGTTTAACAAGTTGAATGAAAACAGTCCACATTACAACGTCTATTCAGTCCATTTCAATATACTGAGTCACAGTAGGAGAGTGCACCTAAGATTGTTTCTGAAGTCTCTCAGGATGGGGTGTATGACGCAATTAATTCACGCAAATTCTTCCAAGGTTTCAGGCCCTGATGGATATTCAGTCGCTTATCACAAGACATCTAGTCAACAATAATTTTATCTACACCCATTACAGCTGGACCTAATTAATATTATTGGCAAACTTTGGCCTAACAGGTAAACACTATACTGGAATCCTTCAAACATCCGGATGAAATGGGCTTTATTCCTCAAAAGGAACACACTCAGTAATTACATAGCTTTGGATGTTGAAAAGTCTTCAATAGGGTGAATTGGAGTTTTATGGAAGTTGTTTAAACTCATTGTGGATGTCATTCAGGTGCTGGATACCCTACATCAAGGCTTTTCAGCAAGAGCTGTCTCAGGTGGTTATGTCTCCGATTCTTTCCATATTACTAGTTCCCCACTGCACACAGAACCTTTGGCCCAATCTTTCCACTCCAACCCAAATAAAAGGGTCTTTAATGTAGAAAACAGTGAAGACCTCAACATTATACACTCTTCACCAACACTAAACCCCTGATCTCAGTCTTCAATTCATGCACCGAACTATCTAAATTTTGAGATGGTCCTGAAATTTACTTTAAAGCTAGAAAATTGGAGACCTTGAATGTTGCCATCCAAACGAATGTGGCAAAACTTCTTTGAATGAATTGCATTTTTAAAGGGGCAGCACTCTCACCTCAAATACTTAGAAAATAAATGCCCTCCTGACAAGCCTGATGTGATGCATATTATACTCCACTTTTTGCTCCACATTTACAACTGTAGCAAATATGTTATCTCATGGCTTGGCAGGATTAACGCTACAAAGAGGAACCTTTTATCCCATTTGATACATTTATTCCGTTCACTGCGTGTTCTAGTCAAACATCTATTGTCTTTCAGCTCCGTATGACGAACCTTTTGGGGGAGATAAGCCTCAGAGTAGATTTGCATGCTATGATTTAGCACCAATTGGATGAGTGTTTGTCGGAACCTTGGATGATGGGATATGAACAAGTCACTCAGCTTGTGGTACTTATATTCCTTTTGCTGCTGTTGGGATGAATTTAGAATTGTTTGGTGTCCTCCAATCTCTCTGCTGATCTTCTATGGTTGCTATTCCAACATCAGCTTCGAGCTGTCAAACAAATCTCTTTCTTCAGCATTCTCTTTTCTATCTGGGATTCTATGTTTAACCATTAAGGTTTCTCATCTCCAAAGGTCTAACTGACCTCAATTTTAGCTGAAATAAGTTTACTTGTTATACGTGCTGATGACTGGAGCTGGCGGGATCTACAATTCCTCTTCTTGAGGCAGAACCACCCTGCATCAAGACCTTGCATATCACTAGACATAAGGAAGCCTTGCTTCACATCATGACTGCTCTTTGTAAAGCAACATGTCAACTTTATGTCCATACACTATGGGATCCAAGTGTAGTGGGAGGTCTTGGTGCAGGGTGGTTCTGGCAGTGGATGTCTTCTCTTTTCTTCCTTTATTAATTTTATTTCTATTATTCAATTACAGTGTTTTTTTTATTTAGGACTGAATGTTCCTAAAGAATTTTCACACTACGATTGGTAATTCTCAGGTACAGTTAACTATATATTAATAGCGTAAGTACGACTGTTATGAGTGACTTATTTCTAAGATGCCGCAGTCTGAGCAAGGCACATCATATACCATTAAAGGTCTTGGTCTGAAGATTTGCAGAAAAATAATACCATTGTAATCACTTGCAATGTTTCAGAGATATTTTGTAAAACGTCCATCCTCCATTTACAACCATGCATAACCATTGTCCTCTGGAAAATGTGACAGTTGGCAATACACATGTGCACCTGCTGGGTGGTCTGGAAATTGTGACAGGACAGCTAGTGAACTCTCCCTGTGTACCTGCTGGGTGACTTGGAACATGTGACTAGCTGGGTGGTCTGGAATCTATGACAGTTATTTGCAGCCACATATATCAGCATGTCTTGCGGGGACCATGCCCAGTAACTTTGATGGAAGAAATTATCCATATATTGTAGTGTATAAAGAAATTCCTTAGTTCCTTTACTATAGTGATTGATAATAAAGTTATTTATTCATTATACTCCGTTGTTAAAATTTCTACATGTGTATAAAAAAAAATATTGAATTCTGTTAATAAAGTCATTTAGTCATTACATTTTAGTTTCAATTAAGGCGATTACTGCTAGGTTTTTTAGTTTTACAATTTAATTTACACTCTATGTTGGGGACTAAAGCTTGTTCTGCTCACCTATTTATTTTTCTTTTATAACACCCATGTCGTGGTATCATACTTTCATATTATTGTAGATTCAATTTCTATAACAAATGGAAAAAAAATGTAATAAATATTCCATTTAGAAGGTTTTTGGTTTTTTTTACTATTATCATTATTACCACATTGTTTATTATTTCTGCTGAATGTTCAGTAAAATATACAGCCAGATTTTATTCTGTGCAGAAAACAGGTTATATATTTGAATGTATTGATATAAGAGAATGGACCATGGCCTTGTGGAGTTTGTATGTTCTCCCCGTGTTTCCTTTGTTTCCTCCGGGTGCTCCGGTTTCCTCCCACACTCCAAAAACATACTGCTAGGTTAATTGGCTGCTAACAAAAATTGACCCTAGTCTCTGTGTGTGTATGTGTGTGTATGTGTGTTTGTTAGGGAATTTAGACTGTAAGCCTCAATGGGGCAGGGACTGATGTGAGTGAGTTCTCTGTACAGCGCTGCGGAATTAGTGGTGCTATATAAATAAATGGTGATGATGATAAGAGAATGCTGCAACGAGTGAGGCCCTTTCCCTTGTGTTTCAAAATATTTAATTTCTGCATTTTGTTCATAGTATGTTGCTTTTATAGTATGTTCAAATTTAATCCAGGAAGTGTTGGTACTGACGCAAACGTAGAAATGATAACAGATTGCAAAACTTTTGTCTTCCAAAGTGAAATGTGATTTCCAAAGTAGTCAAATGCAGTAACCAAATTATCCATGAAATAGCATTACTAAGAAAATGTTTTGAACAAATCAGGAACCGCAAGACAAACCATATATTTTTTTTAAACAACTATTTTTCAGTTTAATGTCTGAATTTTTTTTTACATTTTTTTTTTTTTTTTTTAAAGTTAACATCTTACCATCGTAAAAGGGGTGTAACACTGCAATAAAATACATAGAGTTGTATATTTTAATAAATATTTTGAAAAGTTGATACTATTTAAAGACTGAAACCCTACACTGTATATGTGGGATGCTCAGTGTTACATTTAACATTAGTAGCAGTTCACATTAAGGTCTAGGGTCAGACAATTTCACTGCAGTTCACCAAATACTACAAACAGATCATTATCTACAATTAATTTGTCTAGAACATTGTGTAGCTAATACATATACATAATAATTGGTTAGGTGCGTGACTGTTCCAGACACGCCTCAGTAACCGCAAAAGGTCCAGGATACCTGAAAGCTGTCACACAGCCAGATCCCTATCACAAGTCATTCCAGGGATTCTTGTTAAACAGTGACTCTTTCTTCAATGAGCAGAACAGGGTTTGCTATATATAATTATTAATCCACTACTACATCCACCTTCATTATTTCAGCAATATTGTATAAATAAATCTTAATTCTCAGACATATTTCAAAAGTTTACCCGGCATTGTTTCAATTTCACATCTGAGGGATATTTAAATTTTTACACAACACAAAATAAAAAATAAAAATATATATTTACTAAACTGAGGGTTTGAAGAAGTGGAGACGTTGCCTATAGCAACCAATCAGATTCTAGTTATTTATTTAGTACATTCTACAAAATGACGGCAATAATCTGACTGCTTGCTAAAGGCAACATGTTAACTTTTTCAAACCTGCAGTTTAGTAAACATACCCCCAGGTATGTGATGTAAGTGTCAGAGAACACTAAACAGCTTACAGGGAACAGCACCTCAATATAGATACAGAGATTATTCATTGACCAAGCTTTATTGGTGTTTTTCTATATGGCTGCAAATGTTAATAATGCAGCTCGCTACTCAGTGGGCACATACTGTATTCTATTGATTATAAGTTATTATAAATGCAACGCATGTAATCAGTGATGTAATGTAATGTGCTTTCTGGGAACATTACAGGACTCGGTGATTAGCTGTGGCAGGGAACAACACTGTGATAACTAGGATTTGGTTTAGATGCCAGTGACTCGGGAGTGCCAGGAGGAGTAGGATTGCTTGGTAGTGAAAGGGGATATAGATGCCAGTAGGTAACAATACCAAGGGCAGGTGTCTGGTCTGTGTGATAACTGGTAGTAACAAAGTGTATGGAGGTCATTGGTTAGCAGGAGAAGAAGTGTGATAAATAGTTGAGAAAATAGATATAAATTATGGAATAGTTTTGGTGATCATGCTTGGGCAACATAAACATAGCTGACTACAGAAAGGGGTGTGACTGGTGGTGGGTACAGTGACTGGTGGTGGGTACATGGGGTGAGTGTGAATGCTTGGGTAGGGTGACAGGTTCAGTGTGTGGCACTGGTCAGGGGTAATGCAGGAGAGTAATGGGTAGGTAGTGAATACAGTGGCAGTGGTCAAGAGAGCACAGAGGAGACTGATGCTGGCACTGGGATAAATATGGTAGGATGAGGGTGGCACTGGTCAGCAGGGCACAGATGACTGTCGCTGACATTGGGATGAATATGGTAGGGTGATGGTGGCAGTAGTCTGCAGGGCACTGTGATGCTGGTACTGTGATGAATATGGTAGGGTGAGGATGGCACTGGTCAGTAGGGCACTGTGATGCTGGCACTGGGATGAATATGGTAGGGTGGCACTGGTCACAGGGCACTGTGATGCTGGCACTGGGATGAATATGGTAGGGTGAGGGTGGCACTGGTCACAGGGCACTGTGATGCTGGCACTGGGATGAATATAGTAGGGTGAGGGTGGCACTGGTCACAGGGCACTGTGATGCTGGCACTGTGATGAATAGGGTAGGGTGAGGGTGGCACTGGTCACAGGGCACTGTGATGAATATCCCGGCCAGGGAGGGGTGTAATGCTGACACTGGGATGGGGCGGCAGGATGCAGCCTGAGTGGTCACTGACACACAGTAACGCCCATTCACTCACCTCAGGAGTCAGGTAAGACACAAAGGACGGCTGTTTCGGGGACTTGGCCGCCCCTCCCGCTCCGAGCCCCAGCATGTCCCCGGCTGCCGGCCGCTGTGCTCAGTGTGCGGCTCAGACACACAGCCAGGCGCTGCCTCCTCCAGCGGATACACAAGTCACGCCCACCCCCGCTCTCATTGGCTGTCTCCTGTGGCAGCTAGAGTGCACGAGCATCCCCAGGAAACAATGCATGATTGGTCTAGGACTCTGTCTATCAACCATGGTGGTTGCTATTCCCCCTGGTGGTCAGGATGTGACTTGTGATTGGCTGAGACCGGTTCGGGCGGAGTGGGCGGGCTCTGGACATTGTCGGAGACATATGTTTCTTTCTATTACTAAATAATGTCGTTTAGTGTGTGAAACTGGAGTAAATAAAAACTGGTGTAAAAAGTGAATTTGAGGGAAGAGTTTATAGTCACGATTATCTCAGATTAGGATCATACCGACTTTTATCCAGCAAAATCGGGACAAAATAAGCCCCGCCCCTGGACAGTTCAAGCTACGGCCCATTGCATTAAAAATATGCCCTAATACACCTAACCACGCCCACCCCACCCACAAGCGCCTCCTCTTTGTATTTGGGAGGTACACTATTATTATTATTATTATTATTAATAATTATTATTGTTATATTTGATCACTTCCAAACCAAAGAGAGTTTCTCACTTCTAATTCTCCTGGATCTCTCTGCTGCATTAGATGCTATAGGAGGAGAGAAGATGAGTTCTGTTTTGGATATGTTGAGCTTCATGTAATATTGGGACATCCATGTGGAGATAGTGGATAGACAATTGGCCAAATGAGATAGGAGAGAAATAGGTCACAGGATGAAAGGTAGATTTCGGAGTCATCCATTGGCGGATCTAGATTTTTTTTTAGGGGGGCAATTTAATCTTTTTTTAAACTTTTAACAGTATGGGCTGCTAGGTGCCGGGGCCCCTTTAGCAGGGATGTTCTGCCTGCAGATCATACTATGCACGGGCCGTGTCTGCAGAGGCAAGCAGGCAAGGTATGCTGACCGGCCACTCTGATTTAATACCTTGCCTGCTTGTCTCTGCAGATACGGACTGCACATAGTGTGCATCTGCAGACAGAGCATTCCTACTGGGGAGGGGATTGCCCCGATCGCAATCTCCCTTTGATCCGCCAGTGGTGTCATCTATGTAGAGAAGATACTGGAGGACAAGTGATGATTAGTTCACCAAGAGAAGAGCTGTACAGCTAGAAGAACATAGCCTTGTGGATAGAGGCGAAAATACAGAGCTGTGAGCCCCGATGCAGGGAGGAGGGAACTGGAGCCCCCGACCCTCTGCATCTGTCATGCAGCTGGCCCCATTATCTCCATGGCCCGGTGCTCTGCACCAATGGTAGTTCTGCCACTGCTTGTGGGATCCTAGCAGATAGTGGAAGCAGAGAGGAGATGCGGAAGGAAGCTGAGTGATGAAGAACACAATAGTGAAGGGTGTGCAGAAGAAGAGGGGAGATCAATGGTGTCAAAAATGGCAGAGAGGTCCAGGAGTCTGGGTAAGTAGAAGTGGCCCTTGGACTTTCCTGTGAGTAAATCACTGGTCACTTTAATAAGGGCAGTGTCAGTGGAATGCTAGAGTAAAATCCAGTTTGCAGAATGCCAGAGTGGGAATGGGAAGAGAGAAAGAGGGTTAGGCAGTTATAGACAATCCATTCAAAACGCTTAGAAGGAAAGGGCAAGGAAGAAAGGAAAGAGAGGGACAGTAGTTGGAGTGAGAAGCAGGGTCCACAGATGGTCTATTTAGAATTGGTGAGATGAATGTATATTTGTAAGAGGATGGGAATGGGTCAATATTGAAGTGGTGTGCTAGAAGGGGGCAAACAGTGCGAAAGACGGGAAGGTTTAAGAGAGTTGGGGATGATGGGGCTGATTGTGGGTTTAGAAGATCAGAATAGCGCAGAGATCTCTTCCCCAGTGGTTTGGAAAAATTAATTTAGGGTTAGTATGAAAGTGGTAGAATAGTTTAAGGCCATGTAGGCTTCTTTGCATTCTTGTAGACTTGGGTGCAGTAGGCATGGTAAGTTGAAGATTAAGATCAAGAGTTATTGACCATAGAGTGGAAAAGCAGAGTTAGATAAGATAGAGAAGGAGCAGTAGAAGTCAAGGTTGAGACTGTGTTCATCACAGTGGGTGGGAGATGTAATCCACTGGAGGAGGCAACAAGAGAGATTTTTGAGGCAGCGGAGGTTGTAAGGTTGTGAATGGGATGTTAAAATCACCATGTATAATAGTGGGTATGTCAGCAGGTAGGAAGCATGGGAGCTAGGCAGTAAAACTGTCAAGAAATTGAGAAGCGGAAGGGGGCAGTAGATGACAGTAACACAAAGGTGTGGGCTTTAAAAGGAAGAAAATCAGAATGAGGTTTTTAGGGGCATGAAGGTAACACTTGGAGAAAGTAGGTCTGCTCCCTTTACATCCACAAATCTGGGAGGGGGTGACTAAAGGAGAGACCCCCAATGTGAGAGAACTGCAGTGGAGGTAGTGTCAGAGGAGGTGTGCCAGGTTTCTGTAATGATTAGGGCAGTGGTTCCCAAACTTTCTCAGTTCAAGGCATCCTTAGGGTCACCATCATTTTTCCAAGGCACCCCTAAGCAAAAATAATTACCAGGTAGTCCCGTTTTTTAAGTAGTTGGGTCAAAATGACGTAAGATGTATTTAGACTCCTTCGCTATCACATTGTGCCTCTTTATCACTGCGCCCCTTCGCCATCTCACACCCTGTGTCAGCGTGTCTTACTCTCTCTTTGCCCCCCTCCTTCAGCGTCTCTCTCTCTCTCTGTCCCCCTCCTTCAGCGTCTCTCTCTCTCTGTCCCCCTCCTTCAGCGTGTCTCTCTCTGTCCCCCTCCTTCAGCGTGTCTCTCTCTCTCTCTGTCCCCCTCCTTCAGCGTGTCTCTCTCTCTCTCTCTGTCCCCCTCCTTCAGCGTGTCTCTCTCTGTCCCCCTCCTTCAGCGTGTCTCTCTCTCTGTCCCCCTCCTTCAGCGTGTCTCTCTTTCTCTCTGTCCCCCTCCTTCAGCGTGTGTCTCTCTCTCTCTGTCTTCCTTCAGCGTGTCTCTCTCTCTCTCTCTGTCTGTCCTCCTCCTTCAGCGTCTCTCTCTCTGTCCCCCTCCTTCAGCGTGTCTCTCTCTCTCTCTGTCCCCCTCATTCAGTGTGTGTCTCTCTCTCTCTCTCTGTCCTCCTCCTTCAGCGTGTGTCTCTCTCTCTCTCTGTCCCCCCCCCTCCTTCAGCATGTCTCTCTCTCTCCCCCCCTCCTTCAGCGTGTCTCTCTCTCTCTCTCTCTCTCTGTCCCCCTCCTTCAGCGTGTGTCTCTCTTTCTCTCTGTCTTCCTCCTTCAGCGTGTCTCTCTCTCTCCCCCTCCCAGGGGCAAACGCAGGATTTTTAAGGGGGGGGTTTCCAAATAGTTGAATTCTGAACAAACCAAAAATACAACTTAAAAAATAAAGTGCCACAATAAGATGTCAACATAAACTTTTTTACTGTAAATAACAAGTATTATATATTATATTAGCATTTTACATGAAATGAAAAATCATTGCTACCACACACTAAAATACTGTACATTAAAACAATCTAAACCTATCTGTAAAATGAGTATTTACACTCCACATTAAAATTAGCAATGATACTCCACATTAAAACTAACACTGATACCGCACATCAAAATAGCATTGATAACACACATTAAAACTAACATTACTAATGTACATGAAAAAAACGAACAAAAAAAACAAAAAACATTACACAAGTTTGGACTATATATATATATATATATATATATATATATATATATATATATTTATTTATATAGATTTGTTATTGGGTTACAGGGTGAAATCAGATACTGGCCACAATCAATCTGATATAGTTTTTTTTATTAATAGACCAAGACTCCATTTCTGGGCAGCCTGCAGGGTATGCAGAGCTGTGTGATTATATATAAATATTGTATTATAGGATTAAAAAAGTAGAGGAATCCTATAATACAATATTTATATACAATAACACACCTCTGCATCCCCTGCAGGCTGCCCAGAAATGGAGTCTTTGGTCCATTAATAAAAAAACTGATTCAATGTGGCCAGTATCTGCAGCTCTTTTATTATTTAATATTTGCAGTGACACTAGAAATAGCCCTACCGTGCCCCAGGGAAGCCAGCCAGTAATGCCGGGTATTCAAGGGAGGAGCTGCTGTACTCGCGCATGCGCAGCAGCTCCTTCTCGCCGAACAGGAGTTATACAGCAGCCGCGGCGCTGTGACAGAAGCGTCGCGGCGGTGCTGTAAGAGAAAAAATATTTGTCATGTTTCAAAACATGCATTTTGCCCAACCGATCCGCGGAGGGTGGGGGTGTTTCTGGAGACTCAGAAACCCCCCCTGCGTGCGCCCCTGCCTCCTTCAGCGTGTCTCTCTCTGTCCCCCTCCTTCAGCGTGTCTCTCTCTCTGTCCCCCCCCTCCTTCAGCGTGTCTCTCTCTCTCTCTGTCCCCCCCTCCTTCAGCGTGTCTCTCTCTCTCTCCGTCCCCCTCCTTCAGCGTGTCTCTCTCTCTGTCCCCCTCCTTCAGCGTGTCTCTCTCTCTCTCTGTCCCCCTCATTCAGTGTGTGTCTCTCTCTCTCTCTCTGTCCTCCTCCTTCAGCGTGTGTCTCTCTCTCTCTCTGTCCCCCCCCTCCTTCAGCATGTCTCTCTCTCTCCCCCCCTCCTTCAGCGTGTCTCTCTCTCTCTCTCTCTCTCTGTCCCCCTCCTTCAGCGTGTGTCTCTCTTTCTCTCTGTCTTCCTCCTTCAGCGTGTCTCTCTCTCTCCCCCTCCCAGGGGCAAACGCAGGATTTTTAAGGGGGGGGGTTTCCAAATAGTTGAATTCTGAACAAACCAAAAATACAACTTAAAAAATAAAGTGCCACAATAAGATGTCAACATAAACTTTTTTACTGTAAATAACAAGTATTATATATTATATTAGCATTTTACATGAAATGAAAAATCATTGCTACCACACACTAAAATACTGTACATTAAAACAATCTAAACCTATCTGTAAAATGAGTATTTACACTCCACATTAAAATTAGCAATGATACTCCACATTAAAACTAACACTGATACCGCACATCAAAATAGCATTGATAACACACATTAAAACTAACATTGCTAATGTACATGAAAAAAACGAACAAAAAAAACAAAAAACATTACACAAGTTTGGACTATATATATATATATATATATATATATATATATATATATATATATATATATATTTATTTATATAGATTTGTTATTGGGTTACAGGGTGAAATCAGATACTGGCCACAATCAATCTGATATAGTTTTTTTTATTAATAGACCAAGACTCCATTTCTGGGCAGCCTGCAGGGTATGCAGAGCTGTGTGATTATATATAAATATTGTATTATAGGATTAAAAAAGTAGAGGAATCCTATAATACAATATTTATATACAATAACACACCTCTGCATCCCCTGCAGGCTGCCCAGAAATGGAGTCTTTGGTCCATTAATAAAAAAACTGATTCAATGTGGCCAGTATCTGCAGCTCTTTTATTATTTAATATTTGCAGTGACACTAGAAATAGCCCTACCGTGCCCCAGGGAAGCCAGCCAGTAATGCCGGGTATTCAAGGGAGGAGCTGCTGTACTCGCGCATGCGCAGCAGCTCCTTCTCGCCGAACAGGAGTTATACAGCAGCCGCGGCGCTGTGACAGAAGCGTTGCGGCGGTGCTGTAAGAGAAAAAATATTTGTCATGTTTCAAAACATGCATTTTGCCCGACCGATCCGCGGAGGGTGGGGGTGTTTCTGGAGACTCAGAAACCCCCCCCTGCGTGCGCCCCTGCCTCCTTCAGCGTGTCTCTCTCTGTCCCCCTCCTTCAGCGTGTCTCTCTCTCTGTCCCCCCCCTCCTTCAGCGTGTCTCTCTCTCTCTCTGTCCCCCCCTCCTTCAGCGTGTCTCTCTCTCTCTCCGTCCCCCTCCTTCAGCGTGTCTCTCTCTCTGTCCCCCCCTCCTCCTTCAGGGTGTGTCTCTCTCTCTCTGTCCCCCCTCCTTCAGCTTCTCTCTCTCTCTCTCTGTCTTCCTCCTTCAGCGTCTCTCTCTGTCCCCCTCCTTCAGCGTGTCTCTCTCTCTCTCTGTCCCCCTCCTTCAGCGTGTGTCTCTCTCTCTCTGTCCCCCTCCTTCAGCGTGTCTCTCTCTCTCTCTGGCTTCCTCCTTCAGTGTGTGTCTCTCTCTCTCCCCCTCCTTCAGCGTGTGTATCTCTCTCTCTCTGTCCCCCTCCTTCAGCGTGTCTCTTTCTCTCTGCCCCCCTCCTTCAGCCTGTCTCTCTTTCTCTCTCTGTCCCCCTCCTTCAGCATGTCTCTCTCTCTCTCTGTCCCCCTCCTTCAGCGTGTCTCTCTCTCTGTTCCCCCCCTCCTTCAGCGTCTCTCTCTCTCTGTCCCCCTCCTTCAGCGTGTCTCTCTCTCTCTCTGTCCCCCTCCTTTAGCATCTCTCTCTCTGTCCCCCTCCTTCAGCATCTCTCTCTCTCTCTCTGTCCCCCTCCTTCAGCGTCTCTCTCTGTCCCCCTCCTTCAGCGTCTCTCTCTCTCTCTGTCCCCCTCCTTCAGCGTCTCTCTCTCTGTCCCCCACCTTCAGTGTCTCTCTCTCTGTCCCCCTCCTTCAGCGTGTCTTTCCCTCTGTCCCCCTCCTTCAGTGTGTGGCTCTCTCTCTCTTTGTCCCCCCCTCCTTCAGCGTGTCTCTCTCTCTCTCTCTGTCCCCCTCCTTCAGCGTCTCTCTCTCTGTCCCCCTCCTTCAGCGTCTCTCTCTCTCTCTGTCCCCCTCCTTCAGCGTCTCTCTCTCTCTCTTTGTCCCCCTCCTTCAGCGTCTCTCTCTGTCTCTCTGTCCCCCTTCTTCAGCGTCTCTCTCTCTGTCCCCCTCCTTCAGCGTGTGTCTCTCTCTCTCTCTCTGTCCCCCTCCTTCAGCGTGTCTCTCCCTCTGTCCCCCCCCTCCTTTAGCGTCTCTCTCTCTCTCTCTCTGTCCCCCTCCTTCACCGTCTCTCTCTCTCTCTCTCTGTCTGTCCCCCTCCTTCAGCGTCTCTCTCTCTGTCCCCCTCCTTCAGCGTGTGTCTCTCTCTCTCTCTCTGTCCCCCTCCTTCAGCGTGTCTCTCCCTCTGTCCCCCCCCTCCTTCAGCGTCTCTCTCTCTCTCTCTGTCCCCCTCCTTCACCGTCTCTCTCTCTCTCTCTGTCTTCCTCCTTCAGCGTGTGTCTCTCTCTCTCTCTGTCCCCCCCCCTCCTTCAGCGTGTCTCTCTCTCTCTGTCCTCCTCCTTCAGCGTGTCTCTCTCTCTGCCCCCCCTCCTTCAGCGTCTCTCTCTCTGTCCCCCTCCTTCAACGTCTCTCTCTCTCTCTCTGTCCCCCTCCTTCAACGTCTCTCTCTCTCTCTCTGTTCCCCTCCTTCAGCGTCTCTCTTTTTCTCACTGTCCCCCTCCTTCAGCGTCTCTCTCTCTCTGTCCCCCCCCCTCCTTCAGCGTGTCTCTGTCCCCCTGCACTCTCCATTCCTTTACTTACCTTCATTCTTCGTGTTCCGTTGTCTTCTGTCCTCTCTGCTGGCGCTCCTCACTGACGCTGTCGGACGTGATGACGTCACGCCCGGCAGTCAGTGAGGGCAAGGATCCGGCACTGGATTGGTAAGTTTTTTGGGGTTTTTTTTGGTTTGTCTTTTCTTTTATTTTTTGGAGGGTGATCGCGGCACCCCTGTGACAGCGCCGCGGCACCCCAGGGAGCCGCGGCGCACACTTTGGGAACCACCGGACTTGGGGATTGGGGGAATTTGTGGATAGATGTGAGTTTGATACAAAAAAAAAATCTTGAATTACAGAAGACACAGGAAAAGGGGAGAGGAGAGATGGGGGTATGGAGCTGTGTGGTGGATGGGAAGCAATTTGTAGGGTGAACAGAGGATCATGAGTATATTAAGGGGATAGAGCAGGGACCAGGTTCAGTGTGAGGTCATTGGTAGCCAAATGAAGGAGCAGAAAGCAAAGATGGGAAGGTGATTTTTGAGTTTGAGATTTTAATTAAAAAACCTTTGTCTACATGGTTTTGTATAAAGACAGAGACCGACTTATAACACACAAAAACAAAGGTGTTAGATTTTAGGAAGGCTGACTTTGTAGAGATGGGAAAATGTGTAAGTGACTTCCTCCACGCAGAGTGGAGGAACTTGAAAGGAGTGCAGGAGAGGTGGGGAAAATTAAAAAATGCAATACTAAAAGCAACAGCCTTTGTGTCAAAAGGGTTAGGAAAAGCACAAGGAAAAGGAAGCCAGTATGGTTTACAAACGAAGTAGCAAGTATTGTGAGAGCAAAACAGATGGCCTTCAGGAAATATAAGCAGACTCAGAATAATGAAGACAAAGAGGTGTATCGTGCTAGCAGGGCCGGACTGGGATTAAAAATCAGCTCTGGCATTTAAAGCACACAGGCCCACCTCTGTTCCAGATAATAATAATATTACAGTACTTCTTGCAAAGGTCATTGTTATACGGTGTCCAGGGGCAAAAGCAGGATTTGTAGAGAGGGGTTTCCATGCCACACCGCCGGTGGGCGTGGTCAGCATGCTTTGGGGCTTAGCTATAATATTAGACAGTTCTTGGCTGCTCCCCAACTCTTCCTTTCATATACACGGCAATGCTGCTTGCACTACTGTTAGGGGCATACAGCTCTCCCATTTCGAGCACAGCCGTGTGAAGCGGCACATATCTCCCAACTGTCCCTACAATCAGGACAAAGTCCTGACTGAGTGTGTCAGAACAGTTGACAGACTGTCCCGCTCTCTCCTATCTGTTCTTGTTGCTTTCAATACTTGTTGGGGAGAGATGGCTGTGAACAGTGCAGACAGAAACGATCTGCACACAAGCTGCAAAGTGGTTTGTCCTGGGCAGGGTCCAGCCACCTCAAGCATACAGTACCCCAGGCTGGGGGGGTTCAGGGCACTAAGAAACCCCCCCCTCACTTTGCCTATGGTCCCGTGAGATACAAAAGTATTACTTGACTCTCTATTTGCAGCATAGGGTTTACCAGTATCAGATAATGGTATGTACAGGCCCAGCTACAGTGAAATTTTGGGGGGCCTTCCATAGACGGGTAGCAAATAAACTGTGTGCCGCCACTGAGCAAAAGGATGTGGCCACATTGTGCTGGGGGTGTGGTCAACATGGGGCATTGATACATATATTGTAATAAAACATTACATTTATCACGTCCTCCCAGCCACATTATGACACCCCCAGCCCACTGTACATATCTATGCAGAGTGGGAACTTCCTGTATAGTGAGCAGGGAAGCTCTTTGTCTCACAAGATTACCAAATATTGTGATACTTAGAGCATACTTGTCATCTTTTCCTCGTTGGCTTCAGGGAGCTCCCAGGGGAGGTGGGCGTGCGAGGACGGAGCTTGATGAATCGCATCATTTTGGCACCGTCCCCTAAACGATTGTCACAATTTTGGCCAATTACAGCAGGGGGCAGGGCTAAGATGACGCAATATTTGCGTCATTAAGCCCGCCCACCCTCCCATCACTTATCTTTTGCAGGGGCGCGAACCAGGAGGTTGCCCTGCTCGCCCGGGAGGTCTCCCAGAAATGCGGGAGTCTCTCAGACATTCCGGGAGAGTAGGCAACTATGCGTTACAGAAAAGCAGCTAATGAATCTCTAGAGGCTGAAGTGTCTTTTACATTTCTGTCTCCATTACTGAAGTCATGTTGTCTTACCTGTCAGTCTTTGATTAAATCTTGGTCTCCATGAAAATGACCACCTCCATAGGACATAAGACACAATTTCTGAACTATGTCATCATGCCACAGATGGCGAAGCCAACCACGTCTTGTACTGGCTCAGCATCAGGGAGAATGCCAGACTCTTCAGGGAGTGAGGGAGATCACCCCTATTTCAGGGAGTCTCTCAGGGAGAGTTGGCAAGTATGACCTAGAGCTCCTCGACTTGCTCTGCAGACTGTGTCCTGTCCAAGGACCGGGAGCAGCTGACAGCTCCCTTCCCCTAACCAGAGCTGGATTAAGGCTCGGGGAGCCCAGGGTGTTTAAGACAGCAGGGCCCCTATTATCTAACATGGTTATCATTTTAGATAAATGTTAGACAAATACACAGGCAATACTGTGTGTACTACTGTTAGATGAACACAGCTCTGCCTTCACAGGCAGTACGTTGTGAAGTGGGACATACCTCCCAACAGTCTTTGCAGTCGGACCAAATCCTGAATAAGCCAGACAGTCACCCAAATTCAGGACTGCCCCACCAGATTCAGGACAGTTGGCAGACTGTCCTGCTCTCTCATATCTGTCTTGTCACTTTCACCACTTGTGGCAGCTGGTTTCTTTAGCTCAGTTCCTACTTGTCTTGATCCTGGAATATTGGATGCCCTATATTGAAATAAAAAAGGGTACCTACCCCAGTGCTAAATCAATGGCACTCATGTTTTATAATTAGGCCTCCCTCCATTCCCAACAATAATAATATTTACATTTAATAAGTAGACCTATTTCCCTCCAACCAGCCCAAACATTAAGTTAACAGTATACCCATTTAATCAAAAAATATTTCCCTCCCTTCAACAAGTCCCAGCAATAAATTAATTAGCATTAACGTTTAATAAATATAACCACTTTCCACAACAATCCCTAATAATTCATATTCAGATATAATAAATAGCCCTCCTCCCCAAAATCAGCTCCATGTTCAATTAATAGCCCCAAATCACCCCAGCATTAAATTAAAGGTTCCGTCACCTCACCTTAAATAATTAGCCCCCACCTACACTCCACCATTAAATAGCCTACCTCCCACAATATATTAAGATCCTCCCTTCCCTCGTATATTATATTAACATACTGCGCCCACACATACACACACACACTATGAAAATACTGCGCCCACACACACGCTATATTAACATACTGCACACACATATGCCCGCAGTCTGCTAAACTTTACGATCTGTCTGCATAACCGCCCGAACAGCAGCACCTCCCTGCACACTGCTCGGTGGACAGAGATTCAGTGACCTGCAGCCAATGCTAGTAATCACATGGGACGCTCACCACGTGACAGGTGCCCTCCCATGTGATTACTGGCATCGGCCGCAGGTCACTGAATCTCTGTCCACCGAGCAGTGCCCAGGGAGGTGCTGCTGCTCGGGCGGGCATGTTGACAGCTGGGTCGGCCCATCTAGCCATCGGCCCTTCTGGCATTTGCCAGAAGTGCCATATGGCCAGTCCGGCCCTGTGTGCTAGACAGAAGGACACTAAGCAGGTAATCAGATGTGCAAAGTCACAAGTTGAATAGAAAATATCGCAATCAGTAGGTAAAGGGGGTAAAACCTTTTTTTAGGTACATAAGTGAAAGGAGAAAAACAAATGGAGGAATAATAAGACTAAAGACAGAGAGTGAAAGTCTTGTTGAGGGAGACAAGGAAATGGCATATCATCTTAATAATTGTAAACTGCTGAGGAGGAATGGGATCTAGGAGTCACTATTTCAGGTGACTTAAAGGCAGGTAAGCAATGTAACAAAGCAATGAGGAAGGCAAGTAAGAGTCTTGGTTGCATAGGGAGAGGAATCAGTAGCAGAAAGAAAGACGTAATAATTCCACTGTATAGGTCATTGGTACGGCCTCATCTAGAATACTGTATTTAGTTCTGGAGACCGTATCTCCAGAAGGATATAAGAGACTGTACCAAGAAGGGCAACTAAAATGGTGCATGGTCTATAGTACAAAACTTACCCGGATAGGCTAAAAGATCTTTATATATATAGTTTGGAGCAGAGAAGGGAAAGTTGGGACATGATAGAAACATTTTAACATATCAAGGGTTTTAACAAGGTGCAGGAGGGAAACATTCTACAAAGGAAGAGAAGTATTAGAACACGAGGACATGTACTGACACTGGGGGGGAAGTAGGGTCATAGGAAATGTGAGGGAAATTACTTCACAGAAAGTGTAGTGGATAAGTGGAATAGCCTCCCATCAGAGGTGGTAGAGGCTAATACAGTAGAGAAATTTAAACATGCTTGGGATAGACATAAGGATAACCTTATAAATAAGTTAGGATTAAATAGGGTTGGAAGTTACTATAGGTTAAAAAATATAAAGACTAGGTGGGCCAAGCGGTTCTTATCTGCTGTCATAACAATCCCTCATCATGCACAGTTAAGATCCCTGCTGCAAATGACTCATAATCGGCATTGTCATCATATATATAAGCTGGGAAGGCTGGTTATAATAATAATATCCACTCAAGTGGATAGAACAATACAAACTTGCGCCAAAAAGTAAGAGCGTGTAACCGGGTATGGGAATGGAACCCATTTGTGCCAATGATTCTATAGCCAGTAGCATTGGCTCGTATTTTGGTGCATTCTTTTCCAGTGATCCATCACCACAAGTGAAGACATTTTGCTCAATGGAGTGACCTCAAAAGCAATCATGTTTGGTATATAATGCAATACCAGCAGGTAAGGGCCCTAAGCAACATTTCACATTTGGATTTTAATGGTATTATACTGTTTAATAGGCTGTCCATTTGTTAATGCGCACATAATGGTTACATGGACTCTTTGTACTAGGCAGTTGAAAGCAATGGAATTATCGCATCAATACTGACTCATAATGCAGCCGTTGCTTAGATACTTCTCTTAAATAGGAATCATATATTTAGTTTATGTTAATGTACTTATACCACAAAGCGCTGAGTCATAGTTGATGTACAGTGTTGTTTACACAACTATTTAAGCCAGGAACACTGGTGCCCTTAGTCTTACCAGCAAACCAGTGGTCCCCAGATGGGGGTGGGAGGGTGTGATTTGATTGGGATAATCAATACAAGATATGCTCATAATTAAAACAGGGTGTGTCGTGATAGAATCAATACAGCGGACATTATTACAAATTACACTTTGAAAGTATGATACTAATTCTTAATTGTTTGATAAGAATATGGGGCCTGATTCATTAGTGATCTTATCTTGTGCAAAATTTAAGATGCTTATTTTTAAGAAGAAACGGGGAGATAAGAGTGAAGTTAAGATGGATTTTCATCTTAACTTAAGAAATTCTTCACTTACGCAGTGGATTTTGCTTATCTCCCTTTTCTGAG
Organism: Mixophyes fleayi; assembly: GCF_038048845.1. Classification (NCBI taxonomy): domain Eukaryota; kingdom Metazoa; phylum Chordata; class Amphibia; order Anura; family Limnodynastidae; genus Mixophyes; species Mixophyes fleayi. The sequence goes on along the minus strand of NC_134402.1, from coordinate 436,671,271 downwards.
CATGCACAGATTGGATTTGCTTAAGATAAGCATAAAATGGCAGATAAGATCACTAATGAATCAGGCCCATGGTATTTTGAAGAATATATGCTGCTCTTGTGTCAACCTTATACTCCATAGTTTACTCTTCCGATATCTATTACAAAGTCTTTACTTCAGTCTTCTACCCCCTCTACACCATAATAAATAAAATGTATCCTTCAAGAAGAAACACAATGAATACATGTTTACTTTAAAATGTTCAAATATCTTGTTTCTGTGTTCTGTTTACAATTATATCCACATTGTTTTTTGTTATCTTTAAATAATAATATTGTTTAAAAAACAAGCTAAGGTAAAAAGTTATATTTTACGTTAAATCATTCATGGTTAGCATTTGTTGAATTGTTGATGCTAGTGTTTACAGGTAGTTAACCACACTTATATTTAAATATATGTGTTTGGAGAGCCACCCGGCCCCCAAGAAGAGGTACAGAGGGTATTGGGAGGGTACATACTAAACTATTGATTTTAATAAAACAAAAAAAATTAAATGAAACATAACTGCTTTAAATATAGCCACTTCTTAAAAAGTCTTCCAAACCCATTATTTTCAGAAAACGGCAACTTATTGAACATACATTTAGTAGATTGGTTTTACTCTGCAGACACTATTTTTTTCCTTAATTCCTAATAGTTGATGTTATTTCTCTTTATAATTATAAAAAATTAAGCCAAAAAATAAGTTAAAGAGTTATGCTTTACATTAAAATGCATTTTAGCATTTGCTTAATTGTTGATGATAATGTTAACAGGATATAACTGTACCTTTAAAAGTGTTTAGTCTTTTGGGTAAAAAACATACTAGTAGGTTAATTGGCTGCTATTAAATTGACCCGTGTGTGTGTGTGTGTGTGTGTATGTGTGTTAGGGAATGTAGACTGTAAGCTCTAATGGGGCAGGGACTGAGCTCTAATGGGGCAGGGACTGAGCTCTAAAGGGGCAGGGACTGAGCTCTAATGGGGCAGGGACTGAGCTCTAATGGGGCAGGGACTGATGTAGTGAGTTCTCTGTACAGCGCTATGGAATTAGTGGCGCTATATAAATGAAAGATGATGATAATGATCTTTTGGGTACAGATAGTGTCATGATCAGCACAGAATTTTGTGGATTTTCTATTCCCTCCCAAAGGGACAGAGGAGCGGAGTCTATTGTCCACCAGGGTCGCCCACAAGGAGGCTTGGTCTTCTCTACTGGTGAGTTGTTGCCCTATGTCTTCTCCCCTGGTATGACAAGCTGGTGTCAAGATGAAAAGACGAAGACTGGTCAACAAGCCGGGACTGGTAGACAGTTGGGCTGTGCAGTGCCAAAACAGAGGACTGAAAGAAACATTAGGGCAAACCAGGTCAGCAACTATCAGAAACAGAAGGAGTACCAAAACGATAGGCAGAATAGAGGTCAGGAAACGTCCAGATCAGTAACATTAGATCAGCCACAGAAGAATGCGCAGGAACGGTGGATTACAGGTATGGAGCCCAGTCCGCGGGCACAGCACTGAGCACAGCGCAAGTTTAAAGAGGCCGGGCAATTTGAAATTGGCTGGGCTGTGATGTCAGCAAGTTTAAATTCCCAACAAAGCCGCACGCACACTGCTGGAGAGGCATTCCATATCTCTTGTCAATGAATAGATGTCTCTTGCATTGCAATGGTGAGTTGATCCAATGAATTGTTCCCTTCAACCCCTGTATGAACAGAGTGGTTTTGCACTTATGGGACTTGAACATTTTTAACAATGGGTGCGAAACTTGGCCCCAGAATTTGGAATTTACGGTTCAAGAGTGAGGATTCTTTCCACTCCCTCCGATTTCTATTAAGTTATGAAAAAGTGAATAATGTCAAGAAACAAATCATACTGGCCTCACTGTACCTTGGTTCAAGAAACAACATGTCCCCCCTCCCATAGTCTCATAGATACTGCTATAGTGATTGGCTGGCAGTGAAGGGAAGTCTTGGGGACTCCATTCATTCCAATGGACCCATTCATTCCAATGTGTCCATTCACGTCAATGGATTTTCTACAGGTAGCACAGATGCTGGAAACCCCATTTGAATGAATGAGGAAAAGCTGCAAGCTGGAATATTTTTAGAACATCTCTGGTAAATTATGTTTTTCTTTATTTCAATTAAAATTGATCAAGATTGTCACAATGCCACTTGAAAGAAAATCAAACTTTACACAATCAAATCACTTTTTTGGTAGTTTCTGGTGTTTGTATTTAAAACTAGTGAAACAATAGATATTTATTTAGATTCCACCTTCACTATTATAATACCTGAGGCAGAATGCAGCAGGACAGAGATTTTCTACCTCCTGGAAGGCTAGATCTTAGCTGAAGATGGGACCTATTGCATCAGGAATATATTTGTCTACTCCAGTATTAAGCCATATGTTTCAAAACTTATTAACCTGGATTTCACTTATTAACTGGTGTTAAATGTCTGTATTACATCAATTAATTAATTGATCAGATGCTAATTCAGTCAGAGAATACTGGAGGAAGACAATTATTTCTGTGATGAAATAAGTCAGGTTGAAATCAGTCTCAGCGATATTCCTTGTAGACCACAAATGAATAAATTACTAACCCGCTTTTTATAATGAGTTTTTTGCACTGCAAAAGGAAGAAACCTCAAAAGTTAAACGATGTGGGACCATCTCACTCTCTTTTAACAAGAAAGCAGGTTTAGAGGAACTCAGCAGGTTAAAATGAAAGGGGAAATACATATTTCGTTCTAATCCATTTATGCAGAATAGAGAAGTCACAGTTTAGAAACAAGCAGATGTGTAGCTGTAACTGGGAGGGTTGTAGGTGTGGAGACATAAAAGCACAGACTCTTAGTAAAAATAAAAACCACCCAAAACATATAAATTATCAATTCAATGTGAGTGTAAACTTATCACATTCTGAAATAAAACCCAATATATAACTAGTGTTTTTTTCTCTTAGGTAATGAGAAAACTATGTGGGAATTACCTGCATAGACACAAATATGCCTATATGTATATTCATATCTCCCAGCTTTGCAGCACTTCAAATCCAGCATACAGCTAAGGGGACGAGACCACATCACAATCGGGTCTTACCACGGGGGCGTGCACAAGATTCAGCAGGTAGTAAAGGCTGCAAGAACAGGTAGGAGAAAGCAGGACAGTCCTGAACATTTTGGAAGGACCATACCAATCTCCCAGTAGTTCCTGCCACTTGGCACCCACGTCTTTTCCTCCATTGCCTCCAGTTATCCAAGGTGTGAAAAGTAGAAAATATGATATAAAGACACAAGAATGAGGCCAGGGGCTAGATTTACTAAACTGCGGGTTTGAAAAAGTGTAGATGTTGCCTATAGAAACCAATTATCATTTTGTAGAATGTACTAAATAAGTGACAGCTAGAATCTGATTGGTTGCTATAGGCAACATCTGCACTTTTTCAAACCCACAGTTTAGTAAATTTACCCCCAAGAGTCCTTATAAACATACATGACAACTTTTACTACCTCCCCTCCGGGAGAGCCTGGGGGGAAAGTCAGGAGGCTAGGGCGGGAGGGGGTGCAGTGATGCAATTAATGCTCCCTGCTGTGCAATAACAAAAGTGCACCCACTGCGATAACCCGAGTTGTCATCATCATCATCATTTATTTATATAGCGGCAACATATTCCGTAGCGCTTTACAATTGGAAGTCATGTCATTAAGCCCCGCCTCCAGCCGGGATCCGGGAGAGCGCCTGCTCTTAGGACTACCTAAAATTCGTGAGCCTCTGCATATTCCGGGAAAGCAGTCAAGTATACTTATAAAGGTTGAGGAAATTCAAAATTGTATATTTTATGCATATAACTAAATTAAACGCTGGGCCCGTAACATCCCAGTCCGCCTGTAAATACAGGTGCCACAATGGTCTCTTTTGTATACGACAACTTAAAGCTATGTACACACCGGCATTTTAATGTGTTTTATTATGCATGCTAAGACACAAAAACGTATTTAAACTGCATTGCACTTATGCATGCATTTAATATGCATTTTATATACATTTTATATGTGTTTACATACATCTACAAATGCACTAAATCTGCAGTTTGTGACAATACAGGAACTTGCTATCTTGTGGATGCTAAACACACGTGGTGGAAACACATATGAAAACAAACCTTGTTACATTTACTATGTTCTCCCATTGAGAATAATGCAGCTTTAACAGTGTTGATGTGTGATGATGCTCTAATGCGGCGGTTCCCAAAGTGTGCGCCGCGGCTCCCAGGGGTGCCGCGGCGCTGTCACTGGGGTGCCGCGGGCCAGCCATAAAAAAAAAAAGAACACAGAAACTTACCAATCCGTCGGGGCAGGGACCCAGCAGCCTCCTCTCTCCCGCAGCTGTGACTGAATATCGACGTAATTAACAAGCTGCGGGAGAGAGGAGGCTGCTGGGTCCCAGCGCCCGACGGATTGGTAAGTTTCTGTGTTCTTTTTTTTTTTTTTTTTTATGGCTGGCGCCTGGCGCGGAGCAGATGATGGGAGCAGAGAATGGGGACAGGGGGCAGAGGATGGGGACAGCGGGGCAGAGGATGAGGACAGAGAGCAGAGGATGGAGACAGGGGGGCAGAGGATGGGGGCAGCGGGGCAGAGGATGGGGACAGTGGAGCAGAGGATGGGGACAACGGAGCAAAGGATGGGGACAGCGGGGCAGAGGATGGGGACAGCGGGCAGAGGATGGGGACAGAGAGCAGAGGATGGGGACAGAGGATGGTGACAGCGGGGCAGAGAAGGGGGACAAAGAGCAGAGGATGGGGACAGTGGAGCAGAGGATGGGGACAGCGGAGCAAAGGATGGGGACAGCGGGGCAGAGGATGGGGACAGCGGGCAGAGGATGGGGACAGAGAGCAGAGGATGGGGACAGAGGATGGTGACAGCGGGGCAGAGAAGGGGGACAAAGAGCAGAGGATGGGGACAGAGAGCAGAGGATGGTGACAGCGGGGCAGAGGAGGGGGACAAAGAGCAGATGATGGGGACAGAGAGCAGAGGATGGGGACAGGGGGCAGAGGATGGGGACAGCGGAGCAGAGGATGGGGACAGAGAGCAGAGGATGGTGACAGCGGGGCAGAGAAGGGGGACAGAGAGCAGAGGATGGTGACAGCGGGGCAGAGGAGGGGGACAAAGAGCTGAGAATGGGGACAGAGAGCAGAGGATGGGGACAGAGAGCAGAGGATGGTGACAGCGGGGCAGAGAAGGGGGACAGAGAGCAGAGGATGGGGACAGAGAGCAGAGGATGGTGACAGCGGGGCAGAGGAGGGGGACAAAGAGCTGAGAATGGGGACAGAGAGCAGAGGATGGGGACAGGGGGCAGAGGATGGGGACAGCGGAGCAGAGGATGGGTACAGAGAGCAGAGGATGGGGACAGCGGGGCAGAGGATGGGGACAGCGGGGCAGAGGATGGGGACAGCAGAGCAGAGGATGGGGACAGCGGGGCAGAGGATGGGGACAGAGAGCAGAGGATGGGGACAGAGAGCAGAGGATGGGAACAGCGGGGCAGAGGATGGGGACAGAGAGCAGAGGATGGGGACAGAGGATGGTGACAGCGGGGCAGAGAAGGGGGACAGAGAGCAGAGGATGGGGACAGAGCAGAGGATGGGGACAGAGGATGGTGACAGCGGGGCAGAGAAGGGGGACAGCGGAGCAGAGGATGGGGACAGAGAGCAGAGGATGGGCACAGGGGGGCAGAGGATGGGAACAGCAGAGCAGAGGATGGGGAGAGCGGAGCAGAGGATGGGGACAGGGGGGCAGAGGATGGGGACAGTGGAGCAGAGGATGGGGACAGCGGGGCAGAGGATGGGGATAGCGGGGCAGAGGATGGGGACAGGATGGAGACAGCGGGGCAGAGAAGGGGGACAGAGAGCAGAGGATGGTGACAGAGAGCAGAGGATGGGGACAGAGAGCAGAGGAGGGGGACAGAGGGGCAGAGAAGGGGAACAGAGAGCAGAGGATGGGGACAGAGAGCAGAGGATGGGGACAGGATGGTGACAGCGGGGCAGAGAAGGGGGACAGAGGATGGGGACAGAGAGCAGAGGATGAGACAGAGGATGGTGACAGCGGGGAAGAGAAGGGGGACAGAGAGCAGAGAATGGTGACAGCGGGGCAGAGAAGGGGGACAGAGAGCAGAGGATGGGGACAGCGGGGCAGAGAAGGGGGACAGAGAGCAGAGGATGGGGACAGAGGATGGTGACAGCGGGGCAGAGAAGGGGGACAGAGGATGGTGACAGCGGGGCAGAGAAGGGGGACAGAGCAGAGAATGGGGACAGAGCAGGGGATGAGGACAGCGGGGCAGAGAAGGGGGACAGAGAGCAGAGGATGGGGACAGAGAGCAGAGAATGGGGAGGGGGACACAGCATGAGAGGGGCAGTGCAGGGGGACACAGCGTGAGAGGGGCAGTGGAGGGAGACACAGCGTTAGAGGGGCAGTGGAGGGGGACACAGCGTGAGAGGGGCAGTGAAGGGGGACACAGCGTGAGAGGGCAGAGGAGGGGGGACAGCGTGACAGAGGGCAGAGGGGGCAGTGTGTCTGGATGCAGAGGGGGCAGAGTGCCTGAGGGCAGAGGCCGCAGAGTGCCTGAGGGCAGAGTGTCTGGATGCAGAGGGGGCATTTTTGCATACAACTAAATAAGTATTTCTGTCCTGACCTAAATACTTATTACAATTTTTTGACCCAACTACTTCTAAAACAGGACTGCTCAATAATTATTTTGGAGGGGTGCCTTGAAAAAATTTGGAGATTCTAAGGGTGCCGCGAACTGCAAAATTTTGGGAACCACTGCTCTAATGGATCAAGGACCATTAAAAAACACACTGCAGCGCAATGCAGGTTAGGTGCATGTAAAAAAGCAAATACGTACTGTCTGATTTGGTGCAATGATTTTTATTTTCACATCCATTTACATGTGCTTAACTACAAATTCATCTTAAAAGCAGAATTTTAACACCAGTATCAACATAGACAAAGACAGAATTCTTAGTACAGCGAAGGACGAGCGACCCTGATCTGTGGGGCAGTCAGTGGAAAGTATTTCAAACATGCCTCTGGCATCCTGTAGGCTTCCCAGAATCCTGTGGGGAATTTATGTTGATCATGTCACATAAACATCGGGTGAAAATAAAAACAAAATCGTAACACACAGTACAGAATCTAACAGTTTAGAGACGTGACCTCCGCTGACGGATAACCTAGGGTTATGTGAGCGGAGTTTCACTGACTCCCAGTGGTGCAAAGAACTCCAGGGGGTATATTTACTAAACTGAGGGTTTGAAAAAGTGGAGATGTTGCCTATAGCAACCAATCAGATTCTAGCTGTCATTTTGTAGAATGTACTAAATAAATGAAAGCTAGAATCTGATTGGTTGCTATAGGCAACATCTAAACTTTTTTAAACCCATAGTTTAATATATATACCCCTCAGTTTACTCTGATTATGAGATAATTCATATTATAGAGGGTTTTTTTTTGCTGAAATGAATAATCAGAATATTTGCTTAGAAGTAAAAAAAAAATAAAGTGTAAAAAGAATAACACTGGTTATTGTGCTTTGCCAACATATGAGTCAAGTAATCAGGGCTGTCCAGGATTTTAATTGGAAGAAGGAGAGATCCCAGGTTAACCTGGTCTGCACAATAAAGCGTTCCCACGCTGTATGTGCCATTTACCTTTCTCTTCCAAATACCCTATAATTAATAATATAATTAAGAAGACATAGGTCAACGTAAGATTAATACTGAATTAATTTTATAAACCAGTGCTCTCTAATTATCCTATAATGGATATTATAATTAAGGAGGCATAGGTCACCCCAAGGTCTGACACTGATTTAATTATATTAACCAGACATTTAGTAAAATAAATCCAACAAAACAATACTTTAGAATAATAACTGCTAGCATGGTTTCTATAAATAAGAACTCAAAGATTGGGTGGTGTAGTGGTTAGCACTTCTGCCTCACAGCACTGGGGTCATGAGTTCAATTCCCGACCATGGCATTATCGGTGTGGAGTTTGTATGTTCTCCCCGTGTTTGCGTGGGTTTCCTCCGGGCGCTCTGGTTTCCTCCCACATTCCAAAAACATACTAGTAGGTTAATTTGCTGCTATCAAATTGACTCTTGTCTCTGTGTCTGTGTGTGTGTGTTAGGGTATTTAGACTGTAAGCTATTATGGGGCAGGGACTGATGTGAGTGAGTTCTCTGTACAGCGCTGCGGAATTATTGGCGCTATATAAATAAATGGTGATGATGAAAGATTTGAATAAATTTTATATATAGGGGCTATTTACTAAGACCATACGACACAAGATTTTCTATGCCTGCCTACAGCAGTAATAGAAAATCTTCTATTGCACAATTTATCAATAGAATGTTGCCGGGGCAGCTATCGCCATCCAAAAATATTAAAAAACGACATACACTAAGTAAATATTTACAGTACAGAAATAAAAGGATTATATCTAGTAGAGACAATAGACAATGAAAATCTGGTATCTCACAGCAAGTTGAAATACCCCCTAAAAATATTTGTCTAAGTTAAAGAACTATGTTCTTGCGGGAGATAGCAGGCCAGTCTGCAGATGGGGTGTGGTTTCAGATTGGTTTTAACAACTGTATCTCTGTGTGATCTGGTTTATAATAACCCTTTAAAGCATCTGTTGTGCAAGATGTTCTGGCTATACAGCTTCATTGGCCAATAAACCCAATCTGGCCAAACGTTTTAAACACAACAATAATAAAATACACATAGATGTCTCCTGTGCACATTATTTAAAAAATACTAACGAATGTACACTTACACCTGGCATCTAAGAATTATTTTATATGATGACTGCTTTATATAAATTTGTGGAATGTAGACCTGGAAGGTATTATATGTCATTCCTGGAAATTAAAATTACTTTTCTTTTGTCAAATTGAAATTTCTGATGAAACTAATATATTATTTGCACAATACTGGTGTATCTCCAGAAATGGGCACCCTCCAGTACATGGTAACGTGGTGGAAACGTACACCAAATTTTGTTCTCTATTTTGAGGTTTTTACTTAAATAATCTATTGCAACAATGTGTCAAGAATGCACCACATTCTTCCCTGTAGGTCCCAAATAACCAGGAAAAAATTAGGAGAACGTGTTCCCGCTTACCTGGTTAATTTGACTGATAGGAAGAGAGCCAAAATGTTTTGAGCCTGGTCAGTCAGGGGGTCGAGGACAAGGGGGCTATTGTATGAGAACCAGTCGCCCCAAATTTGAGAGAATTTGTGGGTTTTCTTATATTAGTATGCAGACATATTTCCATAGCAGCCAAAACCCAAATTTTATTGAGGAGTTGCTGTCTTGAAGACTTTTTTTTATCCTTTTTCCTATATATATATATATATATATATATATATATATATATATATATTTATTTATATTTTTTTTACAGTAGGGACTCAGCATTGCAGTCCGTGTGACGCAAGCTAATGGCACTAGCCTTAGCCTATTAGTGGCCGGCCCCAACATTGATTCGCTTCCTGGTGGCTGACTACTCCCCAGGAACCAGCCACCTTAATGTATGTGCCGTGCGGATCAGCCCAGGGCTTCTCCGTCCACCCCTTCATGATCCTCACCTCCTCGACTGCTTCTAACATACCTCCCCCAGCTCCCGGCGGGTGTGCGCACATCTCGGAAGACTGCCTGTCTCTAGGATCAAAGGATCAATGACAGCTGCAGATTCCTCGTCTCCCGTCACGCCCAGTAGGTGATCAGAAAACAGGTTACTAGGTATCCTAATATATTTTCTTGTGTGTATTGTATGGTTAATTACTTTTTCTCTTTCATCCAATCTTGGGGAAACTGCTACTATGGGGTTATATGAAGGGACACAGGAGTTGGCACTTAAATAGCTAATTAAACTGTTACTGTAACTGTTGACAGAAGCTCTGCAGCCCCTGTAGCACCTCAATGTTATTTAAGTGCCTATAGGAGTTGGGTTGTTTTCAGTGCTGCTCTGCAGTACTTGCTGTCAGTTACATTAGATTATCTTTTATTTATTCTTTATTATTGTTTATTTTTTACTTAGGACGGGGTAAATATTGTAAGCAGCACTTACATCCATAGGACTAAATAGTTTGTTCATTTCAGCAACGCTGGTTACGAGTTCTTCAGTTAGAGACAGTCCTTGATTGCAGGTCCGCGCTGTCTCAGGCATAGAGCGCTGAGCCCTGATCGATGAGTGGCCATTACAGGGAGATACCAAGTCCCCCACTGAGGCAGAGGGGGGAACTTGGATCTCGCCAGTCAGAAAAGTTAGAGAACAAACAGCGCAGGAAGTGAGAGCAGAGAGGCTTCCCCCAACAACTTGGTATTCCCCAGAGCCGGAATTTTTCTCACCTAAATGACAGACGCACAGTTTACTGCTCCCCTCAGAAGACGGGACATCAGCTATTAAATTACAGCAGCTGGCTCCTTCCCTCTTCATCCTCATACAGGCCTTGGGTCCTCAGCAGCTAAGTACCCCACTGAGAAATAATTAATGAGGTTCCTTGTTGTAATAGAGAAAACTGTCTATATATATATATATATATATATATATATATATATATATATATATATATATATATATATATATATATATAACTACCGTTTAGAGTTTTATTATAGAGGGCTCTAAAGTTAATGGACACAGTATTTAGTATTTTACATGAGTGTTCAGTTAAATTATTCTGAGACGTTCATTTTATTATCCAGAAATTAATTTCCATACTGTTTTGAGGCATTAGCCAGGGTCAAAACAAAAGTGATAATCTCTGTGGTGCGATTGTTTATGGCCTGTCTGTTTTCTTTTTCAATAATAACACATCATTTTTACTTTACAGATACAAGTACTATTATACACATATATATATATAGTGGTTAAAAACTGGGGAGGAGCCTGTCACGTTCATATAGGACTGCTCCCCCTTCACAAATTGGTACGTTCCTTGGAGCCAGTTCAGAAGTAGTGACAGTTTTACCTCACAGACACTGATCAGCAGTATATACTGTGTGTGACTGACAGGCTGCTCTCTATCTGTGGGTACTACGGGTATCACTGCTGCTGCTCAGCACTATATACTGTGTGTGACTGACAGGCTGCTCTCTATCTGTGGGTACTACAGGTATCACTGCTACTGATCAGCAGTATATACTGTGTGTGACTGACAGGCTGCTCTCTATCTGTGGGTACTACGGGTATCACTGCTACTGATCAGCAGTATATACTGTGTGTGACTGACAGGCTGCTCTCTATCTGTGGGTACTACGGGTATCACTGCTACTGATCAGCAGCATATACTGTGTGTGACTGACAGGCTTCTCTCTATCTGTGGGTAATACAGGTATCACTGCTACTGATCAGCAGTATATACTGTGTGTGACTGACAGGCTGCTCTCTATCTGTGGGTACTACGGGTATCACTGCTACTGATCAGCAGTATATACTGTGTGTGACTGACAGGCTGCTCTCTATCTGTGGGTACTACGGGTATCACTGCTACTGATCAGCAGTATATACTGTGTGTGACTGACAGGCTGCTCTCTATCTGTGGGTAATACAGGTATCACTGCTACTGATCAACAGTATATACTGTGTGTGACTGACAGGCTGATCTCTATCTGTGGGTACTACAGGTATCACTGCTACTGATCAGCAGTATATACTGTGTGTGACTGACAGGCTGCTCTCTATCTGTGGGTACTACGGGTATCACTGCTACTGATCAGCAGTATATACTGTGTGTGACTGACAGGCTGCTCTCTATCTGTGGGTAATACAGGTATCACTGCTACTGATCAGCAGCATATACTGTGTGTGACTGACAGGCTTCTCTCTATCTGTGGGTAATACGGGTATCACTGCTACTGATCAGCAGCATATACTGTGTGTGACTGACAGGCTGCTCTCTATCTGTGGGTAATACAGGTATCACTGCTATTGATCAGCAGTATATACTGTGTGTGACTGACAGGCTGCTCTCTATCTGTGGGTACTACGGGTATCACTGCTACTGATCAGCAGTATATACTGTGTGTGTGTGACTGACAGGCTGCTCTCTATCTGTGGGTACTACGGGTATCACTGCTACTGATCAGCAGCATATACTGTGTGTGACTGACAGGCTTCTCTCTATCTGTGGGTAATACAGGTATCACTGCTACTGATCAGCAGTATATACTGTGTGTGACTGACAGGCTGCTCTCTATCTGTGGGTACTACGGGTATCACTGCTACTGATCAGCAGTATATACTGTGTGTGACTGACAGGCTGCTCTCTATCTGTGGGTAATACAGGTATCACTGCTACTGATCAACAGTATATACTGTGTGTGACTGACAGGCTGATCTCTATCTGTGGGTACTACAGGTATCACTGCTACTGATCAGCAGTATATACTGTGTGTGACTAACAGGCTGCTCTCTATCTGTGGGTACTACGGGTATCACTGCTACTGATCAGCAGTATATACTGTGTGTGACTGACAGGCTGCTCTCTATCTGTGGGTAATACAGGTATCACTGCTACTGATCAGCAGCATATACTGTGTGTGACTGACAGGCTTCTCTCTATCTGTGGGTAATACGGGTATCACTGCTACTGATCAGCAGCATATACTGTGTGTGACTGACAGGCTGCTCTCTATCTGTGGGTAATACAGGTATCACTGCTATTGATCAGCAGTATATACTGTGTGTGACTGACAGGCTGCTCTCTATCTGTGGGTACTACGGGTATCACTGCTACTGATCAGCAGTATATACTGTGTGTGACTGACAGGCTGCTCTCTATCTGTGGGTAATACAGGTATCACTGCTACTGATAAGCAGTATATACTGTGTGTGACTGACAGACTGCTCTCTATTTGTGGGTACTACGGGTATCACTGCTACTGATCAGCAGTATATACTGTGTGTGTGTGACTGACAGGCTGCTCTCTATCTGTGGGTACTACGGGTATCACTGCTACTGATCAGCAATATATACTGTGTGTGACTGACAGGCTGCTCTCTATCTGTGGGTACTACGGGTATCATTGCTGCTGATCAGCAGTATATACTGTGTGTGACTGACAGGCTGCTCTCTATCTGTGGGTACTACGGGTATCACTGCTACTGATCAGCAGTATATACTGTGTGTGACTGACAGGCTGCTCTCTATCTGTGGGTACTACGGGTATCACTGCTACTGATCAGCAGCATATACTGTGTGTGACTGACAGGCTGCTCTCTATCTGTGGGTAATACAGGTATCACTGCTACTGATCAGCAGTATATACTGTGTGTGACTGACTGGCTGCTCTCTATCTGTGGGTAATACAGGTATCACTGCTACTGATCAGCAGTATATACTGTGTGTGACTGACAGGCTGCTCTCTATCTGTGGGTAATACAGGTATCACTGCTACTGATCAGCAGTATATACTGTGTGTGACTGACAGGCTGCTCTCTATCTGTGGGTAATACAGGTATCACTGCTACTGATCAGCAGTATATACTGTGTGTGACTGACAGGCTGCTCTCTATCTGTGGGTAATACAGGTATCACTGCTACTGATCAGCAGTATATACTGTGTGTGACTGACAGGCTGCTCTCTATCTGTGGGTAATACAGGTATCACTGCTACTGATCAGCAGTATATACTGTGTGTGACTGACAGGCTGCTCTCTATCTGTGGGTACTACAGGTATCGCTGCTACTGATCAGCAGTATATACTGTGTGTGACTGACAGGCTGCTCTCTATCTGTGGGTACTACGGGTATCACTGCTACTGATCAGCAGTATATACTGTGTGTGACTGACAGGCAGCTCTCTATCTGTGGGTAATACAGGTATCACTGCTACTGATCAGCAGTATATACTGTGTGTGACTGACAGGCTGCTCTCTATCTGTGGGTACTACGGGTATCACTGCTACTGATCAGCAGTATATACTGTGTGTGACTGACAGGCTGCTCTCTATCTGTGGGTAATACAGGTATCACTGCTACTGATCAGCAGTATATACTGTGTGTGACTGACAGACTGCTCTCTATTTGTGGGTACTACGGGTATCACTGCTACTGATCAGCAGTATATACTGTGTGTGACTGACAGACTGCTCTCTATTTGTGGGTACTACGGGTATCACTGCTACTGATCAGCAGTATATACTGTGTGTGTGTGACTGACAGGCTGCTCTCTATCTGTGGGTACTACGGGTATCACTGCTACTGATCAGCAATATATACTGTGTGTGACTGACAGGCTGCTCTCTATCTGTGGGTACTACGGGTATCATTGCTACTGATCAGCAGTATATACTGTGTGTGTGTGACTGACAGGCTGCTCTCTATCTGTGGGTACTACGGGTATCACTGCTACTGATCAGCAATATATACTGTGTGTGACTGACAGGCTGCTCTCTATCTGTGGGTACTACGGGTATCATTGCTGCTGATCAGCAGTATATACTGTGTGTGACTGACAGGCTGCTCTCTATCTGTGGGTACTACGGGTATCACTGCTACTGATCAGCAGTATATACTGTGTGTGACTGACAGGCTGCTCTCTATCTGTGGGTACTACGGGTATCACTGCTACTGATCAGCAGCATATACTGTGTGTGACTGACAGGCTGCTCTCTATCTGTGGGTAATACAGGTATCACTGCTACTGATCAGCAGTATATACTGTGTGTGACTGACAGGCTGCTCTCTATCTGTGGGTAATACAGGTATCACTGCTACTGATCAGCAGTATATACTGTGTGTGACTGACAGGCTGCTCTCTATCTGTGGGTACTACAGGTATCGCTGCTACTGATCAGCAGTATATACTGTGTGTGACTGATAGGCTGCTCTCTATCTGTGGGTAATACAAGTATCACTGCTACTGATCAGCAGTATATACTGTGTGTGACTGACAGGCTGCTCTCTATCTGTGGGTACTACGGGTATCACTGCTACTGATCAGCAGTATATACTGTGTGTGACTGACAGGCTGCTCTCTATCTGTGGGTAATACAGGTATCACTGCTACTGATCAGCAGTATATACTGTGTGTGACTGACAGGCTGCTCTCTATCTGTGGGTACTACGGGTATCACTGCTACTGATCAGCAGTATATACTGTGTGTGACTGACAGGCTGCTCTCTATCTGTGGGTAATACAGGTATCACTGCTACTGATCAGCAGTATATACTGTGTGTGACTGACAGACTGCTCTCTATTTGTGGGTACTACGGGTATCACTGCTACTGATCAGCAGTAGACTGTGTCTAACTGACAGGCTGCTCTCTATCAGCAGTAGACTGTGTCTATCTGACTTGCTGGTCTTGCTTTCTATTTGCGGGTACTCTGCCCTAGACATGGTTCTGGAGGGATGAGTACCTTACATCAGTTTTGCCTTACACATGTACAAATAGAATATTTACTAATTCCATCACATAGTTGTCAACTTATTGTTGAGATTCTTCTATTGTGAGGATTATTACACACACACACTATATATATATATATATATATATATATATATATATATATATATATATATATATATATATATATATATATATATATATATATATATATATACACAGGATTGTGTTGGGTACAACTCTGGGATTATCCCTGTAGAGTTAGAAGATATGTATGTGTATTTATATAAACACATAATGCTATGTATACGCACTTAATTGAAAACTTTTTATCTGTTTGGTCCGGAACTGGACAGTATGATTAACCAAGCAACCGGAGGTAAAAAAAACAAAAAACAAACAACTTTCCTGCCAGTGAATGTCCCTAAATCACGAACTCTGTGTTTTTGGGTCTTTTTGGAAATCCTTTCTTGTGAACACAGGTTAAGTTCAGCCCTCCAATAGAGGTAGACTCCTTGCAACTCGAGGACAGTGGCGAACGGGTAGAGATGCTTACTCCAGAAGACGTCCCAATCCCAAGATCTTAAATTTTTTTTCAAAAATACTAATCCGCACAACGGGACCTTCCTCTCCTCGCGACGGTGGAGGTAGGGGGTCACCTAAAATTATTCAAATATCAGTGGGTGGCGTCCACCTAAGATATTTGGATCTTGGGGATCATGTCCAGAGTGGCAGAAACACCAGGGGCTTTATTCAAACCTGTTCTTGCTACCCAAACAGGACGGTTCATTTTGATCAATTCTGAACCTCAAGGGGGCTAAACCAACATCTACGAGTAGACAGGTTTTAGGTGGGATCAGTCCTTTGTATTTACAGAAGGAAGCTCCCATTATCAATTCAGGGCTTTCCCTGTTGGCTTTCCCCAGCCCAGAGAGTTTTCACAAAGATTATGGCAGTAATGGCAGAACGTTTACGTGCCTTGGGAGAGAACATTATTCCGCATTTGGACTATTTTCTCCTCAAAGACTTATCAGGTCCTTTTCTCTAATAGCATCTGACACTGTCTATTCGAATTCTGGAGCAACACGGTTGGATAATCAATTATTTCAGATCCCAGTTGATGCCCTCACAGAGGATGAGGTTTCTAGGATTAATAATGGAAACCACTTTTCAGAAGATCTTTTTCAGAACCTTCTCTACAGATCCCTACAACTCTCTGTATGGTTAATCCTGAGTCAACCTGGTCCTTCCATGCGCTTTGGCATGGGGATTCTAAGGTTGACGGTATCAATATTCGAAACCCTCCCATACGGTCATTTCCACTCTCGTACGTTCCAGTGGAATCTATGAAGACAATGGTAGATTCATCTGTTGACCCAACGAATCAGACTCTCCAGGGACACTCGTCAACCTCTGAAATGGTGGCTTGTTCAAGAGCTTCTGATGACAGGCCGATCTTTTGTCCTGTGGTCTTGGATTCTGGTAACCACAGAAGCCAGTCTTAAGGGCCGGGGAACTGTTGTTCTCCAGCTTCGTCTCCAGGGTTTGTTGGACAGACAGGGATGTGCTTCGGCCCATAGATGTTCTCGAGCGAAGAGCCATGCTATTAGCCCTCCAGGAAGCTCAGTCTCTCCTTCAAGGAAAACCAGTCCACCTCCAATCCTTCAATGTCACTGCAGTGGCATATGTAAATCGCCAAGGAGAAACAAGAAGCACAGCAGCTATGCAGGACAGCTCTTCTTGTGGGTGGAGAAATTTGTTCCAGCGATTTCAGCAGTGTTTATTCACAGAGTGAACAACTAAAAGTGGATTATCTCAGCAGGCATGCAATTCTTCCGGGACATTGGGAACTGCATCCTCAGGTGTTTCAGGAGTTAGTCTGGAAATGGGGCCTGCCAGATCTGGTTCTGATGGCACCCAGACACAATCACTAGGTTCCCAGATTCTGCGCAAGAACCAGAGTTTCTCTGGCTGTGGCGGTGAAGGATATCCCGTTTAGGATATCACTTTCCACCAATTCCGATGATTCCGTGAGTTCTTAGCCAATACTGTTGGAAGGTCTTCCGGTCATTCTGGTGGCACCAAATTGGTTCGGTTGGCTCTGATTCGCCAACATCTTGCTTCTGGTGGAAAGGTCAGGCTGGGCTTTTCCTCTCAGGCCAGATCCTTTCAGTCCGGAACCATTTACACCATTCAGACTTACCTCGGCTGGCTTTAAAACCAACCTCTGGCATTCGAGGAGGTTCTCTTCCAGGGTAGTGGAGACCCTCATAAAGGCTCGGAAGCCGGTATCAGCTAAAATCTATCACAAGGTGTGGAGGATCTATGTACTGTAGGGAAGAAGTGTCATAACCCTACCTTTTTCAGATTAGACGTTTTCTCGCCTTTCTTCAGGATGGGTTAGAGATGGGACTAAGACTGAGTTCTTTGAAGGTTCAGACCTCTGCACTTTCTATTTTCTTTCAGTGCCGGTTGGCTTTCCTGCCTGACATTTGTACTTTCCTTCAGGGGTTATTCATGTTCAGCCTCCCAACGTTCCTCCGTTGACCCCGTGGGAGGTTCTTCAACGGCCTCCATTCGAACCTGAAGTTGGCTGATCTGCGTTTCTTGACGTGGAAGGTGGTGTTTTTGCTGGCCATTGCATCTACTCAATGTGTGTGCGCTTGGAGCCTTGTCCCGTAGGCTTCTTTATCTGGTATTCCATGAGAATAGGATGGTTCATAGGATCGTACCTACTTTCTTGCCTAAGGTGGTTCCTGGTTTTATTTAAATCATGAGATAGTAATTCCAGCCTTTAGAGAAGGGATTGCTCCTTCTGGGCCTTCTTCCTCCGTTAGTCTGGACTTTACGGCTTTATGTGGACAGGACTTCTGCTGGTTGCAGGACTTTTTTTGTTCTTTACGAATTTCATAGGAGAGGTTGGCTGTCCACCAAGCAGACCACTGCTCGTGGGATCAGATCTATGATTAAGCTTGCTTATGTGTGTATAAATCTACCTGTGCCTCAGGTTCTCACAGCGCACTCCTGTGTGGTAGGGGCTTCCTGGGCTGCTCGCCATGGAGCATCTGCAGAGCAGCTAGGTAGGGCGGCGACCTGGTCCTCAGTTCATACCTTTTATGAGGTTTTGCCAGTTCAACAATTTTGCCTTTGCGGATGCCAGTTTCGGCCGGTGTTTTGTGGGCTAGTAGTCCAGAGAATTCCCTCCTTTAGGGGCTTTAGAAGGTCCCCATGGTAGCAGTGTCCCCCAGAATGGATGAAAGATAAAAGAAAAGAAGATTTTTGTACCTACGTTAAATCTCTTTCTCCGATTCTATCTGGGGGACACTGCGTTCCTTCCCTTTTGCTGTTCTACGGTTAGTTGTGTTGTTGAGCCCTTTTCTTGGGACTTTAGTATTCCTGAGGGCTGTGGGGTTGCAGAGGGGGGGAGTCGGCAGCAAACTTAGTTATCTAATTAAGTGCCAACTCTATGTGCCTTCATACAACCCATTGGTAGCAGTGTCCCCCAGATGAAATCGGAGAAAAAGATTTAACATAAGTACAAAAATCTTCTTTTTCTCTGTTACACCCTCTTTGATATTAGTCCATCTTTTTAGTATCTGTCTGCTAATGTCTGGTACCTATGTTGTCAGAAACTGTTCCCTGATTTCGTTAAAAACTCCAACGCGTTTTGGAAGAGCTGCCATAGTATTCATCCTATTGGCTTTCCTGTTATTACTACGGTGTTTAAGATCCGATACATTGCCCAATTACCTATTCCTTGTATATAATTTCCTTCCCTCCTTGTATTATCCCACTTCCTCACCCACTCTTACCACTATTCATCCTATTAGTGAGGTTTCCTCAGTAGTGTTTGCCTGCGTAATGAATTTGATTGATCAAAATATCTTATACAATGCTGCCATCCTGTGGTCAGTTACCATATCTTGTGAAGAGTAATCAATTTGGTTTAACAGAGCATAAGAACTTCTGGTTGGTAGTATTTACTGTGATAAGAAGCAGTGGCATGAAATATGTGTATTTTGACTACTTCATGAACGGCGTGTCCTCACTCCCCCCCCTTATAACTAAGTTTTCGTTTTAGGTTTGAGCAACATCTTTTTTTTCTTCCCAAATATAGCTTTAATTCTTTTTCTTTTTTTAGTTTACCAACGTGAATTATAAAAATTTCTAAAAAAAAAAAACATCTAAGGAGAAAAAGCACTGTCTCCTGGAAGCATATTGGCAGTAATTTGAATTATGGAATTATAGATTCTTAAAACCACTGCTCTTTGTAATGTTTACAGTTAGTGCAGGCCTCTAATTTACTTAGAGATGTAATAAGCTAGCTCTCCTGCATCTATCAATTCCAAATGTGTTGTTTATTTTAAAGTTGAAGAACTGCAAATGCAAGCATGTATGTTTATTTTCTCTTCCAATTTTTATTTACATTTTAACTATTTTATTACTATTAAATTTGATGGTCGTGCCTTTAGCCAGCACTAAAGGATTGAACTTGATCTAACAGAACTGCTTCTATGAATACCAGCAGGCAGGAGGGACCCAATACAGCTCTCTCCCACACTACCTCTAGCTGTGGGATTTGACAATCCGTGCAGTGAGGCACAGGATTTCCCATTGAAATGAGAAAGCAGCACATTCAATAAGAAGTGCTGGGACAAGGATGCCAGGATCAGAAATAGACAGCTGGCATCCTCTTTCTGTATCCCTTGGGACTAGCAAGTGCAATGTTCTGCACCTGCTGTTTTAGAACAGTAGGTGAGAATAAAGAGTCTACTTCTCTGACATTTTAAAACGGTGAGCAGTTGGCACATCGTTAATCAATAAAGAATATAACCCTATTTTACCCTCACACTCCATCTGCTGCAGAGATCCATAGCCTCAGTCCTCGCTGCACCCAGGTTCCTATATTTGAAGCACAAATCTAGGCCGCCGATGTAACATCAATGTTTTCAGTCTAAAAATGTCGCTCCTGACTTCCTTTTGGATGTGAAATACTTACAGCATAACTCCCAACATTTATGCAGGCAAAATAATCCTTGTCCTGATATGCGCAAGTCACGCCCACTTTCTGGTGAAATTCCACCCAGCTTTAGAGTTGCAAGAAATCTTGGAGCCCCCTAAAACCTGCTAAATAGGACTAGGCCCTGTCCGTTTCAGGCGATTACAATAATGTCAGTACCTTCAATCTAATGGATAGTGAATAGCAGGATTTTTAAACTGATGGCTAGGGTATAGCATTGCCACCAATCTGGGATTAGTGCATAGTACCATCTCTACCTGGTGGTTACTATATTGCATATTTGTCTACTCTTCTGTAACATCTGGAAGACTTGAATTTTGAGCGGTTCTCCTGGGACTTCCGCTATAGGACCTACCGGCAGGGAAGTTATCAAGTATGCTGTATTATTGCTAGGCTGCCGCTTGTTTGTAACTGTCAGTAGAGCGACCACTGTAAGCGGTCAGTAACATCTATCTCAAAGCTAGTGGTTTGAGAGAAGTATTGTTAGGGGAAGTGAGAGCTGGCCATCAGAGGAGGCAAGGTGAATATTTTTTAGGGTGTTTATAATGTACAAATGTGGGTTGTTGAGGGTAAACAAAATAAATTGCTTTTGGAGAATATGGAGAGCCAGAGTTAGGATTTGCAGAGGATGAGGAGAGAAAGATCTTGCAGCAACATTTAAGACCGACTGAAGTGCTGATAGATGAAAGGAAATGCCAGATAAAGGGAAGTCACAGAAGTCAAACAGGAAATGACGAGTTTGGATAAGAGCTGGAGTTGCATTTTGGGTAAGAGAAGAGCTCTTAAAGCAATACATCAAAATGGGAGACGTCAGGACACAGGATGTGAGGAAGAAAGAGGCGTCAAGGATGACACCAAGGCATTGGTGTCATTATATTGTTAGTCTAGGCAAAGATATAACTTCAAAGTGGAAGCAAATATGGCTCTGTACATTTGTTTCATTACTGGATAGAACACTGCATATTAGTTTCGGTACCAGATGATATTACACATTAGTAGAAGCACCACGTATGACTCTTCATGTAACTTTTGCCACCAGATACTGTGAAGCGTAGCAGGAAATGGCTGCGAAGAGACCAGCAGCGACTACAACACGCTCATCACTTTTCAGTTGTTGCATCTTTCAGAAAGCCATGTTACCTACATAGCCAACACATGGCTGGTCATCGGGAAACCAAAGATGTTACTACAGAGTGGAAACATGGCAGAATCCATCTGTTCTTGATAAAGCATTGTAGCTGCTGCATATTTCAAGTTTATAGATAAATGGAACATTTTTACAGAAAAAGGAACATAAAAGTGACAAACCATTTTAGTTATGTATTTTTATTTCAATTAAGCAAAAAAAAACAAAACACTGGTAATGTCCTATTTAAACGCAGCACCTCACATAATTAGGTGACACAAACTTCCACAATCACAATTCCCAAGTATGATTGGTTTGGTTGTAGAGAGATGTTGTGATGTAATGGGTGTTTTACAAAGTCTTCCGACAGGCAGATATCAGCCTTACATGTTCACTAAGAAAAATGTGGCAGATAAATGCTGTGGTATTTTAAAAAATATCATGCATTTTGATATTTATGAGATGCCCATTATTAGCCTGTGGGGGTGTGGCCACCTGTGAACTACACTAAAACACCCCCCTTCATTGATGTTAGAGGTGATCTGATCTTGGCCAATTGCTCAGATATGGTTATAAAAAGGGGTCAGATAAATTAGCATATAGAACTTTTAGGGACCTCAGGAGGGCTGGAGTGGTCAGCAAAATAATGCTTAATAACACGTGCATGCTGTTATAACGTAGTCATTTCTTGGGGGTCAATCTGCTATTGGAAGATCTGTCCGTGTTTCACCTTCCCCCCAGCAGACACACGAAAGTACTTGAATTTTCAGTTTAGGTTATTCTCCTGTTTAGTTTAGGAAATAGTTACGCAACAACATTACTGTATGTCCTTTCCTTATCCTTTTTATTACACAATAAACATGGTGACTTTTTTGTCATGCTAAACTCCATTTAATAACATACTGTGAAGAACTCATGTGTCAAGTTAGCATGGTTATTTATAAAAGCTATATTTGATTAAGGCAGATAATTGTTTGGTTTAACAATAACTCAGAATAAATTAGACTGAGATTTTATTCAGAGATAAATCAGGGAGTAACTGAAGACTACTTAAAGTACCAGCTTTGGAAATACATCTTAATAATGGTGAAAGAACTGAAAAATATCATTGTGGGGTAAGTTTAATCATTAGACAGACCAGGTGGTTTTGCTATGATTACTCCTTTCACATAAGGCAAATACAAAAGGAATATGTCAAGAATAAAATAGGGATAGAGTGACCTTAATATTTCCCAGTTTTATTTCCTCAGGAACAATAAACACATGTAAACAAAGAGATATAAACTTAAGATTGTCCACTTTAAGGTTTATTTCACTGCAATTTCTGACAAACTTTTCAGCGGCAGAGTTTACATGAACAGTATGATGCAAATTATAGTACATCACGGTCTTTATACTCTATACTAGCTTTTCACGAGACAATGGAAGGCAAGGCCAGACCAATTCGCTTTTCAATACGGACTTCCTGCACATTACGCATCCGTTTTAGAGTAGTTACGCATCTCTGTAATATATGGATTCAAAAGCTCAGATGAGCGTTAAAGTCACAGTTGCTACACCTCCGGCATCTTCTGTACTGCCGACTGGCCAGACGCAGCAGCGTTACAGCCATTACCACCTTGTCCAGGCTTCCCGATTCTCTTAACATACACAACAATCAGCTTTTTCTTATAAAACTTGCTTAAAAAACAATTTTTTTAAAAAAAAAAAAGCTAAAAGTGATGCAAATTCTTGTCTCTCATTATATTGGCTATAATGGGTAGCAAGTAGGACCGGAGAATCCTGGACAGGGCTCAGTACTCCCATTACTGTGAAATATGAAAAAAACCAGTATTGTGTGTATAGTATTGCATTATTTGCAAAAACTCCAATTGTAAGGAGAGAATGTGTCAAGAAGCAATTACATTGATTCACAGCACAATATGAGTTACTGGTTATTGGACTCTGCTCAACACATTTACTTTAAGACAAAAAGTGAATTGAAATGTTTGACTTCTGATTAGACATTCGGTGGCTTTCCATGCGTTATAAAACTACAAGGTCACAACTTGCCTCTGGCTGGCAAGGCATGCTGGGAATTGTAGCCCCACAACCAATGGGATGTTTAAGCCTAGCAACATGTAACAGATGTGAAATGAAAACGGCTTATTTTAAAGCCATTATTCATGCTTAGAAAGTTCTACAAGGTATTATATTTTAGATATGGTAATTATGTTGCCACTGGAATTCCTACTAAATTATAAATAAAACAAATGCAGGATTATGAACAAAAATGGGATCTATTTGTGAAAATCCATTATCCAGAAAGTTCTGAAAAACAGAAAAGTAAAAAGTTGCTGCTGCTATGTGATCACGCGATCCCTGAGCACATCCTCGTACAGTCACCCTAAGAGCACAATATGGGGGGTGTTGGCGAAAACGGGTAATCTTTTAATGTTAATTTGTAAATTTATACACACACACCAGTATTTCAGCACTATACTTCTAGAAGATGAGGTTATATGTGACCTGAACATGCAGGAAAACAGGCGACACAGTTTGTACCGCTTCCAAAGAGTGCCAGTTCCACATCGCTCTATGAACGTGGCATAAACATTACACGTGGAAAGGAGGGCAGATCTAAAGCAAATCTCTCTAAAGGCTGCTGGAAAAAGGTTACAGACCTAACAGCAGCATAAAGTATGTACACGTGTAGTGTTTTACAGGATTAACATTGTCGTTGTCCACCAATGTGGAGTTTGGGTAGGCAGCTAAATAAAATAAAAAAATGTAAATGTTAAAATAATTTTTTTTTTTATTTTCTGCCTCCATGATTCACAGTACTGAACCATTCATATTAACCAGCCAGTCTGAACTCTTAAATAATAGGTTTCATTTTTACAAGTCACAGACTACGAATGGTAGATGAAGGTTTTAAGGTAGACCCAGCTAAGCCAATAATCGGCCTATCAATTTTAAAAAGAACTAGTGACATCACTGCATGAGGCACCAGATGCCTCACACACATCACTAGCTCCATGTGAATTTAAAGGATGCCTTCCTATTCGTTCAGACCATAAAGACGGCTGCCTGCTGAATGTGCAGGTGACGGGGACCACTTTAAACTAGCTGAGGAATTGAACCATATTCTCATCCGCCTTACTACATACTGAAACCCGAATCATTAGCAGACAGAGGCATGAGACCTAAAAGCGGCTCTACAAAAGAAAGACGTCATGCAATACTGACCAGCATCAGTGTTTGAAAGACCATAACAGTTATATATTAGCTTTATTCTGTCCCTAGCACGACTAAGAGCAAACGAATGAACAGGAAGCTGCCTTAGTAACTATACAACCCATCAAGACAAATGCCACAAGATTTCCAGAGCCATTTACTTCCGAGTGCTCAATAGTTTAAAACAAGGAGAAAAAAAAGTAAAAATGTGTTTTAGTCTTCACACAATAACATCCATTCATGTGTATCAATTTACAGACACAAAAACATAGGAACAAAACAAAAAGTAGTGACGGCTTGTGCCATATCTAATAAAGTAACTTACAACTAAAGACTGATTTCCCCTTTTCCCCCACTGCAATCTTTTTCTTTAAATACAACTTAACACAGAACTGAAGCACAGCTGAAAATGAAATACTACAACTATCGGATAAAAAGTCACGTCACTGGAGTGAGGGTCGGTCCAGGTGCCCAATGCCTTTAATGTAACCTATCCCGTAAACCTATCCAAGTGATGGGAAGCGACATCTCCCGTTATTGGATGCACACAGCCCTTTGCGCATGGATAGTACGGCCAGTGTTAGGGGCAGGGGAAAGTAACTTCTAACTTTAAACAACTATACAAATATTTAACCTATTAACAACTACAGAGGATACACATCGGAGTCTGGAGCAAGGTAACCACAAGACACAATTGGTTGCATCAGGACACGTAACCCTGCGACAGACGGGATGAAACGACTCTGTTAGTGGAAATGTATTTCTCCGGGAAAGGTTGCACAGATGTGCGAGAGTTTGTATCATGGCGATCTCTTAGAAGCTATCATAATCCTTTTTATCTTTCTTCCCTTCTGCTTCAAAGCTGTCCACACCATCGCTGTCTCGCCTTCTCTTACGGTTGCTGTGAATGTTGAAGCGCTGGTTCATCTGAGAGAGCGGATCCATGCCGAGAACCTTATGTATTTGTCGAAATGCGAGCAGCCTAAGTGCAAACTGCCCAGGAGAAAGGGAGAGAGAGAAGCTGGACTTAGAGACAATTACACACTAGCCGAGTCGCTTACATAATACAGAGGTACCATACAAAACTGTAGCTTACCGGCCATCGAACTTATAAAGTGATCTTAAATGTTTTTCTAAAGTGTAAGACTTAAATGACCTCTTGCAGGTAGAGAAAAATTACCTGTGCACTGGAAGTAATGTCCTCCCGCTGTTGATCAGTCACAGTAGCCAACGTATCATAGGGATCTTTTTCACAAGGGTCAAGTAAGCCTGGACCCCCTATCAGATAGGAAGAGGGAGAGGAAAGACTCATTATCAGATGAGACAGCACAGGTAAAGTGTCCTTCAATAGAGCAGACTACAAACAGTGCTTTATAACATCTTCAAGTGCAGTGCTGGGGGCTGTTATATAAATACTTTTGACACATTTTTTAACTTTATTCTTACTTTGTACAACACAAAACTGTGTATTTGAGTTAATCCATGTATTAGAAAACAAAAACCCTGAAGATCTGTAAAATCCAGCAAAACAAGGTAGTTGTGGCTTCTAAGGGTGTAATTCATTTGGCAGTGTTACTGCCGAAAATAACACGGCCTGCACTCTATTACCGTCACTATGGTGATTGTAACCCGGATTTCTGCTCGCGATTCCTCCCGTAGTAACGGTAATAGTGCACAGGCCACGTTACTTACGGCAGTAACACTGCCAAATGAATTTCCCCCTAAAAATGTAACACTGGTGACTTTTTTCAACTGCTAAGCTCCTAATTTCATCAAGTTTTTATTTTTAGATTTGTTTTTAATCAACGTTTCAAGCAAAGGCAAACGGAATATACAACACTAATACAAACAAGTATTCACTTACCCTTTAAGATAATGCCAGATGAAATGCATTCAAAGACTCTCCTCAAAGCATCCCCGGGACTCTGAGGGCCTGAAGAGCTGCTTATTGCCTTCTCCACCAATAGCTCTAAAGCCTTCAAAACACATGAACCAGACAGTTTCTCAGCATCGCTGTTTCTGTACGGTTAGCAACAAGGAGGCGGAAACTCTGCTCGCATAATCCATGTTTATGGACATGTCTTTCTTCTGGACTACACATAGTAGGACCCAAGTGTTTATATCACCAATAAAAGCCCTACACCAACTTGCACCAAGAAAAAAAAACAACTTATGTAATGGACCTGAATTTGCCAAAATTGAAGATCATTCTCTCTTCGGGGGGAGAATATTGTAGGCAGACATGCATTGACACCTGACCCAACATCCTCCATCTTCCCAATGTCGGTGGTTTCCAGAACTTTCCTTCTCAAAACAGCTCTTGCCAGCTGATAACTCATCAGTGTATGTTGGACTAAAAACTATGCCCATTCACTGACTACAAAATGCTCTTCAGTTTTTGTAAATTCATGTACTATTCGATATACACTGCTACAGAGTAGGGTCTTGTATCCAAACATTCCCCAGGGACTACCACACCTAAGACTGAAAGGGGGGACCCAGCAATGGTGGACATGCTCTATAATAGTACAAAGTCCTAGGGACAGCTTCTTAGCACTCCAGAAAACTGACATAGGTCTGTATTCCCTCCCTATATTGTGATAACACGGATGCCTGCCAAAACGCAGCCATCTACTAGTTGTAGAACTGCGGATAACGACACCTACAAGTATTATTCCATGGTGATATGTTCTAATCTTTAAAGGAGTCTTACAAGTACAAACAGTTTATATAGTTAGGAACATGTATACTTGAGAAGTAAAATGTGCAAATAATCATACGTTTGATTTAAAATAACTCCATCTACTAAATTTTATATATCCAACAGATCCAAAGATGCACGTTGTGTTAGTTTCTAACAGAGTATATCTAACCAACTTAGACACCAATATAAGAATTATATATTAGACAGAATAAAGACTGGAGAGGACGATGCCTTAAACTAGCATTGCTTACCCAACCAAAACGGCTATTTCCAGTCTCTTCAGATATGCAAATCAACCAAACCATAAGGCAAACATAATCCTAGCATACATACCCAGCTTGGGAAATCAGACCACGTGGGCACACGTTGGCACAAGTCACGCAGGATGCGGATGATAATGACGCAGGATTGCAAACCATTGGCTCTAGCCTTGTGTATGAGAATAAGAGTCAGTTATTACATCATCAAAACATGGGGAAACTAAAATACCACTTTAACTGGCAGCGCAATTCATGGGCTGCCAATTCCATTGGTATTTTAGATTTTACTAAATAAAAAAAATTAAAATAATTTTTTTTTAAAAATAAAAGCAAACTATGCTTCATGATCTTCTGTAAACTTTGACTTGTAAGCCTTGCAGACAAAAAAGGATTTCATTATACGTACATTAGAAAAGAACAAAGCTCTAGCAAGAAAAGAAAATAAAAACAGGAGAAAACAAAAAAAACCCTCTCCCCCAACAGGTAGGGACTGGAAGGTTGCCAGAATCTGTTTGGTGCTACGCTGTGACTTTCCCATACGGCAAAGTCACAATACCAAATGGGTTCATGGTACCTTTCACTTCCTACTCTGGAATTTTAAAAGAAGTTCATTTTAAAGCTAAACAGGAAGCAGTTAACACGTATTCCATTGGTTAAGCAAAGATACTATGCAGCCTTATGGAATATTACAGATTTACAACACCGTTTATGATGGGGGACACTGGAAAAAAAGTGAGTGAGTCTTTAAGGACTACTCCATGACCAGAAAAAAACAAAACAAAAAGACAAATCATAAAATGAAGAAAAAAGAAAAAACAAACAAAAAAAAACAAACCAAAAACTGGCAACAGTAGGATGTAAGTAGTAAACAATTAAGAATTTTCTGTTGACATTTTTCTGGTCATTTAAATTTAAGAGTAATGTTACCACGGACAAGCGTGTTTACTATACAACAAATTAAACATTGATAGTGCTAATCTCTCATAAGGCTACAAGAAGAAAGTAAAATGATGTTGCGAACCTGAAACCACTTAGCGTGGCGTAGAGCAGCCAGAGCGTCAAGGCATTTTTGCCTGTCCAAGACGTCCGGTGGGTCTTTCACCATACCCGAGGTTACATCTAAAATGAATTGAATTGGCAAAAGTGCAGTGAGGAACGGGTGTTTGACCAGGTGAGCAAGACACATCCTTTTATATAGCTACAGTGTCACACAAGCCATTCAAAGGATAATTACTAACGCAACCCTAAGGTTGAAATGAACCCATTGCACAATGCTCGGTCAGTAACGCATAAAGAGAGCTGAAACTGTATAGCTAGATTTCTCGTTGCCGCCTTTAATGTCTAATGAGACAAACACTAGGTGCAGAGAGTCACTTTGGCCCACATTGGTATACGCTTGCTTTCAGCGGCCTTACAGAATGGGTTTGCTTAAAGAGCAACTCAGCAAATTGTATGATCAAGGAAGGATGGTTGTCCACAATGCACTAGAAAGATCACGAAACAGAAAGGATGCAAAAATCCACGGTAGCCATATATAAGCCCACACCTATCCTGTGGATCCTGTGTGTTGTACAGCCAAACGATCATGTACTAGCACCATTCAGGCAAGAATCACCGACTACATTTTTGGGTGGATTTTTGCATTCGTTGTACATTGGTTTGATCAACCCCTTAAAAGCTCAGTTCAAGAACACTTTAGCAATATACACATACATTAAAAGAGAACTCCACACAAACATTTGTTTTGAAAGTTCATCATCACACAAATGATAGCAAGACTATTTGCAAATTATAATTATGTGTACTATTAAACAAACAAAAAAAAAAAAAACCATTAAAAAGTTGTTTCTAACCTGTCTACTTCAGAGACGGAAACTTCTACTGGCCTGTACCAATTTACTTTTGAAAAGCACTGAGCTTTGTCCTCTCATCACTATTCTCTACATTAGAACTTCTCCGACAGCCAAGATAACGGCTTATTTGTTTTAACATTGTTACAACAATGTTTTTCAGCAAACAGTTTAATCATAGTGCTGTGGGGTAGCTTGAGCAACCGAAATCTTCAATGAAGGCAGAAAATTGAACGTCAATGTTTGCAAATAATCTGATTATCAGTTGGATGAAATGAACAGAAACAAAAATTTAAGTGGACATCTCCTTTAACAAGATTTGTAAAATGCCCTTGGAATAAGAGGTTAATCAGTGAAAAGAATGCCGTGCCCACACTATTTCATGCTTCTTATTTGGGAGAAAACAGGAGTTTAAGCGATTTCTTTATTGATTAATGAAGATGGTAATGATTGCAAGCTTGGACCAAACAAAAAAAAACCATAACGCTTAAACTTCAATTTTCTGCCTGTTTTATCTGTAGCGGACAACAGGACAATGACTTGTTTGCCTACCAAGTAGCTCACAGTGAAAACAGTCATTTAAAACACATGTGTAACCGTCAGATAATAGTGTGAACACTGCTTACATTTCAGAGGAAATGGGGAGGGGAAGGGAAAGAAGGAGATGCCTGCACTATGCAACCAAGCCCCCTCCTAACATAACAAGGCTGGTGTGACACTGAGCTAAGATAACCTTGGTCAAAAATCCTTCCGATGTCGTGGCAGCAATTCCTGGCAGGAACCAATTCTCTGTTACAAGGCTTTAGAGGAAAAGCTAAAAAAAAGGATGGAAGAACACATATATACTTGCTGCTGGAAAGGTTTAGCAGCAAGGGTTAAAACCGTTTCAATACCAAGTCAAATGGAAGCGCCATAAGGTAAAGACTTTGGTTTCCCCTGTGATGGATCTGTGATGTCTAGAATCGGGAGCAAACACATGCAGAGATGACTCCCTAAGCTTAGCTACGTTTATTCAAACAAAGCCTTCCCCCGAGATTAGGTGGCAGACAGTGCATTGCAAAACCTCGTTATTGCCGCAG
Organism: Mixophyes fleayi; assembly: GCF_038048845.1. Classification (NCBI taxonomy): domain Eukaryota; kingdom Metazoa; phylum Chordata; class Amphibia; order Anura; family Limnodynastidae; genus Mixophyes; species Mixophyes fleayi. The sequence goes on along the minus strand of NC_134402.1, from coordinate 436,640,576 downwards.
GAAGTAAGAAGCGGGAGTTACTCAGTGGGAGAATATCTGCAATGGTGTCTTTCAGAAGAAAGTTTAGTGTGACGACAGCACCTGATCCACACTAGGTCAGACAAACGACTCTTTTGTTTCCTTTTTTTTTTTTGAGAATCAAGCACGCAAGCCAAGAACAGATAACACACGTTCCAATAGATTTGTAAAATGAGAGAACTACAGTTGTAAACGAGACGGTTAAGTATCATCACCACAGCTCTAAACTACTCGTCAGGACAGGTTTGCTTGTTAAGAGCCATCGATAATTCTGCAGCAATATGAAAATGAGAATTGCAGACTGCAACTTGCCTGTTCCACACAATGTGCAGCGGCCTAGTCTCCGGCTTAGGAAACAAACGTCATTCTATCTGACCTAACTAGCGACAGAACCAACATACTGCAGACACGGATCATGCGGCCTCTGCTTTCACAGCTAGTGGAGGCCCTCATGGGGTTACACAACATAGCGCATCGCCAACACTGGTGTCACATTTCATTTAAAAGATGCAAAAGGTTCATAGTTCGCAAAAGGTTCTAGAGAGACAAGTAGAGGAAACTTGTCAGAAAGAATTAAAACTAAACAAAAAAAAACAAAAAAACATTCCGCTGTAAAATAAAATCATTCAGTGGACAGTCACTTGCATACTAAAAAAATTAAAATAATGAAGTAATGTATCATGCAAGTTAAAGAAAATAAAAATACAAAGATAGATATCACTGCTGATTGTGTTGAAACCTCATCGATTGCATCTCACATGAACACAAGTGACACCATGTTTTATACTAGAATACGTCATCTTAAAAGTACAAACACAAGTAAAATAAACAGTTATGATGGGAGAAATGTTGTTAAGTTTATTCCAACCTCCATCCCTCAGGTTTTCTTCTCTTATAATCGGAGAGGTCAGCGTTATTGTGACCTGCATTTTGGGCTCCACGCAAGAATTCAAAATAATGCAAGCCTCCTGGATGGAACAGGCCACCTCGTACTTCTCAGGGCTTATTACCTGCAGGACAGAAACCAGAATACATTTGTTTTGAGAACGTGCTTTGTACCGGATGAAGGAAATGCGATCAAAAGAAATGAAAAGCGAATCCACAAATTTGTATATTAAATTGTCGACCTGGCCACAACGTTTCCGTTTATCCCTTGGGGATGAAGCTGGTGCTCTCTCTAAGCTTTGCTGCAACTTGCAGTCTTTGTGATGACTTCTGGTCTAGACTTTTCATTCTATACCATTCTGAAAATCCATGACCTCGCACGGTACGGATGTCTAAAGGTTTCCCTTCTCTTTTAGGCTATAAAAATGAATTGGTCATGCTGTAAAGAGCAATTTCTAAAGTTAAGCATTATTCAGAATTTGCAAGTTACTTTACACATAACTGCCCCAATATTTCAAGTTTTTGTAAAAACATTCCCGTCTGCCAAAAAAAAAACCCAAAACGTACAAGTGGAGAATATTGCAATATGCCATTCAGAGCTGCACTACCCAAGGCTCTTGTGTCTGTTATAGCTGCAATAAAAACCAGGATGGGTTGGAAGGACCAATCTCACAAGCCACAATCAAGAGACTGCAGCTTGTGATTGGCCCTACCACTCACACACACCCTCTGCCTCCATTCAAAGAGGCGACCGCACTGGAGTGGTCAGAGTAATAAGTATTCAGGATGGGCCAAAACTGTGGGAACAGGAGTGAACTCTGACACACCGCCATTTTTATCAACCATGACCCTAAAGCAAGCCATGGCCAGCCTGGCAACAATCCACTACATTAACACAAGCAGATCTACTCCAACACCCCGCCTGCTATCCATCAACAAGTGGTATAATTTAACAATAACAAATCTAAATTGTAATACAGGAACTTGTTTTCACCCCGCATCACTTACAGCAAGTTGTTTGGGAAGGTTTTCAGCTATACGGGTCAGCAGCGTCTTGGTTGGTTTCTCGGCGCAGAGTAGTACCAGACTGACATTTCTGTCACCACGTAACAGCAATCCTTTAGCCAGTACGCCAACACGCAGGACTCCTTTCAGTGCCCTACAAATAAGATTTAATCAGGCACAGTCATAGTCTGCAACAGGTTTTAGGCAACTCAACTGCTGCTAATACCACAAGTTCCATCATGGCTTCCGAATGGGAAACTAACTTTTGTCAGCTTGTTCATACTTGTAGTACTAACTTGGTGAAAAGTTGTGTGATGTGTAAAGCAATTTGGGTCAGTTTCTGGGCCCACAAAGTGTCTCAATAAGGTCTCTGATTTCTAGTGGGTTCCCAAACTGCATTCACATAAGTACATAGATATTCTACAACTTGTAATGAGAACTGGTAATAATAAAAAGACGGACATGAAGCATTGCCATCATAAGTGAATATAAGCAAGGAAAAAGTACAGCTGAAAGTAAAATAATTACATATATAGGAACCAAAATATACATACACAAAATATTTACACTGTAGGACTCAGACTGGTAAAAACAGAAATTATACCTCTCCTTGGTGGGGTCTTTTTTCTCCTCAGTCTCCTTTTCCTTGCTCTTGTCTTGCTCAGCCATGGCGTCAGACACAAGTTTAAGTGCTCGCTCTGTCAGCGACACTATTTTCTGTACAGCCTGCAGTTCATCCTCCGTTGGGTATATTGCCGCATGTTTGGTCATAACATATCGGTCATCAGAAGAATCTGGTCTGCGTAACGGCTGCAAAAACATAGAAATTACTTTCACTCTTTTCATGGTCATAGTACAAATAGAGTCTTCGATAATACTAAGTATACAAACTAATGAATGTTCAAAGCATTGTAGACAGAAAAACCATTTCCCACAACGTAAGAGTTTATTTTTCAGCAATGAAGTCCAATGTTGGAGAAGGAATAACAAGCCTGTAAGACAAACCCTCACGGCTAAAATATACCTTCTGCATATTTTTTATTTTGCAAACGTGTTCCCCTTGCTTCTGCAACATCATGCAGAGCTAGTGATCTGGTCTGCTGAAAAAAGCAACCATAATATACAATGGAATACTACTTTATCTCACAGTTCTAGAATCAATATATACCTAATAATGTAGAACACCATTAAACAATAATTGTGTAGCTACAACACAGATTATAGATGCTTCTACTGAACTTACAGCAGGTCCTTGAGGTTGCGGTGGCATGCCTGGTCTCACTCCCAACAATCCTGGCGGCCCCGGAGGGCCGTGATGGTAGCCTCCCTCTGGGCCTCTACGTCGGTCATCCCAATGATGCTGCTCTTCCTCCATCCGTCTCCAGTACATATCCTCTTCATAGCGCCTTTAAAGAATGTGCACACTTAGATGGAGAGGTCTGCTTTACCAAAATATCACCAACACTACATGATCTACTTTGCAATAACTAATATTTTAAAGGTTCATAGTCCTTGTTCATGGAGACCATAGAGGCTTCATAGCACAGAGAAACGCTCACTGCTTCTGTGGTAAAGTCTACCCTCACTCCTACTTGTTAGAACTGCACCCAGGATCTCTTGCTTCCCTCATTCTAAATGGCCCATCACTCTCACTGCAGAAGGTATCTGCAATACTACTAAATGACAAAGAGCTGTCGCAAATATTGCAAACCAGCAGTATGCTCTCCCCTGCAATTTAAGTGGTGGGCCGGAGACCATATTCATGTGCCTGTAGGAGTCATTAGTCAACCCAGCTGGATCAAATCTGGACTTAATCAGATTTTGATTGCCCAGACTTGTGTGACCACCACAACAATGCACCTGCACAGAGATGCTAAATTCAGAATCCTACCCTCTATCTGCATCATGACCTCTAACCTCTATACAGCAGTTTCTGTTTCTACCTCATCTCCATCCTCCAGCGCTCCTCCTCCTCTCGCCTCCGCCAGTACTCCTCTTTCTGCATCTGTTTCCGCATCTTCTCCTCCTGGATCTTCCTGGCCCGAATACTGGGCTTCACTTCCACTTGCAAATCTGGATTGACTTTTTTCTGTTTCAAACATAATAATTTTATTTATAGATGTCTGCTGATTGCTGAACTATTATAACCACATACATTCACTTAGAACAATAAATGGAATAAGTGTAAAAACAGATTCAGCCACCAGCCCGCTCGGTGCTAACCTTGTACTGCAGCCGATGTCGCCTTCCCTTCAGATGCATCTCCTTTGCATTTGGATCATTGAAGCTGCACTCGCACAGCTTGCAGTGGAACCGGATAACTTTCCCTTCATCATTTCGAACCTAATAAGCATTAAGAACATTCTAAGTGGGTCAGACCTTAAGCGCCACCTTGTGCAGGCATCTCCTGCAACATCCCAAAAAATTAGACATCTTTGTGTGATTAATACCGTCCCTTTCATAAAAAGTATCCTTGCTTCTTTCAACAATTTGGCTTAAAAAAAAAAAAAAGGAATCCAACTATTGCATACTTCTGCACGCTGCGGCAATATCTTAATGGAAGAGGTTAAGCCAACATATACCCTGTACATGCTTTGACATCATGCAGAGGACTCTTAGGTGAGAAGAGGAGGGAAAAAACACTGCTGATATACAATTATTTATAGGGCGAAATACTTCAACATTAAGATTTACAACATGTTTTCTTTTCAGTCATTTTGCCAGCTACAGGAAGCATATTGGAGAGCAGCCAATCAAAGGCGCTAACAAAGAAGGCGCACTCCATAGAATAAGTGTGAGAATGACTAATTCTGTCACCTCTGTTCACTCACAATGAGGAGCTCAGGCACAGCTGTGGGTGGGAAGATAAAAGCAATGCAATATGGTGTTATGAAAGCTCCAACTTCCATAAAAATTACATTCTCAAGGGCCTGACTAGTATTTTAGTATTTGCTTCAAGTCAGCCTGTGTCTGTGCAATTACTGTCAAGTTAGAGAAACTATTTCCTAGGAAACGTCTAGTGACCATTAAAAAGAGAAATTTAAATACCCACCTCTTCAACATAATCGTGACCCACGGGCTGGACGTCACTCTGCAGGGCGGCAAGGGTTTGAGCAGCTTCTGACATCGGATCCATCTTGACCTCTTGTGACTGTACACTAGAACTAGGAGTGACCTTCACATTGTCACTTATTTTGCTGTCTTCAGTCTTACTGCCAGTGGACTGTAATTTATTCCCACCTAATCAGAGAAGAATTAAAGGACAGCGGTTATAGGTTCATGTATTGCACTTTGTGCACAGATAGTTGTACTCCCTACACATAAAACAGCTTCACTCTTCATGTTATAGTCATAGCACAATAGATAAAATAGTCTTTGATCGCACCCTGTATATATAAAACTTATGAAAGCATTTTAGACAAACCTTTTCCCCACAGCTAAACATTTCTGTGAATAATTAAACAAGATAACATGTTGGAGAAGGAATAACAAACCTGAAAGAAATCTTTAAGGCTAAAATATACCTTCTGCATAATTTTATTTTGCAATCGTGTTCCCCTTGCTTCTGCAACATCATGCAGAGCTAGTGATCTGGTTTGCAGAAAAAAGCAACCATAAGATACAAAAAAACGACTCAAAAGCTCACTAAAGAAAATCAATGTAAAAAAATGAAAAAGTAGCTAAAAGTTGAAATGGGGCCATGATATGCTTTGTTATTTTAGCTTTTTGCCCGATTAAGTCAGGTGCGGTATTGATAGATACTACCCACCACATAAACCCCCAATGAAGACATAAAAGGATATAAAATCAATTCTTTGGGGGGTGGGGGGGGGGGGGGGTAGACCTTTAAAACAATGGCTCTCAAATTGTGGAGAGGAGCTTACTACTGAGGCTAGTCCTCATTTTGGGTAAAGCCACTTGTCTACATTATATACCATACATTGGTTAAAAGAGAAATGGGATTCAGAAAAAAAATAAAAGGGCAAGGTCATAAAAGATACCCAAGGGGTTAATAGCAAAGACAACCAATGACAAACCTTACAGAAAAAATAATTTTCTATAGTAACAATTTCAACCAGGACCAGAAACCACTAAGCAAGCTACTATATCAACCATTTATGTTCAGAATAGCACAATAAATGTACTTGCCTACAAAGGTTATTTTTGGTGTGGTTATCTTTTTAACGATGCTGTTGGAGGAGATGCTGGACATTTTGCTGGCGCTTGCGGTGCCGAGAGAGGAGCTGGACGTCAGTAGCTTTGCAGCTGGTGTGGCGACAGAGCTCCCGTTAGTGCTAGATGTGCTGTTCGAGGACGCAGCTGCTTTGGAAACAGCTGCTGAAGTAACAGATTGATTCACAACATTTGGTTCAGTTGATGGAATGGGTTTGCCGAGCTTGGTGTGCAGCTTCACAACCTAAAGGAATATGCAAATGAGTAAACGGGCTTGATACCTTTTTTCAGCAAGTCCAAAAGTTTTAAGCAAGTAGCAAATACAGTACTAGTTATAGTGATTTCCACATTATAAAGTGCCCATTCCTTGCCTACATGCATTGGTAGTATTCTCTCTAAATGTTGCACTTCTGTAAGGTCACTATTTCCAGTGAACCGATAGGCTGTAATCTAATTGGTTCATGCCACCGATGCACCTCAGCTTGGGGTTGTGTGAACAAGCCCTTATTATATTTTCTAGGCACAGTAACAAGGCAACCAAGGAGAACCATTATAGGCAGAGAGCCTGGGAGATGATTCTGTTTAAGTCATGGAAATTTAGGCCTTTTCCAAAAATAATTTAGAGATGAAAAGCTCTTTTTTTTTTTTTACTCTTGAATAAAAATAAATCTACATTAAAAAGGAGGAATGTCTTATTATCAACACACAAGAACGTCACTTTACAATCAGGTCAATATTACAGCCATGTACGGCTTCTTTCACAAACAGAAAACCCTGAATGAGTTACATAAAAAAAATAGATCATTGAGAGCGGTTTGCCTCAGGCCACAGAGAAGTGAACGTACCTTCTGGTGTTTAGCGCCTCTGATGTGGGCAGCATATGCATCTGCCCCTGTGCAGGAGACATCACAGAGCTCACAGCGGAGCTGGTTCTGGGTCCCGCGGATAGCAGTGCTGCTGCTGCTCGTGTTTTGCGAGGCTTTTAAGGCCGCTTCTTTCTTCTTGTGCTTCTGCCCTTCTAAATGCTCCTTGTAGGTCTGTTGGATAACATTCCGAAAATAAAGTATACTGTATATAAAAGAGCTACAGCCCTAAGAGACTGTTACGTTGCAGTCCTTGAAAATGAATGGTTGGACTGATGCCAACACAGGCTAGTTATAGGCTGTTGTGCAGAAATAGGAAAGCCATAGAAAACAAGTGTCTATTGCATTTCAAATTCCACATCAAGTAATATAGCAAACGTGTTCCCCTGGCTCCTGCAACTGGATGCAGGGCTAGTGATCTAGTTTGCAATTGAAAACAAATTTTTAAAGAAACGTAACCACAGCTTCCTAGGACAGAAATATGAAGTGTATGGAACCAAACACTGTTTTGAGACCACATATAGACTTTCTAAAACTCATGACAGTATACATGTCCTGACTGAGTGGGTGACAGTATACATGTCCTGACTGAGTGGGTGACAGTATACATATTTCCACACTGACCAACATGTAGCTTGATAGGGTTAGTATATGCTGCCAAATATAAGACTATAATGTGGTGTGAATAAAGGTCTGCAAATTATCCAGCTACTAAAGGAGCCACTAATTGAAATACAAAGGATCAGTTATGGACTTCGGTCAGGAACAGATGCGCAGTTTACCTGAGGCCCAGCACAGCTAATCTTGCAGACATCACAGTAATGGATCTGAGGTGGTTTGGGCGGCTGTTTCGGCTTTAGCTGCTTATTTTGAAAAGGGGTCTTTTTGGTAAAGTTGGTCCCGGTCCAGGCTGCGGTGGCAGCGGCGGCAGCAGCTGCGGCTGCTTGCTTTTGCTGTTGCTGCTGCTGTTGGTAATAGGAAGATGCAGCGGAATACACTGCTGCTTCATAACCAGAGTAAGCTGCCCCTGTAAGGAGAAAACCAAAGTGATCAGTGGAAGCTTATACTATTCAATAAACAGGCAAATAAGTAGTGTCAAATTCAGAAACAAAATCTAGAAGAAAATTCTGTATCCATTGTTGTCAGTAAAAGGATTCTACTAAATTAGGTGCCAGCCGTATTTATTCACATTGGCTAGCTGACTCCTTAGATTGAGCCTAAATAGTCTGGTGCTAAATGCTCTTCATACAAAAAATAAATCTGAATTTCCCTCACTTTTACAGACACTAAAATAACAAATGCCAAATTCCATTTAGAGAAATTATAAATAGCATTAAAAAAACAAATGAAAACACGTTATATGTGTTTTCATTCGAGTTTATTACTACTGTTGTGAGGTTATTGGAAGTCTATGTAGACTTTCCAAACACACTTACTTGTGGTAAATAAAACTAGAACAAGATGCGTTGAGAAAAATACAACAGAATGCTAGTAAACACAATTATTCTGTTTTAAAGACTTATTTACTTGCATTGCTCATGCATTAAAAAACACTAGCAAAACGCTTACTATTAACACAAGTGGGTAGGAACTACTAAAACAAATCCCCCGGGACACAACCTCCCAAATGTTGATTTAAAAGGGGGTAGGTATGTTCACGTTTTCATCTGTTATAATCATATTTAGAGGATATAGTTAACCATATTCTGAAGCTCAACCCGGAAGTTATCAAACACAGTGGCTTAGTGGTTAGCACTTCTGCCTCACAGCACTGGGGTCACGAGTTCTATTCTCGACCATGGCCTTATCTGTATAGAGTTTGTATGTTCTCCCCGTGTTTGCGTGGGTTTCCTCCAGTTTCCTCTCACATGCCAAAAACATACTAGTAGGTTACTTGGCTGCTATCAAATTGACCCTAGTCTATGTTTCTATGTGTGTGTGTTAGGGAATTTAGACTGTAAGCTCCAATGGGGCAGGGACTGATGTGAGTGAGTTCTCTGCACAGCGCTGCAGAATTAGTGGCGCTATATAAATAAATGGTGATATAAGGATCTAATTGAATACTTAGGCATTCTAAGGCAGATACCTAGCTTCTTATAATGAAAGTCATTGCCCCAACCATGTCTCTTATTCCATCCTGGGTATAATAACTCCTTCCACCACCAGTACTGCTACCTTCCCCTAAATGAACTGCTCAGATCTCATTTTCTTGCTCCATTCCTTTTTAGCTGTACACCGATACTTTTACTCCCTTTTGAACATGAAACGTCACCCACAAGTATATTTAATAGAAAATGTAGCAGAGATTACCAGAGTATGTGACGGCAGTTGTGCTGTAGGTGGCGCTCTGAGTGTACGAAGGCACCACAGTGGCTGCCGCAGCAACAGGTTGCACAGTGGAGGATACTGGGTATATAGAGAAGGTAGTTGTTGCGGGACTGGGGTTCGCCGGTTTGATTGCAGTCACTTGTCGTGTCTGTTGCGCTTGAGTGTATTGTGCAGCACCCTGGCTGTAGCCAGCCTTGGGGGCAACTGGAAAAGACAAGGCGAAAGGAGCTGGTACAACGGGAGGAAGAAGAGATGTGTTGCATAAAATAATGTGGTTTAGTTGAACAGTTTGGGTAATGGTTACTAAATTAATACACTATTACACAGTATAACTTGTAAACATTTTTTTAAAAAATACATAGAATACATTGTAAACATCTCACACATAATGGAATACTACGAACACTTGATATCTATATAACTAGTAATGAAAAGGTTCCATCCTGACCAATAAAAATGACTTCTGGAGTCCTTCGTCCTATTCAGCAAGGCACTATGATTGGACAGCTATTTCTGGTCACTAAGTAACAATCATAACAATTAATTTCCCACATTTGCTCTTTAAATATACTCCACTGTTACACTGAGGCTGTAATGAATATATTCTGCTACACTGTACATTCAGACAGAATAAGGCCATAGTGATCTGGAACCTCTATGCAGATGGAGAGCTTAAAAAGTAACATTTGTGAAAAATAACTTTTTTTGCACCACTGATATGTTATAGAACTTTAAACAGAATAAATATATATATATATATATCTATATCTATCTATCATCTAAAATATTTTTACTTAAAAACTTAATACTGCATCAATATAGCAAAGCATAAATGACAATAAAATAACCTACCTGTCTGGTAGTAGGACTCAGCCACGGATGGCTGGGGTTGTGCAGCCGCTACAGCTGCAGCGGTTGCAGTCGGCTGCTGGTAGTACTGTTTGCTGTCGTATGCCACAGCAGGAGCAGTGGATCTAACGTACGAATACGAATCCTAAAGAAAGGAAAACCAGAATGTTAAGGGCAACAATACAGTCTTTTTACAAGCACCACCCACATTGTAATTACTTCCACCAAATAATGCAAAAAAACAACACTAGATTAGATGTATTCAAGCTAATTAAATAGAAACTACTTTAAAAAAAAAAAAAGACAATTATACAGATTCTACAAACATCCAGCAAAACATATGAGCCATGAATAATTGTAATTTCAATTAGCATTTTTGAACATGCAAGGGGGCTGCCATTCGAAACGCTCATAACAGCTAAAAGCACAGATTATTCATAAACTCAAAAGCGGTCTTTGCCAAATTTGCTTTATTTGAAAGAACCTGTTTTTAAAGTCAATCCCAGACATGGAATAACACAACAAATGGCAATATGTTGGTTATTATGGGAAAATTACTAGAAAAGACTCAGGAATAAGATCATCCCATCAGATTTTGCATAGTCAGCATAACCACAGTACTTAAAGCAACAAGAATATTCCCTTAAACAAATATGATCCAATCCAAGGTGAAGTGACCAAACCCTCATTGTCTTACAGCTACAACATAACCGATGCCAGAAGCAGCCTCTAGGGGAGAAAGACAGCAGCAGTCTTTGTAGAAGTACCTGGTAATTTTGTGTTGTGACTGGAGGAGGTGGCGGTGGAGCCTCCTGCTGCCGCTGGGTGTAGCCGTAATCGGTGGCAGTATGAGCTGTCGGGTAGCCGCCGTAAGCTGCTGCTGTTGCAGCAGCTGCCACAGCCACAGGGGCAGGCCGAGCTACAGCTACTGTGGCTGGTGCAGGGGCATAGGCTGCTGTAACGGTGTGAGCAGCTACCGGAGCCTGGTGAACTGTATAGCTGCCCACGGTGGTTGGATGGGAATAGGCTACTCCTGATGCTGGCTGCTGGCTGATGATAAATGACAACGTGAAAAAATATTTCATTAGACAAGCACAGATAGAGAATTTACAGCAACGGAAGAAGTCAAGTCCTACTACACACAATTGTATATTGCAGCTGTTACTATAAACATACCCTGCAACAAACCACAACTGGTTCTTGTGTCAGACTTTACACACAGATACAAAGTTGGACAATGAACATTGTTAAAATAGACACCTGGCATACACATGTTGTGGGCTGCTCCAATATTAACCAGATGTCACTAGTTCACAGTGAATGATAGGTTGAATATTTGTTCAGCATCCAGGTGTGTGGGTGACAGAGCTATTTAACCCTATCACAACTGAAACATTTTATTAAAATTAAAATAATTTTGCATAGCTAGACAGGGAAATATGTAGATCTTTACTTTAAAGAAGTTATATGGCTTTAATTTGGCGTATTAAATTAAGTATCTTCATTTCATGGACATTAGATAGGTTAAAAAAAAAGGGCAAAATCCCCCCGCCACACACACACAAAACACTTATCCTGAATTCTTTTCACACACTTTTACTATGCATTTTGTACAACCCCAGAAAATTGTCCTAATGTTTTCTGGCTGCGCTACCATGAACAGGAGCATATCAGAAATACAAACACTTTCTCAAAAGGTTGTGCAATAATAGGGCCAGGAGAAATAATTCACAAATTTATTTTATGAAAAAGAAGAAGCCTCAAATTAAATGATGATATCATAGGGATTTCCTTTTACAAAGACAAAAGTGGCCAATACTCTGGTCACTTTGAACGGCTGCCACTGGGGGACCCACAACCAAAATTTTAATGTGTGGTTTACAAACAGCACCAGAGAATAGGTCACCGGTGGGCAACAGGCAGCCCGCCAAGCCTTTACCTGTGCCCCACCAATCCACCCACCACCCCCACCCGGCTGCTCCTGATCTTATCTGACTGGCGGCAGCCAACGGTACATGACCTTCTCTGGACGGTGCAGGGAGTCACACGGCATACCTGGAAGAGGGAGTGCACCATGCTCCCTCCACCTCTTTCACGCTGACCCTCTCTGGAATATGTCCTATTCCCGTCTGCTGTATGTATGCATTGGCAAACAGCTAATGTCCATCCCAGTCCTAAATCACCTTTGCATCATCAGCTGCAGGTATTCTATACTGCCAGAATAATGTACTGCAAACAAGATGGTTGGAATAGGACTAGCCCAACAGGGCAAATAACAAAAGCCAAAAGAATGTAGCAGCAGAAGTTGTCCAGCCTCAATCTCATAACATAAGCAGCAAAAATATACAATCTGAAATCATAAAAGCTACAAGTGTCAAACAAAAATTGCACATTGCTCAGTAAAATTCAAATAAGGACATACTGGGCCAGCAATGAATGCAGCCAAGTGCAACAAGGAACAGATTGGTTTGTGCATAATCTGGAAATGTACACTGCCAATCCTTATGGCAGTGGTAATAAGATGTAACACAGGAAGGACTAGTAACATGATCAAGGCTGTGGTAATCTGGTAAGGACAGACAAGAACACCAGATGACTATTGTTTTACATGTCCTGCCGGCAAGCTCTCATGTGCAATAGTATTAGTGGCTGCTTGTTTGCAACTTTATCAATTACCTTCGTTATGGTTATAGTCACATGTATAGAGAGGCTGAAAACATTGATTTAAAAATAATGAACATAACATTGAAGAGGCTCTTCTCTTTTTAAATGTCAGTGTTGGTTCAAATTGGAGTTCCTGGCTTCCTGTAGCAGATTGTAATGTGCTGTACTGTGACAGCACATTGTAATGGGTGCAGGCACATCATACCACATAACAGGGAAACCCAAACATGGGAACTTCCCCAAGTCTAATCATAATGGCGTTTAGAAGATGGTATTTCTGGTGTCTAATATTACAATAAAGTATCTATAAACACAAAGACACCTTTAAAGGTCTACAGATACAGATATACTGACATTGTAAGAACACGTCATAGTTGCTTGATATCGATTGGTTGCCAAGGACAAGTTATTCAAATGCTGGGTGACACAGACTGGCTCCGTTGGAGCTTAAAACAGGGAGATGTGTTACACGGGTCCTGGCAGTGTTGAAGTTGTTGTGACTTGACAACCATTGTAAACATTAAAGATCAGACAGGAGTATCTTGGGAGGCAAAATACACAGGTAGCGCTGTCTATTAGGTAAAATGACAGCAAGGATGAGGCACACAGAAACATGCGATTGCAATGCTTTCCCAGATAGACAACAGCAGCTTTAAGAACTGAATCACTGATAATTTGGCTGGTTGAAATAAAGAAGGATAGCTCCTACGCTGTCACACAATGTAAGTCAGCGCAAAGAACGTTCACAATGAGATGTATTTCTGACACCTGTTATTCTCTGTGGGTTCCTTTCCCCCCAAGAATTTCTCAAATATTTTTATTGGACAAATATATTACAAATACATTGCTATATGTAGTAGTGTTGATGAATATAAAACAAAATATAAACAAAAATGCTGCTTTTAGAAGCATTAAGTGAAACTGGAGAGCAAATGCAACAAAAAAATAATTATAAAAGCCTTTATTATTCTAAACAGCCTTAATCCTTAATCTCTGAATTACACAACCCCTGATAACCTATGTCCACTTCTGCTGCCCGCCACACTGTATATATTCAGCTACACTAGAAAACAAAAAGACAAGCGGTTCTTCCACTGCCACAACAAAACCCCAGAAAAGAGCACTGGAGCTATAGGTCTCATAAACACATACACTGGGAAAGAGTAGAGTGTGCTTAATGCACTTTTCACGAATCACACCAATTTAATATATTACATACTAACTCACAGGGGCATATTCAATTAGAATTCACGGCCGCGATTACGCGCGGCTGCATGGGTCCCGGTACCGCAACATTGCGGATTTCTGAAATATGCGTTGTTGCGGTACCGTAGTGGCACTTTACAGGCGCAGCCGCGAATATGAATATGCCCCTCAGTGTTAAAAATTGTAGAATAAAATGGTGGGAACAATAAGAAAAAACATTCATCTTATTTTAAATTCACTTTTCAGACATTAGTGGATGAAAAGCACATCAGCAGACAGGGGTGAAAAAGCCCTTAAAGTTACACATTTTATAATGTCCTGCACTGCTACAAAGTTTCACTATCTGCCTTTCCATCCCTCTTGTTGTCTATGTAATGAGCAGTCTGCCAGTACGCAAGAGGATCCCAGAATCTACTTAGATTGATATGGAAATGCAAACATTAAACACTGAATTACTTTATCTGCAAAATGTGTTTTACACTGCTGTAGGACATCAGACTACTGAAAGAACTTAAGCGCTGTGCTTTAAATGCCAAATTTGTAATTGCTACAACACTGACACACAGTAATAAATAGCGACCAATACGGTTTGTAGAGTATATAAAAGCTAGTTCCTAGTCTCCATTTAATACGATGTATCAGCGCTTTGGCGATTAAGAAACAAGCAAAAAAAAACAAACAAACCATTAATGAAGCTTAATGTGATTTGAGTTTAATCACAACATGAAACCAGTGGTTTACATTCAAACAACTGAGCAGTGTTTTCTCACAGTGATAAAATACTGTACAAAGTATTTTCCCTGAGAACCAGTGACAATAGAGTAACAGACCGACCAAAGAAACCATTGATTACAGTGGCAGTGTCATTCTGTGGAAAAGAAAGCTGCGGCTAACCTCTGAGCCGCATTACAAATGGCCCGAGCTTTTTATATAAATATTTATATTCATTCTACGGACACAATATATAAAGTTTTAAACAATTAAGCTTGGGCACAGAAAAAGGATTGCCAGTGTAAAAGTGTAGAAATAAAAACAACCTTTACTTTGACCTTGTTTTTAGCAAGCACTCTGTGCGTTCCTCCCCACAACACTGTACTTAATCAGCACTGACACACAACTCCATTATACTGAGCATTAATGGTTCTGAACACAGCAGGACATGTTGAGAAAGCTTGTCAGAAAGTGTAGGTGTGCAGGACCATACGCTTCAACTATATTTTGAACTGTCACATAAAATTAATGCTTAACTGTACGTTTAATTTCTGTAAAAGCAGAATGCTAAGTAAACCAAATTAGTTAAGAAAGCGACATTGTACTTTAAAAACAAGCCATCATATCTACTACATGCAGCATCTGTGGATTCATCTAGGTTACAGTAAGAATGACTGATGCATTGCACAGTATGTACTGGCTGAGAAGCTGCGATCAGTCACATATCTGAGGACCGTACACTCCTACAACCACGCTTATTTTAGCAAACATGTTCCCCTTGCTTCAGCAACAACATGCTGGGCTAGTGATCTTGTTTGCAAGAACTCATATTACACTGTCATTGCAGTTTCAACGGCATTATAGAATATCATTATTAGATTTATGGAGAATAAGAATCTGAAAGTATTACCTGTACTGAGCAGCACCACCGTGGGTAAATCCAAAGTAGTTGCCAGTAGCCATTTTGGCTTCTTCACCCAGCCGGCTGGGCACTGATTTGGAAAGAGATTCAAAAGAAGATTACAAAACGCAGACACTACCAATCCAAAGAAAACATTGTGGCACTAACAGATATCTATACAGTGTTGTACAACAGGGCAGATGAAACGTAGAACCGGAGAATACAATGAAGGTAACATCTCTGCTTGCTAGGCTTTACAATCTAAAGGCTGCAGAGCTTCCTGTAGTTTATTCTATTATCCCATCATCCACAGTACTTTATACAAGTGACACAGCAACAAATCTAAGGCCTCAACATCAATTGTTCGGCTACATTTCTTGTAGCTCTGTATAACTGGACCAGGAAGCTTTCCAGAATGAACTGATCTAAACCACCCACTGACGATAAAAACAATACGGTCACTATTGTTTTATTTTAACGTCGGTAAAAGTATGTAAATGGGTGTGAGCATGGAACCTACTACTGACGCCAACATGGAGTCTTTTGGATGGTGCTTGCTCCATTCACTCGTGTTCAATGAATGTATATACAAGGGGGATTAATGGATTGTCTTCTACACTAACACTGACTGTAGGTGTAAGCACTGGTTACATACAGCAAGTCAAACTATATCAAATCGTGTCACTGGCCTTAGTTATTATTAGTTGCAACTGCAGTAACCTTATACATAAAAGATATATTATATATCAAATGCAAACAGTGCCGATATTGGCTTTTTTATTTTTATTATGGCCACACTATGAAGCAAGTACCACAGTATAAACCCAAAGCCAAACACTGCTCTTTAAAAGGACATTTATAAAACCAGCACTTAGGGTTCTAAAGTTAGAAAATACAAGTGTCATACAGCACCATGAATCAAATACACAAATCTGCTACAAGTAAAGCAATGTATCAACGTACAATACAAATATTAAGAAAACATGCACTGTTACATTGTCCGACAACATCCTAAACAGCTTATGGTACACCACACCCATTAGCCAGGAGTGGTGGCACTTTTGCCCATGTTTTCTTCAGATTATAATTGCAGAACAAGACTTTAGTACTATAAATATTGTTGCACACATTTGAGCCACACCATCTTATCAAAATAAACGTTAGCACAAATATTGGAAAGTAGGGGTAAAAAGAAAGAAGAAAACACCCCCATTATAAATATAGGGCAGCGTGGGCAAAAAAAAGTGGGAGAATTATTTCTGCCACATTTTAAGCATGAGCCATTTTAATAAGTGTCCCACAATTGTATATTGCTTAAACAATAAGCCCCATTTCTGTAAAAGTGGCAGTGTAAAACGCTGTTGAACCTCCCCCCATTGATTTTGTTAATGGCATTCCTTGGTAGCATTAGTATCTAAGTTATCTGACTAACATTTTCCTCTGGCTTTATATTCAACCGCACATGGCCTACATCTGCTCCCTACTGCTGTGTCATCGTTGTTATATACAATCATTTTCATTTTACTTGTTATAACTTATGCATTTCCAATAAAAACGTGCTTGTAAACATACAGAGGATGGAAATGAGAATAAAATAATTAAAACACGACAGGAAAGAAGAATGAAAAAAAAATATGTAATAACGTCTCTGCATCCTATAAACAGGGAACATCTTCCCAAGGACAGAAGGGAAAGTAACAAAATACTTGTAGGTTACATAACACAGTGGTAGGAAATAGAAAGACTGACACAGAGAAAACATGATCCATCTCATTGAAAGAGAACGATCTGAAGATACTCACCATAGGTGAAGGAAACTACAGGGCATATAGGAATCATGGGTTCTTCTGTTTCGTGGCAAACCAAACACTTTTATCGCCTGTTCATAACTTACACGAACAGCTGTGAGAATGATTTCTGTGTAAAACCTGTGAAAAGAGGCACAAATTCTATTACCGAGGAGGAATTCCAGGACGGAGGCTGAAAGCAGCTTATCTTAATCTGCTGTCTTATTACAGTCTGCACAGAGCTGTGGAGGAGTTTAAGTAATCCTGAGACGCAGCTTTCTCTCATCACAGAGCACAGAAAAAGGTCACGTAACGGTTTCAATCAAGAAACCAAATGACAACCCAAGCAAGGAACAGTCACATGACTAAAGCACATAAACTAGGATGACTGTACCACACAGAGGGGGTCATACAAAGCCTGGTCGAACAGTGTGAACAAGTGTCAAACGTGGCCCTAGCAGTATACGCAGTCTGTACATTAACACACAAGATAAAAGTACACACAGATCGCTGAACTATAATATTGAAGGGGGGAGTTTAGAGATGAATCGCAACACACCCATTCAACTTGATATTGAGGTGTCCCTTAAAGGGGCATTAAATCTAAAATATAAATTACTTTTAAAGATAGTGCTCGTGGGGAAAGATTTTGCTGCACGTAACTGGCTTCCTGTCATTGATCCCATTGAAGAACCACCACTCTTGCTGCGCTACAAAGCTATTATTTTCTGTTATCAGCAATTCTATACAGAGTGTGGTGTTTCTTCAAAATTAAGAATGACCGGAAAACTGCTGTGTGCAGGATAATCACTTTCACCATGAGCACGATCTCTACCATAGTCTGTTCCAGCTAGATCCTCAAACAAACATATCTGAAAATTCTATGCAGCTTTTGTATACAAGCCATATGGTAATTGGGATTTATTTGTCTTTGTCCTTTAATAAGTTAAAAACAACAAATAAAACAGAAATGGTATGAAAGTAAAGTAGAAATGTGAATTTGAGCATGTGGAGTTAACAAGCTGCACACATAAATACAGAACAATATGCATGTGGGTGCTGTGTCTGAGGAGTTTGGTTGATGCAACAAAGATGACAAGACAGAATGGCACAGGCCTTGAATGTCCCCTCTCTGCCAAACTACCAGGAAGGTGAGGATCAGAGGTACTGGTGACACCACATGAACCATACTCATCTGGCTATGCTTTGATACGTGTGTGAGAAAAACAAAGACAACATTTTTTGAGGGGTAAGATATTAACTCTTAAAAATCAAACCATTGCAGCAATTTGCCATGGGAGACCTTGATCAATAGACTTCATCTTATCAATTACAATTGTAACTTCTCCAAATACTTATTTTAAAATAAATAATCTCAAGTGATATATTGTTTGATATTTATTGTTATGTTACAATACTATAAATGGAAACAACAACAAAAGTATGGTGTTGGGTACGCCCTACGCAGGCCACACACATGCTGATCGGCTTAATACCATTTCCAATGCTGCAAAACAAGGGTTAGGTAGATTGGAAAGAGACGTTCATTGGGAGATCAGGCCAAGCAGCCAAGTAACAGGGTGTCTTAGTGTAGTTGGGAGATATCCACCCAGTTATTCTTGAAGATAAATTTGTTCAAAACATTAAAATGTAGTTTAGTTAATAACTTTTTCTACACCGGTTTTCCGAGCTGCCCCACAAAATATTTCTATGCTGACTTGAGAAGCTCTCTGATCAGATAGTATTCATTGTTGCATTTTGTATTAATAACTCCTTGCCACTATAACGTAGCACATTTACAAATTGTGGGTTCCCTTACACTATGTTATTGGCATAAAAGAACATTATTTACGTATTATATAAATGGAAAGTGGTCATATACAAATCTGCATGTGGTGTGTATAAATGTATAATCACATGCACTTTTAATCTATCTTCTCACCTAATGACAGATACTTGATGAACTAACTTCATTTTCATACCAACTGTTTCAGTTAACAGTTCTGTTTTATTACCACGCACATTTCTCAAGTTTGTGTGTGTATAAGACTTTATATCCTCTGCTCTATTTTACAATTTGCTACAATTGATATTATGTTGTACATTTGGTATAAACTTCAATGAAGTTCTCATTTTTCTCCTATTTGCACCATTATAATAAAGCAGAGAATCCCTAACTTTCTTAGTTCGAGGCATCCTTTGGGTGTCCATAATTTTTTCAAGGCACCACTAAGCCAAAATAATTATCAAGTGGTTCTCCGTCTTGCTTACCACCGGCCCTGGCTGCGGCATTCCTGTGAGTTTGCCACAGCACCCCAGGTAGCCATGGCGCAGTTTGGGAAAAACTGTAATAAAGCATTTTATCTTGGTTGTGTGTTTTATGTAACTGTAGTTTTTTATTGCATACATTGAGCTTACTCGCTTTTGAGAAAGTAAAAAACCACACACACACATATATATATATATATATATATATATATATATATATATATATATATATATATATCCTACCACATGTATCCTCTTTTACTTTTTTTATTGAATACTGAACATTGTGTTATATAAATTCGAATTAACCATTTTTCCCATTACAGCAATACACAGGCTGATGAAAGTTAAAAACCTCTCAAGAGTGTAAGCTCACATGGGCAGAGTCATAGGAGCCAGCTTTGAATGATTGAAAAATACCATAAATATTGAAGGTGGCTCCTATGGGCAGAGACATGTTTCCTTTATTTTATGCAATTTGTATATTGCCCCCTCAGTGTTGAATATTATGCCAGCACATCATAAATAAAACATGAAGAAATATTAGTAGTAGTAGTACACAATGGAGCTGATCTGGACACATGTAGAATGCAGTGCCAGGTTACCTCAATTATAGAGATACCAGACTATACACCTGCTCTGCTCACCCAGCGCCATTTTCTCTCCCCCCCCACCACCACCCTCCTCATGTCATCAGGATTGTACATCCATCCTGGAGGTGACCGGGCCGCACAGCTCTGCTCCAGGGAGGACACAGCAGCCTCCATAGAGGTTATAGCCGTTACTGTACAGGCGGCGTGCTGGAGGACAGGGCCCTGCAGGAGGCGGAGGTGGTGGTGGTGGTGGTGGTGGTGGTGGTGGTGGTGGTCACCAACCTGCGGCCCTAGCACACTCCTGCCTAACAGTCTCTCCCTCTCCAGCTTCTCCCCGGTGCCATCTCTCATACACACCTGCCCGATCACACCCGCGTCCGACTCTGCAATCCTCACCGACAGGAACTGACGTCCACCGGCACACGCACCAAACTGGAAGGGGGAGGAGGGGGAATGTGACGACACACCGCGGCAGAGCGTGACACCGACGCAAGCCGTCGGCGGCCATTTTGCAGCTGGCAAGAGTCTTAACAAAAACCATTGCGTCTCCCGCAGATTCCGCCTCAGCCGGCATGGGCCTTGCCAACCAGTGACGTCACCGCGCCAGGAACGGCCTGTCACGTGGCCTGACTGCTGGGAATATTCTGGAAGGAAAGAGCAGTCTGGTATAAATGGCTGTTAGTGCTGGTCAAATGTGTGTTCTGCTCCTGCTCCTGCAGTCATTGCGTGTGAAACTATATTTTGAGTATTAAAGATGAATTTACATAAACACAGGCGTAAATAAACATTAAAGGGACGTGAATGGAGAATACAGTATATGTACTGTTACATGTATGTAAGGTTACCAGTTCAGGTGTGTGCATGTAGATACACATGGATTACCCAGGCTGCTTTTCAATTTGTTCACATACATGCTGAATAGTAACAGTTACAGGCATGCTAAATGCATGTGCCGTATATTATTTTCTCCATCATCCATTCTGGGGGACACTGCTACCTTGGGGTTGTCTGAGGGCGTTGGAGTTGGCTCTTAAACAGTTAAGAACTAAACTTGCTGCTGACTCCTCCCCTCTGCAACCCTATTCACATCAGTTATGTCTAAGTGCCCAAGGAGTTGGGCTGCGTTTGGTACTGCTTAGCAGTACCTGCTGATTAGTGTTAGATTTTATTATTTTTTATTAGTTTTCAAATGAGTGTAGGTGAGGTTTTAATGTTAACATTTTTTTCCTCATAGATATCTATAATGGAACAGAGTTCCGTTCCTTTAAGAAGAAAGGAGGTTTTTGTTTTTTTTTTAAAAAAAGAAACCACGATTTGTGTGGTATTTAGTGAGCGGTGACAGCGCTAAGCGCCTGTCATCACTCTGTCCCCGCGGGTCCGACACTGCCATAAGGCAGAGAGTGTTGTGCTCCGTCTGAGGACCGGACAGGTTGGGAGATACCAAGTCCTCCGCTGAGGAGGAGGGGGGGCTTGGATCTCTATAGCCGCAGGAGGTGTTGTGGATGCGGAAGGAGTCCCGAGTGAGCGATAGGAGAGGCACAATATATGCTCACAGGACTGAACTGTCCGATGTTTTATTTATGACAAAGACGACAGCCGGAGGTAGTGTAAGACTGCCGGCTGCTCAGTGGAAGATCCCGAGATTTTCCCGCCCTTTTCTACCTGGCAGGACTGGGTAGCGACTCGATCAGACACAGACTGCTTGACAGGGCTCTGCTGGCTTCTCCCCTCAGGATCTTCAGATTCCTCCGTTGTTAAAAATGCTAAGTACCCCATAGGGGAGATATATATATATATATTTATACATATTTTTATATATATGTAGGTATAGTCTATATATATATATATATATATATATATATATATATATATATATATATATACAAGTTAACCCGTGCATGATACTCATGCATTCTAGTCAAACCAAGCTAAAGGTGTTAAAAAGGTTCTTGTCATCTTCATCGCCACACACACACGCCGCTAGACTTTTGTATATTAGATAATGCTAAGAATTTAGTAGGTCAGTGTAATATATAACTCCGCCCAGCAGGTGGCGCTGCAGCTTGAGCACTCTGTCACCCGGTAGTTTTTTCCACACACACACACTAACACAAGCCGCTAGGCTTTTATATATTAGATATTTTCTGAGTTCACAACCTGTTCCACTATTCCCACCCTTACCCTATTGAAATAAGAGCTGGTAACCTATTTTTTTTTAGCGTGCACAAGTTAAATTTATTTGCTAAAAGCTATTTTTTTTCTAAAAAAAAATAAAATAAAAAAGAGAGCACAGGAAACTTATATTTAATTTGTGAGAGGAATTATATATATAAAATGTCTGACAAAGGAAAGAGTGTCAGCGTTAAATATTTTTCTTGTTTTAAATGTTCTTCTAAACTACCAGTAGGACAAGTGGACAAAGGGGCTGTGTGTGCAGAGTGTGATTCGGGAGCACAGGGCGAGCAGACTCGGGGTGGCACTTCCGCCGTGGTGGAGGAACCGGTATGGGTTTCCTCTTTGGCGCAGTCTGTTTCTATGCTCCCCCAGCTTATCAATAGACAGGCAGAGACAAATTCCACTGTAATTGGAGTGGATTCTGGCTCTGCTTCTGCAAATTCTAGCAAAATAATTAAGACTGGGACCTCAGGCGGTTTGGTGCATGACTTGTCTCAGGTACAGCCCTCTATATTTTCATCTGAACCCGCATGGTCATCCGCCTTGGGGAAGCGTTTGGACCGATTGAATAGTTTCTTAGACTCTTCTACACGTTTAGCTCCCAGAGCAAAGCGCCCTCGCCATTCTCATCCTTTGTTACTTTCTGATTCTGACGGTTCATCTGGAGAGGAAGGCGAGGTAGGAGAGGATTCAGATTCTGTACAATTAGGTGACTGGGATGAAAATTCCAGAAACCAGGGGATTCAGGATTTGGTGTTAGCGGTGCGTCAGACCCTTGATCGCATGGAAGAGGATTTAGTTCTTTCCATCCAGGGTTTATTTAAGCGCAGTAGATCTAAAACTATTTGCTTTCCTACTTCCCCTGAACTTACGGAAATTGCTTATTCTGCCTGGAAACATCCAGATAAGAAGTTTTCAGTCCCTCGTAGATATGCTATGCTTTATCCTCTAGAGGAACAGGATGTATCTCGCTGGGAACAGATACCCAAGGTAGATACTCCAGTGGCTAGGCTGGCACGTCATACCACCTTGCAAGTTCCAGGCGCAGCGGTTCTCCAGGATTCTACTGATCGTAGATTAGAAGGGTTCCTAAAAAATATTTTTCTTGGGGCAGGCTCTTCTTTTAGACCCTTGTTTGTATCCGCGTGGGTGGCTAGAGCTATGGAGTCATGGGCTGACCAATTAATAGCAGGTTTACAGGATACAGAATTCCTTCCTTTAGCACTTCATTTAAAAGAGGCTTCTGGTTATCTCTATGAGCCAGCCCAGAATGCGGCTTCAATTTCTTCCAAGGTCTCTGCTTCAGCAGTGGCAGCTAGAAGAACGCTTTGGCTTCGTTCATGGAATGCGGACTTTGAATCTAAAAGATCTTTGGAGGCGTTACCTTTTTCAGGGTCCGTCCTATTCCGTTCTGAATTAGATGATATGATCAGTCAGACTACTGGAGGTAAAAGTACGTTCCTACCAGTTAATTCTTCTAAACCCAGAATTCCACGGTTCAGTTCCTTTCGGCAGCCCTTTCGTGGTAGCTCACTTTCAAGAGGACAGTCCTCCATTAGGGGTAAACCAATCGCTCTTAGAGGTCAATCTCAGAAAGGAAGGTGTTCTTACTCTAAGAGGCGTCCATCGTCCAAGACATCAGATAAGCCTTCCGCATGAAGTGATTCCCCCTCTCCTAGCGGCTGTGGGGGTGGGGCTTCGACTTCAATTATTCAAAGATCAGTGGACAGCTTCCACCAAGGATGTTTGGATATTGGGAATAATTTCCAGAGGTTATTTGTGTGAAAGTGGGAGGCACATATAGAAACCGTTGTAATTCCTACACTGTTCACCTGATTTGGATGTAAATTCCCTCAAATTAAAGCTCAAAGTCTGCAGTTAAAGCACATCTTGTTTATTTCATTTCAAATCCATTGTGGTGGTGTACAGAGCCCAAAATATGAGAATTGTGTCGATTTCCCAATATTTATGGACCTAGACAGCTGGGTTAAATGTTAATGATAAGCTGGGACACAGGAAAATATCATATCATATTTTTCCCAATATCATACTTATAGGATGCTTCTGTGGTATGCAGATGAAGGGAAACCTATGTCCTGTTGTGTAGGGATAAAATCATATTTGCAAGCCATTCTGGTGAGAAGATAGGACATGATAAATAAAACTTGACTTGAAAGTTGTTTTGAACAGGAGTCTTAAAACCCTAATTTGCATGTACACAGACTTTCTAGTTCTCACATCACAGGAAGGGGGGCTGTGGGCCCTGCAGCAGTTTTAAAACTATCCTGCAACTCTAAGATCTTGTTCATTTTTGGGCAGTCAATCTGATATTGTCCCTTTTTCTGTTTTTCCCAGCAACAGAAACTTGATCATACATGAGATTATCAATTCTGTGTTCTATCCTTTTTATTTTACGAGAAACTATGGCATTATATCTTCGTATGTTATTTGATTAATTGTTTTATCATAAGCATCGTGGATTGATTTTCCATATTGTTTTCTTCTAATTCACGTGTCAGACAGCTTGGTCAAAACGCTACATATTTGAAACGGGAGATCATTTTGGGTTTATGATAACTCTAATTAAAGTAAATTGTGATAGATTAGTTGTAAGGGAGAACCGAAGGCTTCCTGAGTAAAAGTGTCAGCTCTTCACAAAAAACCTCGGTGGTGGCATAATTGATAAGGCAAAGCTGGTGTGAGGTATAAATAGGGAAGGATTTAATCATTTTAGACAGACCGGGTAGTTGTTTTGATTAACCCTTTGTCACACACACACGTTACGAAGGCTCAGGTGAGTGCTGGTCGTAACTGTTAGGGTCGATATCGCATTAGTGTGTTATGTTTTATCGTTCCAAAGCACATTGTATCATTTGATTTGATTCTATAATTGGATTAAAACTCTCTATAAATGATGGAACGATGTTGAGCAAATTCTGAAGTGTGTATGCACTCACGACCAGCAGTGTAGGCAGATCTTCACAGAGTTTACAAACTGGAATGATAAAAAGATATTACAAAGACATCTTAGCTATTTCTTTTGATTTTCAGCCAAAACATATAAAATAAAATATTTTTTACTGTGTCCAATAAAGTTCTGTGTGTGCGGGTGTCAGGATAAAGCATAAATCTGATATGCTGAAATAGAATATTGGATGTCAGGACCCAAATAAATGTTTGCATGAATACCTAAATTCACCTGATGTTCAATTCAGATAAAGGTGTGACTAAATGAGCCCAGGAACAGGTAATTGAGTTAGGTAAACCCTTTGTGCAGAGACCAGCTTTAGATATGCAGATCAGACATCCATTGTATTTGATCATGTATTTCCCTAGCTAATTTACTTCCCTTCAATAGGTAGTATAAACACAAACTAACCCCTAGGTGTAAATTAGAGAGCTTGCAGTTATTTACAAGGGATAATTCATAACTGCAGGGTAAATAGGTTGTATCAAATGAATCCATTGATAAGCTAGTGTAACAGTAAAAGACGCAGAGTCTGATGTAATGGTGTTTGGAGGTTTTTACATCCCAGTGTGAGGAGATAAGCCTGCCACTTTTAGCAGCTTCCAGGACATAGCACTGTTTGCTTGTGACACTTGAATAGACTTGTAGGTACCGCTCAGCCTGTAGCCTGGCTCAATGAGGCCAGGGGATAACATAGCCTATATGTAATACTGTATAGACAGAAAGAATTCAGTTTTAAAATATGCCACTTAAAATCCATAAAAGCAGAGATCAACCACCTATTCCTCAATAGCATGAGGAAGGGCAGCTCATATGGTAAATTAAGAATTCTGACCCACAGAGAAATGGAGAAAAGGAGTGGAAGCTCTGCGAATGCCCTGTACTTAGGCATGTTTGATATGACAAGATGAACCAAGTCATAAGGGATTTGTTAATGATAAGATTGGATCGATGTAACGCTGTCCAGGACAAATATATCACATTGTAGAATTGGTTAATAAATCAGGCAACAGGTAAATTTGGTTTGAAAAGGTGTCCCAGGACACAACCCCGATTAGCATTAACCCTGCCCCTGTGAATGCCGCACCCATTTGAGGTTGCTTAAAAATCTGTGTTCTGAGGGAACAAATTGTCAGACTTTTGGGGATCAATCTAGTTGAAGGACTGTCCATCATTTCTGCCTGCCCCAGGCATACAGATTATTATATGTAAGTAATGCTCTGTACGTTATCTCTTTTATTTTAAACTGTTTTGCTTGTTATGTCAAATTTATTATTTGTTTATTCATTATTTTTCTTTATATCTGTATGCCCTGTACCTTTTGTATATTAAATCTAAAATTTAATAAGTTGCGTCCTTGATACTCTAAAGAATCCATAGCCTGTGTAGAAGAGAGATTGCTTATCCAGGTTACCCAGTGTGTGACTGGTTGATACATTTGATTAACAAGCTGTGTGTGCTTGTATGTACATTTGTGTAACAGTCTGGAGGTGTGAAGAGTTAACCCTGTGGGTGCTGGTGTGAGTCTTGCTAGTTTGTGGAACTAGGAGCCTGTGTGCCAGCGTGGGACAGTATATTGGGGTCCTATTGCCCATAACCAATAGGTGGTGGCTGTACCTGAAGTGTCTGGGGGGTGTGAGAGCGCTGTGTTTGGGGGCGATTCCGTAGGTCTAAGAACCTGTGTGATAGGTGAGAGAGACTGCGGGCTGAAATCGTGTGTGACCTCATACAGCAAACACCCCAACGTCACGGCAGCTGGGAGCGCGTTCGTGACAAATTGGTGGCATAGCGGTGGGATGATTTAATTTCTTAGAGTATTAAGTGCATGGTTTAAGCAATTAACCCTTGCACTTATAAACTGATTGTAACCTTGCGAGGAATACAATAGTTTTACAAGGACGAAACTCAGGGCTATAATTTTTGAAGACATACGTGCAAAGCAGTTCCCTTCCCTTCTCTCTTGTTTTTCTTTTCTATCTTTTATTTTGCAAAGTGACTGCAAGGATGGCAGCTGCTTACAAGAAAAAAGCCAAAGAAGTTTTAATTGCCCTGTGTGAGCAGCGAGGTCTCGACTGGACAGATAAAACTAAAAAGGAGCTGGTTCACGCATTATTGGAGGATGATGCAAAGAAGCAATGTGATATGGAACCTGAGCTGGGGAGCAAGACAGAACCAGAGGATCAAGGTGTGGATAATGTCACTGAACCAGAGGATCCGAGTAGGTACATTTTCTTAAATCCAAAGAATCCACTTGTCATGATGAGTATGGCAGAGCTAATTGAAGAAGCTCAGCTGCGAGGTTTCTCCTGCCACAACAAGACACGCAGGGAGATCATCGAACACCTCGACTGGGAAGAGGAAAGCCCGATACATCCTTTCAGCGAGTATCGCATGATGGTCCTTATTCCGGGCTACACGATGAGTCTTATGGAACGGCTGGACTATCTGGAGGAGAGTTTTGAATACGCTCAGGAAGAGGTATCTTTCAGGGGTGGACTTCATACCCCATTCTGGCTAGATCAGTGTCGCCGGGTGGCTGACGAAAGGCAGCACCTGCAGCAGCTTCTTTCACAAGCTGGATCAGTAATCGCCCAGCCTATAGGGGTGGCCCACGAGGAAAAGGTACCCCTGCCAGCTACAGATAACATGGAATATGCTACCGAGATTTTGCATCCAGAGGCCCCTTTTAATCTGCTGGGGGAAGCTGATGATGCTAGCAGCATACTACCAGATGCTGCACAGAATTTGCTATTGGAGGAGGCTGATTTTAAAGAGGACATAATTGTTGAGAAGACTATTTCTGGGGGAAAAATGGAAGTGCCTGAAGATATTCCCACAAATGTTTTAGTAGTTACTGATCTTGGATGGTTAAATTCTCAGTATGTTCCCGCAAATGTTGTTCCTACTATCTCTAATTCTGTTACACCATGTGACTCAGCCCAGGTAGTATGGGATAATGCTGAACCTGCCAATGATGTGACTTTGTGTAAAGAACCTGAACTGTTCTGTAATCATTTTGCATCTGGTGCTGTGCGAGTGAAATGTGATGATGAGAAGCTGATACGTGCCAGTGTTAACTCTGGCAATTATGATGATTTACGGGAAGAACCCGAGGTGCCAGGATGTGATAAGGAAAGAGAATGTCTTATTGGACCTACTGCCTATAATGAGGATAATGTCAATAACAGTATTGTGTTAGAATCCAAACCTGTTTTTACACTGACATCTTGTCATGGGATAGGGACAGATGACAATGTGATTAATTCTGTTGTGCTAGAGAAAGACAATGTTTCTACCCAGGTAATGTGCTCGGAAGATGCTGTACCAGGTAACTGGGAGGGAGGGCAGAGTGAAGATGTATATTCTGTGCCTGAACCAGCTGCATACAGAGCGATTGAGCATGTGGGGGAGACACATAGTCCTGACCAACGGGAAGTAGCGAGTGACAGCAATTCTTACTTTGTTGCTGGGACCTGTAGTTCGAATGTTCACCACTCAGATCTACATATGAGTTCTGACCATTCGTCTGAGTTTTCCATAGAGACAAGGGGGTCAGTTGCTAGCCCACACTCACTTAGCCAGCCATCTAACGGCTT
Organism: Mixophyes fleayi; assembly: GCF_038048845.1. Classification (NCBI taxonomy): domain Eukaryota; kingdom Metazoa; phylum Chordata; class Amphibia; order Anura; family Limnodynastidae; genus Mixophyes; species Mixophyes fleayi. Next base: position 436,611,586 of record NC_134402.1, on the reverse strand, counting down.
AGAGGAGATAAATGAGGGGCCCATACTCCCGGCTACTCTACATCCCCAGATAGATGAGTCCAAGGGGGAGGGGAGTGTCCTGTTATGTAGGCCCCAAGATAAGAAGTGCATAGGGTGTCCCACTGACAGGGAAGGTTGTAACTGGGGAGTAGGGCAGAGTAGAAGTAGGTATTCTGCTGTGCCAGCCTTAAGGGGTTCCCACTTAGAAGTACAGTATCAGGAATTCCTGGCCATTTTTCCCTCAGGCTTTCACTTAGAAGACATGAGGATTAGAGACAAAGTGCACACTGTAACAGGGTTGGTACACGAGAACGTGATGCAGGCCCAGACCAGCCAGAAGCAGTGGTATGATTCCCCTGCCAGGATGATAGAGAGAAATTTTTATAATAATCGGTTGAAGGCTCATAATGACAGTGAGAGCCAGCTAGCAGCTATTACAGTGGACCCAGGGGGAAATTAGATGAGATGATCTTGGGCATTGACCTGTCAGTCAATGCCCATGCCATCTCTTGAAGGGGGGAGATGTCAGGATAAAGCATAAATCTGATATGCTGAAATAGAATATTGGATGTCAGGACCCAAATAAATGTTTGCATGAATACCTAAATTCACCTGATGTTCAATTCAGATAAAGGTGTGACTAAATGAGCCCAGGAACAGGTAATTGAGTTAGGTAAACCCTTTGTGCAGAGACCAGCTTTAGATATGCAGATCAGACATCCATTGTATTTGATCATGTATTTCCCTAGCTAATTTACTTCCCTTCAATAGGTAGTATAAACACAAACTAACCCCTAGGTGTAAATTAGAGAGCTTGCAGTTATTTACAAGGGATAATTCATAACTGCAGGGTAAATAGGTTGTATCAAATGAATCCATTGATAAGCTAGTGTAACAGTAAAAGACGCAGAGTCTGATGTAATGGTGTTTGGAGGTTTTTACATCCCAGTGTGAGGAGATAAGCCTGCCACTTTTAGCAGCTTCCAGGACATAGCACTGTTTGCTTGTGACACTTGAATAGACTTGTAGGTACCGCTCAGCATGTAGCCTGGCTCAATGAGGCCAGGGGATAACATAGCCTATATGTAATACTGTATAGACAGAAAGAATTCAGTTTTAAAATATGCCACTTAAAATCCATAAAAGCAGAGATCAACCACCTATTCCTCAATAGCATGAGGAAGGGCAGCTCATATGGTAAATTAAGAATTCTGACCCACAGAGAAATGGAGAAAAGGAGTGGAAGCTCTGCGAATGCCCTGTACTTAGGCATGTTTGATATGACAAGATGAACCAAGTCATAAGGGATTTGTTAATGATAAGATTGGATCGATGTAACGCTGTCCAGGACAAATATATCACATTGTAGAATTGGTTAATAAATCAGGCAACAGGTAAATTTGGTTTGAAAAGGTGTCCCAGGACACAACCCCGATTAGCATTAACCCTGCCCCTGTGAATGCCGCACCCATTTGAGGTTGCTTAAAAATCTGTGTTCTGAGGGAACAAATTGTCAGACTTTTGGGGATCAATCTAGTTGAAGGACTGTCCATCATTTCTGCCTGCCCCAGGCATACAGATTATTATATGTAAGTAATGCTCTGTACGTTATCTCTTTTATTTTAAACTGTTTTGCTTGTTATGTCAAATTTATTATTTGTTTATTCATTATTTTTCTTTATATCTGTATGCCCTGTACCTTTTGTATATTAAATCTAAAATTTAATAAGTTGCGTCCTTGATACTCTAAAGAATCCATAGCCTGTGTAGAAGAGAGATTGCTTATCCAGGTTACCCAGTGTGTGACTGGTTGATACATTTGATTAACAAGCTGTGTGTGCTTGTATGTACATTTGTGTAACAGTCTGGAGGTGTGAAGAGTTAACCCTGTGGGTGCTGGTGTGAGTCTTGCTAGTTTGTGGAACTAGGAGCCTGTGTGCCAGCGTGGGACAGTATATTGGGGTCCTATTGCCCATAACCAATAGGTGGTGGCTGTACCTGAAGTGTCTGGGGGGTGTGAGAGCGCTGTGTTTGGGGGCGATTCCGTAGGTCTAAGAACCTGTGTGATAGGTGAGAGAGACTGCGGGCTGAAATCGTGTGTGACCTCATACAGCAAACACCCCAACGTCACGGCAGCTGGGAGCGCGTTCGTGACAGCGGGTGTATCACATCCAGGGCCGGATTAACCCTAGGGCTAACTGGGCTACAGCCCAGGGGCCTCGGGCATCCAGGGGGCCCTTGAAAGTGCTCAGCAGCAGTATTGATTGGTCGGGGGCGGGGGCGCCCCTGGCTCGATTAATGCTGCTGAGCACTTTCACTGCGGTCCTTTCCCGGCGTGCTGTAGTCTCCTTACTGAGGAGATCTCGTGAGTCTCACTCTCACGAGATCTCCTCAGTAAAGAGCGTACAGCGCGACGGGGAAGGAGGTAAGTGCTGGGGAAGGGGGCTCGGCTCACTGGGGGGGGGCCCTCACGGGGGAATGGAGGCCCCCTTAGCCCAGGGGCCTCCATTCTCCTAATCCGGCCCTGATCACATCTCTAAAAGAGAGCAGCAGTCAGGTCTCATCTGGGGATATCTTTTATTTACTCAGTCTGGCTCAGTTTATTAACACTATAGAAAGTACTATCATCTAATTGCTGCTATTTAAGGGGAGCAGAACCAATAGGCTGCAAGTGATAATGAGGAAGCCAGGTGAGTGGACTAAGAGAAACAGGCCGGCCAGGTGAGGCACTTCATAGGAAATGACAGTATGATTGAGGGCAGATTCTGACAGAGAACAGACCTAACTGACCCTATCTAAGACCTATTTAATCTATCTGCCTATCTAATCTACCTAAACTAATCTATCTAAGCACTAAACTAACTACCTATCTAAACACCCAAGGTGGCTATCTAACTACCTACCTACGTATCCTTATCTATCTATCTAACTCCGACATAGAGCCCAGCGAGTCATAACAGTACCCCCCCCTTAACGAGGGGTTAGGAAACCCCTAAAACCTGGTTTCTTGGGAAACTCTTTAAAGAAGTCAAACTTGATCCTATCCGCATGGATATCAGCACTAGGAAACCAGGTTCTTTCTTCGGGGCCAAAACTTTTCCAGTGGACCAGGAAATGGAGCTGACCACTCCTAAGCTTAGAGTTCAGGATTTTCTCTATTTCAAACTCAGGTTCTCCTTCGATCATAATCGGGGGAGGTTTGGTCTGGACTCAGGGTGAGAACCTGGAGGAAAATATAACTGGTTTGAACAGTGAACAATGAAATGTTGACGGAATCCTCAAGGATTTGGGCAACTCCAATCGAAAAGCTACTTGATTGATTCTTCTGATGATCTTGAATGGCCCGATGTACTGAGGCCCGAATTTTCGAGATGGCTGTCTTAATTTGATGTTTTTAGTAGATAACCAAACTTGATCTCCGACTTTAAATGAGCACGGGATACGGTGTCGGTCAGCAAATCGTTTGGAGGTAATTGAGGCAGCGTGAAGAGCAGAATGGACTTTTCTCCAGATTGCCCTGAGATGATGGGCAGGAGATCTAGGGTTAGGAGTATCAGAACTTGGAACCTGAGAAACCGAATTGTAATGAGGATGGAACCCCATATTGCAGTAGAAAGGGGAAACACCGGTAACAGAATGACAAGAGTTATTGTAAGCAAATTCTGCCCAGGGTAAATATTCCGTCCAGTTGTTGTGCATTTTAGAGATATAGCAACGCAAATATTTATCCATGGACTGATTCACCCTGTCTGACCATCATATTGAAGGTAATATCCAGAGGACAAACTGACATTAATGCCAAGGGAAAGGCAATTTTTTTTCCAGAACGCAGCGATGAACTGTGGGCCTCTATCGAAAACGATGTCCTCCGGAAGACCGTGCAGTCTGACGATGTGCCTCACAAATAGATTAGAAAGAGCTTTGGCATTGGGAAGCCGAAAGAGTGGAACAAAGTGAGCTTGTTTGCTGAATCGGTCAACAATTACCCATATTGTATTGCATCCAAGAGACTCAAGGAGGTCCACCACAAAGTCCATAGAAATGTGAAACCAAGGTTTATGAGGAATAGACAGTGGCAGAAGATCCCCCATGGGTTGGGTTCTAAGAACTTTGGTCTGGGCACAGACCACACAAGCAGAAATTAAAGAAACCACATCCTTCTTCATTCCAGGCCACCATACAGAGCGTCTAAGCAATTTAAAGGTTTTCAGGATTCCAGGATGTCCTGCTACTTTAGAAGTATGACACTCAGTCAAGACTGCTTTCCTGAGGGAAAACGGAACAAATAAGAGGTGTGGCGGAGTATTTGCAGGGGCTTGATCCTGAGTGATTCTAACAACGATGTTTTGATCCGGAATGATAGGCATTAGAACAGAAGGACTTGCAGTGATTGGAAGCTGCATGAAAGCTCATCAGCTTTGATATTTTTTGAGCCTGGTCTATACGTGATGAGAAATTGGAATCGGGTGAAGAACAGGGCACATTGGGCTTGCCTGGAGTTCAGTCATTTAGCGGATTGGATGTAAATTAGGTTTTCTCCTTCATCCACTCTGGGGACACTGCTACCACAGGGTTGTATGAGGGCGCATGGAGTTGGCACTTAAATAGTTAACAACTAAGTTTGCTGCTGACTCCTCCCCTCTGCAATCCCACAGACCGCAGTTTTGTTTAAGTGCCCAAGGAGTTGGGCTATGTCTAGTACTGCTTGGCAGTAATTGCTGTTAAGTTTAGGTTTTATTATTTTTCTTGTTCTATTCTAGTAATGTTAGGTAAGGATAAGTGTTGATTAACATTTCTTCCTCTTAGGTTTCTAATGGAACTATATTCCATTTTTTATTTGAAAAAGAAAAAGAAGACCAACAGAAGAATCTTTAGACTGCGAGCAGTGACAGAGCTATAAGGCTGTCACTGCACTGTCCCAACGAGTCCGGCGCTGCCACGGGGAGAGAACGCTGCACTCGGTTGAGGATCCGCCATGTTGGGAGATGCCAAGTCCCCCGCTGAAGCGGAGGGGGGACTCGGATCTCATAGAGCCCTAGGAAGGATTCCGAATGGGCATTGATACAGAAGCACAACGGAGTGTGGCAGCCTGGGCTGATAGAGGCTTCCTCTGGGTGTTTGAACCATCAAACAGCAGGGAGTGAGTGAGAGATTCCCCGACTGTCAGTGGTATGCTCCGGAGCTGGATATATTCACACCTTTTCCTGTCATCGCAGTCGGACTTCAGAGGCACCTCAGTTCTACTGCTGCTGGTTTCACCTCACAATTCCTCCATGTGTCAGCTAAGCACCCCATAGGGGATATATATTAAAAAAATAAAAAAAATAAAACACCAGTGCTGGGAGTGTAAAGGAGACCCCCCTGCTGATTGGTGCACTCCAAAGGCGGGAAAATTCAGCTAGAGTTTACCTCAGAGGACTCCTGACTGAAATAATGGAGAATCCATCTGCTGCTGGCTTCCCATCATTGACAATTGCACTAAGTACCCCAGTGGGGGAAGTTGTTTATGGTTTAAGTCAGCAAAGTTTTATATATATATATATATATGTGTGTGTGTGTGTTTGTTTATGTGTATATATACGTGTTTACAAAAGGCATATATGGTTATAACTAGACTCTATCTGCACTTAGGTGATTTTATACAATATCTTCCACTTTTACAGGGTCAAAACAAACGTGATTATACTATTATCTCTGTGCTGTGATTGTTTATGGCCTGTCTGTTTCTTAATAAATAATAACATATAAAAACTGAGGAGGAGCATGTCATTTTCCTATAGGACTGCTCCCCCTTCACAAATTGGTCTGTTCCTTGGAGCCAATTCATGGAACTGAACAGTAGACAGTTGAAGAAACTCCTGAGCCGTTTTACCTCACAGTATATACTGTGTGTGACTGACAGACTGCTCTCTATCAGCAGTATATACTGTGTGTGACTGACAGACTGCTCTCTTTTAGCAGTATACTGTGTGTGACTGACAGGCTGCTCTCTATCTGTGGGTAATACAGGTATCACTGCTACTGATCAGCAGTATATACTGTGTGTGACTGACAGGCTGCTCTCTATCTGTGGGTACTACGGGTATCACTGCTACTGATCAGCAGTATATACTGTGTGTGACTGACAGGCTGCTCTCTATCTGTGGGTAATACAGGTATCACTGCTACTGATCAGCAGTATATACTGTGTGTGACTGACAGGCTGCTCTCTATCTGTGGGTAATACAGGTATCACTGCTACTGATCAGCAGTATATACTGTGTCTGTCTGACAGGTTGCTTTCTATCTGTGGGTACTCTGCCCTAGACATGGTTCTAGAGGGATGAGTACCTTACATCAGTTTTGCCTTACACATATCTGTACAAATAGATTTCTGTAAGCCCGTCAATAGAGGTAGTCTTCTTGCAATTCGAGGAAAGTCGCAATCGGGTAGAGATGCTTACTCTAGAAGACGTCCGAATCCCAAAATCTTAAAATAAAAAAAAAAAAAAATACAAAACAAAAAAAAATAATAAAAAATAAGTAAAGAAAAATACTAATCCGCATGACGGGACCTTCCTAGAAGGTAGGGGGTCACCTACAATTATTCAAATATCAGTGGGCGGCGTACACCTAATATATTTGGATCTTGGGGATCATGTCCAGAGTGGCAGATACACCGGAGGCTTTATTCAAACCTGTTTTTGGTGCCCAAACAGGATGGTTCATTTCAATCAATTCTAAACCTCAAGGGGCTAAACCAACATCTACGAGTACACAAGTTTCGGATAGGATCAGTCCTTTGTTTTTACAGTAGGAAGCTCCCATTATCAATTCAGGGCTTTCCCCTTTGGCTTTCCACAGCCCAGAGAGTTTTCACAAAGATTATGGCGGTAATGGCAGAACGTTTACATGCCTTGGGAGAGAACATTATTACGCATTTGGACTATTTTCTCCTCAAAGACTTATCAGGTCCTTTTCTCTATTAGCATCTGACCCTGTCTATTCGAATTCTGGGGCAGCACAGTTGGATAATCAATTATTCCAGATCCAAGTTGATGCCCTCACAGAGGATGAGGTTTCTAGGATTAATAATGGACACCACTTTTCAGAAGATCTTTTTCCAGAACCTTCTCTACAGATCCCTACAACTCTATACGGTTAATCCTGAGTCACCCTGGTCCTTTCATGTGCTTGGACATGGGGATTCTAAGGTTGATGGTATCTGTGTTCGAAACCCTCCCATACAGTCATTTCCACTCTCGTACGTTCCAGTGGAATCTACTAAGACAATGGTTGTGTCCCCCTTTTTCATCTAGTGACCCAACGAATCAGACTGTTCAGGGAGATTTGTCAACCTCCGAAATGGTGGCTAGTTCAAGAACTTCTCATGATGGGCCGATATTTTGTCCTGTGGTCTTGGATTCTGGTGACCACAGATGCCAGTCTGAAGGGCTAGGGAGCTGTTGTTGTGTTCTGCAGCTTCGTCTCCAGGGTCTTTGGAAAGACAGGGAGGCGCTTCGGCCCATAGATGTTCTCGAGCTAAGAGCCATGCTGTTAGCCCTCCAGGGAGCTCAGTCTCTCCTTCAAGGAAAACCAGTCCACCTCTAATCCTTCAATGTCACTGCAGTGGCATATGTAAATTGCCAAGGAGGAACAAGAAGTGCAGAAGCTATGCAGGTAGCAGGACAGCTCTTCTTTTGGGTGGAGAAATTTGTTCCAGCGATTTCGGCAGTGTTTATTCCCAGAGTGAACGACTAGAAGCGGATTATCTCAGCAGGCATGCAATCCTTCTGGGAGAATGGGAACTGCATCCTCAGGTGTTTCATGAGTTAGTTTGGAAATGGGCCTGCCAGATCTGGATATGATGGCATCCAGACACAATCACTAGGTTCCAAGATTCTTCGCAAGAACCAGAGTTTCTCTGACTGTGGCGGTGGAGGTAATGTCCATGAGGTGGGACTCCTGTTTAGGATATCACTTTCCACCAATTCCCATAATTCCTCGGGTCCTAAGGCGAGTGCTGTGGCACTGGGCTTTTCCTTTTAGGCCCGATCTTTTCAGTCAAGAACCATTTAAACCATCCGGACTTACCTCGGCCGGCTTTAATGGCGTGGCTGTTGAAGCCAACCTCTGGCGGTCGAGGAGGTTCTCTTCCAGGGTAGTGGAGACCCTCATAAAGGATCGGAAGCCGGTATCAGCTAAGATCTATCACAAGGTGTGGAGAATCTATCTACTGTAGGGAAGAAGTGTCATAACCCTACCTTTTTCAGATTAGCCGTTTTCTGGTCTTTCTTCAGGATGGGTTAGAGATGGGACAAAGACTGAGTTCTTTGAAGGTTCAGGTCTCTGCGCTATTTTCTTTCAGCGCCAGTTGGCTTTCTTCCCTGACTTTTTTACTTTCTTTCAGGGGGTTATTCATGTTCAGCCTCCCAACGTTCCTCTGTTGGCCCCATGGGATTTGAACTTCGTTATTGAGGTTCTTCAGCGGCCTCCATTCGAACCCCTGGAGTCGGCTGATCTGCGGTTCTTGACGTGGAAGGTGGTGTTTTTGCTGGCCATTGCATCTACTCAACGTGTGTCGGAGCTTGGAGCCTTGTCCTGTAGGGGTCTTTATCTGGTGTACCATGAGAATAGGACGGTTCATAGGACTGTACCTACTGTCTTGCATAGGGTGGTTCCTGGTTTTTATTTAAATCATGAGATAGTGGTTTCGGCCGTTAGAGAAGGGATTGCTCCTTCTGGGCCTTCTTCCTCTGTTAAACTGGACGTGGTCTGGGCTTTACGGGTTTATGTGGACAGGACTTCTACGGGTTGCAGGACTGACTCTCTTTTTGTTCTTTACTAATTTCATAGGAGAGGTTTGCCGTCCACCAAGCAGACCATTGCTCGTCGGATCAGATCTATGATTAAGCTTGCTTTTGTGTGTAGAAATCTACCTGTGCCTTAGGTTCTCACGGTGCACTCTACCTGTGCGGTGGGGGCTTCCTGGGCTGCTCGCTATGGAGCATCTGCAGAGCAGTTGGGTAGGGTGGCAACCTGGTCCTCAGTTCATACCTTTATGAGGTTTTGCCAGTTCAACATTTTTGCGTCTGCGGATGCCAGTTTTGTCCGCAGTGTTTTGAGGGCTAGTAGACCAGAGAATTCCCTCTCTTAGGGGTTACTTTAGAAGGTCCCCATGGTAGCAGTGTCCCCCAGAGTGGATGAAGGAGAAAAGAAGATTTTTATACTTACGTTAAATCTCTTTCTCCGATTCCAACTGGGGGACACTGCGTTCCCTCTCTTTTGTTGTTCTACAGTTAGTTGTGTTGTTGAGCCCTTTTCTTGGGACTTTAGTATTACTGCGGTCTGTAGGATTGCAGAGGGGAGGAGTCAGCAGCAAACTTAGTTGTTAACTATTTAAGTGCCAACTCCATGCGCCCTCATACAACCCCATGGTAGCAGTGTCCCCCAGATGGAATTGGAGAAAGAGATTTAACGTAAGTACAAAAATCTTCTTTTTGTGGTCTGTGTATACAGTGATCCGGTGGGTGAAACCCTCGAGCCAGTGTCTCCAGTCATCGAATGCCCACTTGATGGCTAACAACTCACGATTGCCCACGTCATAGTTGATCTCAGCCGGGGAGAATTTTCTGGAAAGATAGGCACACGGATGATGTCTATTATCGTCCGCCGAAACCTGAGAGAGCAAAGCACCAACCCCAATATCAGAGGCATCCACCTCAACAAAGAATGGTAGCTTCGGATCAGGATGACGAAGAACAGGAGCTGAGGAAAAAGCATGTTTTAAGGTTTCAAAAGCTTTGATGGCTTGAGAGGTCCAATTTTTTGGATCTGCTTCTTTCCGTGTAAGAGCGGTGATAGGAGCCACGATGATGGAAAAAGAATAAAACGCCTATAATAGTTCACAAAACCTAGAAAGCGTTGGACTGCCTTTAAACTTGAAGGTTGAATCCACTCTAAAACAGCTTGCACCTTACTGGGATCCATAGTGAAGCCAGATGGAGAAATAACATAACCCAGGAAGGCGATCTTTGTGAATTCACACTTATTTAGTTTTGCAAAGAGTTGATTTTCTCGCAATCTCTGGAGAACCTTCTTGATGTGGATGATGTGCACATCACGGGAAGAGGAATTCACAAGGATGTCGTCCAGGTAGACGACCACAAACTTCCCCAGGAATTCTCTGAGCACGTCATTAATAAGGTCTTGGAAGACTGCTGGGGCATTACAAAGCCCGAAAGGCATGATGCAATATTCATAGTGACCAGCAAGAGTATTGAAAGCTGTCTTCCATTAGTCTCCAGGATGTATATGAATCAAGTTATAAGCACCTCTGAGGTCGATTTTGGAAAATATCTGGGCTTCTCGTACTTGATCTTATAACCTGGAAATTAGTGGGAGTGGGTACAAGTTTTTGATAGTAATGGCATTTAAACCTCTGTAATCTATGCATGGCCGCAGGGTACCATCCTTTTTGGCCACAAAAAAGAATCCAGCTCCCAAGGGTGACTTGGATGGCCTAATAAAGCCTTTTTGTAAGTTCTCCGTAATGTATACATCCATGGTTTTAATTTCCACCGGGGACAAAGAGTAGAGTCTACTTTTAGGTAAAGTAGCTTCAGGCAAGAGGTCGATTTCACAATCGTAGAAACGATGTGGAGGTAGAGAATCTGCCTTTTTCTTGGAGAATACATAAGAAAATTCACTTAGGAAGTTGGGAAGAAGAGAATCCACAGGCTGAGTAAGACGTAGAGGAAGGGAGAGACAAGAGGTAGAACATGAGGAACTCCAACGAGGAATCTCCCCTTGCTTCCAGTCTATAACAGGGTTATGAGTAGATAACCATGGGTGTCCCAAGACCAATGGGACAGATGCACAACTAATCAAATAAAATGATATCAGCTCCATATGAAGAGTTCCAATAGTTAGAGAGAGTGGAGGAGTGTGGAAGCGGATACGAACTCCCGCCAGAGGGTGTCACGGCTATGAATAATTATGGATCCCCAGCCTCTACTTAGATGGTGATAGTAGAGAGTGGTGGAGACAGGACCCAGTGGAATTGAAGTTCTTAACTTGGGAGCATCACAGGGAACAATAACACAAACGATGGTAGTAGTGTTACAACTTGATATATTGATAGAAGATACAACAGCAGTAATAATAAAATACAATCGTAATCACAGATGTACTTCAGTTGGTAACCAATGGCAACAGCATGCAGATTAGACAATATAACAGTTCAATGCTAGATGGTAATTAGAACACTTGGATCCCACACGAAACACACAGCAGATGAAGGTGAACCACTGACACAGCTAGAAGTCCGATAAGAATAGTATGTAGATTTGGCTGATCCAAACGTATATTATGATTCACTTTAGCAGGTGGTTATAGGTATCACAATAGTTCATATAGCCGAACAGAGAACGTTATATGCTATCCAGGAACTTGGGTATAACTGGTAACATGCAGGAAGGTGTTGCCTAGAAGTAACAGCGTGAAACGAAATCCAAACTGAGCGTAGAACTACAGGTCACAGAAGATCCGGTTAACAGGTAAGCGAAAGTTCATCACAATTAGACAACAGCTGGTAATGCACACAACTTGAATTGAAGTAGAGGCTCCCGGCTTAGCAGTATATTCATATTAACAGTCCAGCAATAATAATCAGCAGAATAATAATAGCCGTGCCAGACATAGAACCACAGATGACAAGAGAACTTGATTGTAGTTCAACATAGAATACCGCAACATAGACATCCGAGTAGAATAGTACTTGAGCCAATCAACATGAGTGCAGGTGTAGCAGACAACTCACGAATAGTTCTGTGTGCAGATGAACAACAGCACGTAACTTCAGCTTGTAGATGAACCACGAACTGGCATACAGCGGAGCCGATGGAGAGCAATAATGATGACAGGTAACTTCGTCAGCCGATAGTATCCAGAAAATAGGCAAAAGATCAGATATGCAGCCAGAACCCACGGCAGTGTGAGTAACACGAAGATCAGGCAATGAGTCCATGATTACAGGAGCTTGAAACAGTCCTATAGGACCAATAGGCTTCAGAAGGAGGTCCCAATCAACATAACGAGAAACACCTATGGACAGGTAGAGACTCTGAAGCGAAAGCAAGCACCAACATAGTTCTTTTTTTTTTTTTTTTTTTTTTATTTTTGAATGGTCAAGTAACAAACAGAACCGACATGCACTGTCAGTAAGAAAAAAAACAAGCAATAGAAGCACATCACAGGTAACAAAGTAAAAAATCAGTATAAAGATATAAATAATCAGTGCAACAATATGCGTGTAAGGCAGATGACCAAGGATTTTTAAAGAAATAAGGGAGGGGGCGAAATGCCTCAACAGAGAGTGGCATGACGCAGGAGGAAAAAAGGAGGGAGACTAGTACAGAAGAGAACAGGAAAGGAAAGAGACAAGAAAAGAGAAAGAGAGGGGATTGCGGGAGGAGGACGGACATGTGTGAATGTAGAGTCAAGTGAAAGGGGGATAAATCTGAAAAAATGAGAGCCATGGGCTCCATACCTTAGTGAACGATCTTGATGTCCTATTGATGATGCTGGTCATGTATTCCAGGCGGTGAACCTGCCAGACTCTATTAATAACGGCTTGAAGCGAAGGTGGAGTTTGCTGCCTCCAGTCTGCTGCTATTTGGCAGGTAGCTGCCGATAAGATGTGCCTAGCTAACTTATTCTCATGTCGAGTTGCCGTTGGCGCTCCCAGGGGCAAGAGGAAAAATTTAGGCTCAAATGGAATCGTTACCTGAATAATCGATTGGATCAGGTGTTTGATCTCGACCCAGAAGTTTGAGAGTTTAGGACAAGTCCACCATATATGGATAAAGTTACCCTCATAGGAGCACCCACACCAACAGCGATCAGAAGAGTCTGGGAGGAATTTATGTATCCGGGAGGGAACGTAGTATCAGCGGTACAATACCTTATAGGCATTCTCTTTTATTTTAACGCAGATTGAGCTAGAGGCAGCATTCTCATATATCTCCGACCATTCCTCGCTCAAAAGAACTTCACCCAGGTCACGTTCCCAGGCCAGTTCATGCGAGACTCTAGTATTTGAGGAAGGTGGGGCAAGTTCATAATATAATGTTGAAATAAGGCCTTTCGTGGAGGACTGACGGAGACAGAGACGTTCAAATGAGGTAAGGGGGCGGGAGGAGAGGCGAGATTTAACAGTGTGGTGAAAGTGGCGGAGCTGAAGGAATTGGTAAAATAATTTAGTGGGAATATTTATTTGCGATTGGATGTCAGAAAACGAGGGGAACACAGCTGTAGAGGTGAGATCGTTTAAGAAACGGACCCCTTGTGAGGTCCACGAGGAGAATGCTTTAGGGGTAAGGCCTGGAGCAAAGTCTGAGGAGTTAAACAAAGGAATTAGGGGAGAAGGATGGGGGGAAAGGCCAAATTTCTGAGAGCATGAGTCCCAGACCGCCAGGGAATGTGTAATGACCGGATAAAGTGAGACACGTTTTGGTCGACGAGCTCGTGGAAGCCATAGGAGAGTAGATGGGGATAGTATACCCAGACTTTCAGCCTCAATCTCGACCCAGACCCTGGAGGGAGTCAAGCTACACCACAGAACGCATTGAGCAAGCTGAGCGGAGAGGTAATAGCGTCGAAAATCAGGGATTCCCAGTCCCCCTCCCCGCGGGGCTCTCTGTAGAAGCTTGAAACGGACTCGGGGGCGCTTACCCGCCCAAATGAATTTAGATACATGGAAATGGAGAAATTTAAAAACGTAGGGGGGGACTCGGATGGGGAGGGTTTGAAAAAGGTAGAGGAGTCTAGGGAGTATGTTCATCTTGACCGCATTAATACGACCTATCCAGGAGATGTATAGTTGCGACCATGAAACAAGGTCTAGCTTAACTTGAGCGAGAGTGTGGGGGAAGTTGGCCTGAAAAAGCTGATGAGGTTGTTTAGTTAAATATACCCCAAGGTACTTGAGTTTTTGAGGGCGCCAGTTGAACGGGAAGGAGCTTTCTAAAGACACCTTGTCAGCTGAGGAGACATAAAAGTCTAAGACTTCTGTCTTGTCCGCGTTAACTTTATATCCTGAGAAGTGGCCGTAAAGCATTAATTCGTCTACAAGAGGAGGAACAGAGGAAATTGGATTAGCAATTGTTAACAGGACGTCATCCGCGTATAATGCTATTTTATGGGAAGAACTACCCACCGGGATGCCTAGAATTTGCTGGTTAGCCCGGATTCTAGCTGCTAGAGGTTCTGTGATAAGGGCAAAAATGAGCGGAGAAAGGGGACAGCCCTGCCGTGTGCCATTGGAAATAGTGAAGGGGACCGAGGATAGACCATTTGCAGAGACTGTGGCCGACAGAGAACGGTACAAGGCTGAGATGGCCGTCATAAATTTGCCAGAGAAACCCATCGCTCCTAGTACCCCAACCATAAACGACCAGGAGATGCGGTCGAACGCCTTCTCAGCATCTAATGACATAAGGAGGGAGGGGAGCTTACCCCTGTGAATTGTGTGTATCAGGTCAATTGTTCTCCTAGTATTGTCCGGGGCTTGACGTCCCGGGATAAATCCCACCTGGTCGGGGTGGATGAGGGAAGGGAGGAGGGGATTCAATCTAGAGGCCAGAATTTTTGCGTAAATTTTAAGGTCCACATTAAGGAGGGAAATTGGTCTATAGCTAGAGCAGAGAGTTGGGTCCTTCCCAGGCTTTGGAATGACAATAATATTAGCTCTGGTTGTGGCTGCATCAAACGTTGCACCATCCAGGATCTCGTTAAAAAAAGATGTCAGATGGGGGCCTAGTACTGCAGCAAAATTTTTATAGTATTGCGGGGTAAAACCGTCAGGGCCTGGAGCTGAAGAGGGTTTCAGGGATTTAATAGCGGCCAAAACCTCGGTCAGGGTGATGTCTTCATTCAAGGATTCTATGTGAGGTGGAGTGAGCTTAGGGAGGGGGGTGGCGGCTAGGTATTCGTCCAGAGACGGCACCGTATGAGCTCTTAGAAGGGTGGGTGGGGGGGGCTAAGTTATAAAGGGAGAAATAAAAATCTTGAAACGTCTGGACTATCTCCTTAGGGTCATATGTAGTTCTGCTCCTTTGTGGGTCGTAAATTTTATCAATGTGGCCTAGAGCCATCTTCTTACGAAGCTTTCTGGCTAACACAGAATCTGCTTTGTCAGATTTGTCATAGTACCGTTGCTGTAGTTTCTGCATAGTAATAGCAGCCCTACGGGAGAGAAGAGTGTTAAGTTGGCCTTTCAGTGAAGTAATCTGAGTGAGTAGAGCAGGGTCATGAAGAGACTGATGTTGGGGAAGAAGAGAGGCTAACCTGCGCTCCAAGCAAGCTATCTCTTCTGCAGCCTTTTTCCTAGAAGCCGCAGACAGGCTAATCAAATGGCCCCGTATAGTGGCTTTGTGTGCTTCCCAAATAATGCCTGGGGGGACATCTATAGCAGAGTTATCTTGGAAGTAGTTGGCTATTGAGTTATTGAGGTGTAAAAGGGTCGTCTGATTGAGCAGGAGAGAGTCATCTAGGCGCCATTTTCCCTGGGGTGAAGATGTTTTGAGGAGGTCTAGAGTAATGAAAGCCCCCGAGTGGTCAGTCCATGAGAGTGGGGTGATTCCCGCCTGAGTCACATTGGGACTAAGTGCATGGGATATATGTATCATGTCTATGCGGGAGTACAATTGGTGGGGGGCAGAGTAGTGGGTGTAATCCCTGGCGTCTGAGTTACAGAGTCGCCAGGAGTCATACATGCGGTGATGAGAGAGCAGTGTGGCTAGTGAAGTAGATTCTGCTGAAGTGGGAGAGCCCCGCTGGGAGGAAGAAGGGGAAGACCTGTCCAGGACAGGATCAAGAGTCACATTAAAATCACCACCTACGATCACGTGGCCCCGCGCCAGCCGCTCAATGCATTTAAAGAGTTTGGTAAAAAAAGGCTTTTGTTTCTGGTTAGGGGCATAGACCGAGACCAGGGTAACAGGAATAGATCGGAGAGTACCACCCACTAGAACAAAACGACCCTCCGGGTCTGCGTAAGTGTTGGAGTGCAGGAAGGAAATCTTACTGTGGATCAAAATAGCCATTCCCCGCTTCTTGCAGTCCGCCGAGGCAAAGAAAGTCTGGGAAAACTGCTTACCCTGAAGCTGAGAGTGGACTCCAGTGAAGTGTGTCTCCTGTAGAAAGACAATATCCGCTTTTTCTCTCCTACAGGCTCCCAGTAGCGTCGTACGTTTACGGGGGGTGTTGAGGCCGTTGACATTAATCGAGAGTACCTTTAAGGCCATGGCATTGCAGAAGTGATAAGTCCCGGCAGCTTGACTAATAGTGGGGAAGAATGGAATAAGTTAATAAGCCGTCCTTGAGAACAGAGAGAAGAAAAAAGAAAAGGTGAAAAGGGAGAATCGAGAAAAGAGAGAGGAGAGAGACGAGGAGAGAGGAGCCCAATTGGGCATAAACCCTGTATGAAAGGAACCCAGGAGGGGTTACCAACATAGTTCTTAAAGGGCAAGTCACAATGCCAGCACCTAGCTATGGGACCGGCGTGTGACAGAAGGTTTCCATCTAGCCCATAGGCGGTGACGACATTCTACATCTCAAACAACGGAATGTGGAACTTTTTAGCGACATTAAATGTCGAGGAAGTTACCTGCTGCACCCCTGTCCAGAAAAGTCTTTAGTGGGATACTTTTATTCTGAAATGTCAGGCTAGCAGGAACTAATAGAGAATTTTGTGAAGAGGCCAGCTGGATACCTAAACGCACCTCTTCAATCTTGTTTAGGCCTTGTCTTTTCCCGACTTGTTTGGGCAGGTCTGAATAAAGTGTCCTTTGAGACCACAATAAATACAGAGAACCTGCCTCTGTCTTCTAGATCTTTCCTTGTGAGACAAATGAAGAGTACCAATTTGCATAGGTTCCATTAGATCTGGAGTTCTGGAAAGAAATATGTCTGAGGAAGCAGAGGCCCCGCAATCCTTCTCCATTCGGCTTTCTCTTAAGCGTCGGTCAATCCCGATGGCCACCCTCATGAAGTCCTCAAAAGTCTCTGGGACAGGATAATGGACAAGTGAGTCCTTGAGAGGGTCTGATAGGCCTAACGGATACTGGTGTCTGAGTGCCGGATTGTTCCACAACGTGTCGGTAGATAACCGACGGAATTCAGCACAATATATTTCAGCCGATCGAGTCTCTTGTCTTAATGACCGTAGGTGTGCATCTGCTGATGCCACTCGGTCAGGGTCATCATACAAAAGACCCAGAGCCTCAAAAAACAAATCCACTGAGCTAAGACAGGAATGCTCTGGTTTGAGGCTAAAGGCCCAGGACTGCGGATCTCCCTGGAGAAGGGATATAACAATACCCACGCATTGAATCTCAGATCCTGAAGAGGTAGGTCTTAGTTTAAAGTACAACTTGCAGCCCTCCTTGAAGTTCCGGAATATCCTACGGTCTCCTGAGAAGCGGTCTGGCAAGTTGAGGCGTGGTTCTACAGGAATGTCCCTGAGGATTCGGGGGTTTTCGGGTGATGTCCTCCCTGGTAGTGACCCGAATGGAAAGCTCCTGTAGGGATTGAGTCAAATTTTGGATCTGGGTATTAAAATACTGGGCCGTAGCCTGATGTCATGGATCCATTATATTTTCCTAGGTACGGTCTGGGTATGAGGTTTTTGGCCGGTAATAATGTTAGGAACCCCTCCAGCCAGTACAGCAAAACCCGGAGTCTGCTCCGAACGCCTAGTGTTCTCTGTTGCCCCTAGTGGTGGGAAACAGAGGGTCGTGTGATGTGCACTGGCTAGGGAGAACCCAGGAATAGAGTTACAGAGGCCGTAGAGTAGGAAGTGCAGGTGGGAGTCAAGAGCACCACCGAGTGGATGGTGTCAAGACTGATATATCACTCGTGACCACTGGAATAAATAAAGGAACAGTTGATGGAGAAGTCAGCTTCTGTACCGGTGCTTGTCCGGAACTTGCAGTGATAGGTAAAGATGATGAAACCGAACGTAGGCAGTTGCCAGGGGTAACTACAACCCACAGTACCGGTGAGAGTCCAGAGATTTAAGGGAAACAGTTCTTAGGCGGTTGCCAGGGATAACTACAACCCACAGTACCAGTTAGAGTCCAGAGATTTGAGGGAAACAGTTCCTAGGCGGTTGCCAGGGGTAACTACAACTACAGGCACACAGTGATATATGTAAACAGTCAAAAGCACCTGTGGAAAGGTTGAGTCCAGAGCCAGAGGGAGATTTTAGAAATCTGAGCGCAGTGATGCTGCAGGGGCTGCGTCTCCGTATACAAGTTAGGATGAGCAGAGGAGCTGATGATGACGCCGAAGCCATGCCTGGGAGCACGGCATTTACCGGGGTCCAGAAGATAGCTGACTGGAACTGGTGAATAGATAGTAGAATAGTCAAGGGAAAAGCAAGGTCCATGCACGGGGAATCCAATGGAGAATAGTCAGGAACCGAATTAGGTCTGACACACGGGATATCGACACAGGAGAAGAGTCATAGCAGAGCTGAGTCGGTACACAGGTAAATCCAATGAAGAGTAGACAGGAACGGAACCAGTCTGGTACACGGGGATACAACTAGCCAGCAGGAGACAACAGGAACAGGTAACAGAGAAAACACAAGGGAGCGGAACACTATGGTAAACGTATTACCGGCAAGGATTAGCCGGCTATTTAAGGAGAGCAGAACTAATAGGCTAATTGACTATTTGCCAAGATGGAGCCAGTTCAGAGTGAGCTTCATGGGACACATCATTTCAGCACAGGGCATAGAAATGGAACCAGAGAACCATTACGCTGAGCTTGATTGGCCGGTGCACAGAGGTATCAAGGCAATCCAGAGGTTAGTATCTATGATAGATATTTTTTCTGCAATTTCTTAAGAGTTGCTAGCCCTATTACTGCCTTAACCAAACAGAGGGCTCACGGGACAAAAGAATCACAATGAGCCTTCACGAATAGCATAGCGGGCCGTAACACCTTGTACCTCTGTGTCTACCTAAGGCTGAAGACTATACTTATTGAACTACTGCTGTGCTTTGTTCCTGCATTGGCTATAGCTGGTTCCATATGCACTATTGATGTGCTCCAGTCCTGTATTGTTCGTGTCCGGTTATCTAAAACTGCTGAACTTTGAGGATAGATAGTATTAAAGAGTCATAAGTGCCGGACCTGTCTTCACTCAATGGTGGTCACTGTGCATCATAGTACATTATCGATGTTCTACTGCATTACGGCTCACCAGCTTCTCCCTTTGTGTTTGCTGTTCTTGAGTCCAGCTCACGATAGATGTTTAGTTAAATTGGAAGGAAGAGACATCGAAAGATGAAATAGTCATTCTAGAAATCTTAAGATAATCAAATGCTGGCAACCATGACTGTACTTCACCATTTATATTAACTAAACCTCCTTCCGGTTCTGGAGATGGCTTTCACTCTTGTGCTGCACAGGCCCCTCTGTGGCCATCCACCAGCTTGGTGTAGCTGCGTTTCCTGTATATTTATTTAGCATCATGCTCACTGCCGGCCACAGCCAGGAAAATTGATCCCCATGTAAACAGAAGTTGTGGAAGCAGCTGCAGCCAGCAAGTAGGCCTCACAGATCACTAGAGGACGAGCAATAATAGCAACAGCAATGTTCTTGAATTTTCTGGATCCAACGGTTGAGCTGAGATACTATTGCACTAAACCTTTCAAACAACCCTGTCTTTGGGGTGATCACACTTCTCGGCACCACCTTGTAATTCCCACTGTCATCATTTACAGGTGAGTGATCGTTATACAGGAACGTCAAGATTGGTCAAAATACTTTCTACATTGATGTTCCAGCAAATTCAGCGGAGGGCATTGAAGCTGTTTTATTCTAAGATCCCTGCAACGCCCCATTGCAGTGTAATAGTGTGTGATGTCCAGAGTGGTAGGAGTTGAGAGATTCCCAAATGAGGGAGTGTAATCAGTGATGTGCGAGTTCGGGAGAGAGTTTGGTACAAAAGTGCCAAGAGATAGCTAGAGGAACATGTGAGGTTTCTGAGTTTCAGTTAGATGCAGAAAGAGTCTTAGGGGTATATTTACTAAACTTCGGGTTTGAAAAAGTTGAGATGTTGCCTATAGCAACCAATCAGATACTAGTTATCATTTGTTTAGTACATTCTACAAAATGAGTTAGAATATTATTGGTTGCTATAGGCATCATCTCCACTTTTGAAACCCGCAGTTTAGTAAATATACTCCTTAAAGTGTTATGGCAGAGCATGTGTCAACCATGAGATACGGACAACTAAGAGTGCAGATGAACTAAGTGAGTATAAGATGCTGTGAGTGTGGGTGCCAGCTAGGAAGAATTCATGTGAGATCTTAAGACTGTAACTACTTATCCTTTAGTTGTAGTTGACTTTGATCTATAAAGAAGTAGGATATCGACAGCATGGATGCACGTTATGAGAGGTAAGTGTTAGAAGTATAAACCCAAGCATCATTACCCATATCATTGTCCATACTTGCCAACTCTCCTGGAATGTCTGGGAGACGAATTCCGGGTGGGTCTCCCGGGAGAGTATGGCACTCTGCCGCATCTGCCCACTTCCTAGTGAAGTGGGCAAAATTCTGTCCAAAATGCAGAGATTCTCAAGGATTTGCAGTAGTTGGCCTCGCCCCCGCTGTAAAATGATGCATTTGCGTCATTACGTCACAGGGGGCGCGTGCAAAATTACTAAATTTTTGGAGAGCTGACCCCCCCCCCTCGCACACCCACCTCCCCCATCAGTTCCAGGGCTCCAACTAGAAGTTGGCAAGTATAACGTTGTCTGGTCATTACATGAGACATTCGTACAGATGCCGTTCCAGTAGGGTTAGAGGAAACGTTCAGGAGAGAAACAAAGTTAGAACACTATGCTGCAGGTAAATGTTATTTCTTGAAAAAAGTGAATATGTTATCGCCCAACAAGTCTGAAAAGGATTCTGATCATAAATTAAGACAAATTCCAGATTACATATTCTCATCAGAAAATGGACTTGGTTGGGCAGATTAACTCATTCTCTTAATGGCATGGGGGGAGGGGTCTTGCACAGATCAAAGCAGGGCTTATTTATTTGGGTAAATGTTGGGAAGTATGGATAAAGATCTATTTTGCAAATACACTACATGTTCTGGTCTCTTTGGAACAGGATATGTACATGGAAGCAGGGGAGTGTAGATTAAAAGCTGATGACAGTCACATTACTCGAGGAAAATGCACTTCGAAAAACTGAACCCTTAGCTACACATTGCACTTCAATGTTGTAGAACTATAAATCCCAGCATGACCAGCTAGAGATATAACATGGCTAAGCCTGCACAAGGCAATGTTTCAAACCACGGGCACTGGATGCTATGAGAAACTAACGTATCCAACTTGCTGTGGTCCCCCTGCACCATTCTCTCCTCACAATCTAGAGCACAGTAACCTAGTGACGTCACTGATTGGCAACTATTCCCGCTCGACTGAGAATTCCACTTTAGATTCCAATAGTAAATGACGTGCCAACCACGATATGGCGACCGAACGTGGCAGCTTGTCATACCTACGTGCCAACGTCTCTGGTGCGCCTGTCTAAACCATTCCTCCTCACCGTGTGGACGTCACTTCCTAGTGGAGACCGTCCTAACCTCTCACAGCCTGTCGTGTGTGAGCTATCAGGTGCGTTTTGTGTTTACAAGCAGATGAGGACGGTGATTTTCCCGTCTCTCCGTCACGCCCGTGTACTGGTGCTGGGAGGATGGTGCGTCCCCATGAGGGCGGGAAGCAGCTCCGGGGCTCGTGCAGCCGCCTCCTCTCCTCGTGGCTTATGGCGGGAAAGACTCCCCGTATAGTCCTATATACATCCATATATATATATATATATATCACACAGGCACCCTGACCACATAACGTACTGGGAGGGAATTAGCGAGATAAAATGGCGACAGTCAGGAGGACGGATGAGGAGTATTGTGTGACGCACAGATCCCGGCTCATCCATCCTGCTGTTATTACAGGAGATGTCACCACAGCACATATTTTACACCCTGGTGCTTCTGGTACATGCACAGCACATGTATAACACGAGTGTATTGTCTAACGTTTTATATGCAGCAGATATAATGGATGAGGTCTTTTCAGATATTTAATGTGAGGGGGGGGGGTCTTTTTGGATATTTACCATATAATGTGAGGGGGGGTTCTTTTCAGATATTTACCATATAATGTGAGGGGGGTTCTTTTCAGATATTTACCATATAACGTGAGGGGGGGGGGGGTCTTTTCAGATATTTACCATATAACGTGAGGGGGGGGGGTCTTTTCAGATATTTACCATATAACGTGAGGGGGGGGGTCTTTTCAGATATTTACCATATAACGTGAGGGGGGGGGGTCTTTTCAGATATTTACCATATAACGTGAGGGGGGGGGGTCTTTTCAGATATTTACCATATAACGTGAGGGGGGGGGGTCTTTTCAGATATTTACCATATAACGTGAGGGGGGGTCTTTTCAGATATTTACCATATAATGTGAGGGGGGGGGGTCTTTTCAGATATTTACCATATAACGTGAGGGGGGGGGGTCTTTTCAGATATTTACCATATAATGTGAGGGGGGGGTCTTTTCAGATATTTACCATATAATGTGAGGGGGGTTCTTTTCAGATATTTACCATATAACGTGAGGGGGGGGGGGTCTTTTCAGATATTTACCATATAACGTGAGGGGGGGGGGTCTTTTCAGATATTTACCATATAACGTGAGGGGGGGGGGGGTCTTTTCAGATATTTACCATATAACGTGAGGGGGGGGGGTCTTTTCAGATATTTACCATATAACGTGAGGGGGGGGGGGTCTTTTCAGATATTTACCATATAACGTGAGGGGGGGGTCTTTTCAGATATTTACCATATAACGTGAGGGGGGGGGGTCTTTTCAGATATTTACCATATAACGTGAGGGGGGGGGGTCTTTTCAGATATTTACCATATAACGTGAGGGGGGGTCTTTTCAGATATTTACCATATAACGTGAGGGGGGGTCTTTTCAGATATTTACCATATAACGTGAGGGGGGGGTCTTTTCAGATATTTACCATATAACGTGAGGGGGGGTCTTTTCAGATATTTACCATATAACGTGAGGGGGGGTCTTTTCAGATATTTACCATATAACGTGAGGGGGGGTCTTTTCAGATATTTACCATATAACGTGAGGGGGGGGGGTCTTTTCAGATATTTACCATATAACGTGAGGGGGGGGGTCTTTTCAGATATTTACCATATAACGTGAGGGGGGGGTCTTTTCAGATATTTACCATATAATGTGAGGGGGGGGTCTTTTCAGATATTTACCATATAACGTGAGGGGGGGGGGTCTTTTCAGATATTTACCATATAACGTGAGGGGGGGGGGTCTTTTCAGATATTTACAATATAACGTTAGGTTTTTTTTTTCCCAGATATTTACCATATAACGTGAGGGGGAGGTGTCTTCTCAGATATTTACCATATAACGCGAGGGCTTTTTTCCCCACATATTTACCATATATAACGTGAGGGTTTTTCTTTTCAGATATTTACCATATAACATGAGGGGTTCTCAGATATTTACCATATAACGTGAGGTTTTTTTTTTTTCACATATTTACCATATAACGTGAGGGGGGGGGGTGTCTTCTCAGATATTTACCATGTAACGTGAGGGGGTTCTCAGATATTTACCATATATCGTGACGGGGGTGGCTTTTCGGACCTTTACCATATATAACGTGGTGGGGGGGTTATTTTCAGATATTTTAATGTTCCATGTAACGTCCTATGGGTCATCCAAGTACATAAACCACAGTGTTGAACCAAATGTGTAAATATATAATGGTCAGGTGATTAGTTAGTTAAGCATATGCAGCACTTTTATCATGTGAAGTGATCTAATAAAATATATGCATTTTATATATGATGTCCAAAAATGCTACAAAGCCAATGTCCTTAACTTCCAAGGTGCAGGAGAATTTTCCTACCGGAGTCGAAGTGCTGTACTCACTATACCACTTACAGCAACAAGTAAACCAACTCCTCCCAGTTTGACAGTGTAATGCTGTGCTTTACACATTTTGTGTAGTATGTGTATATAATATCCTGTGTCTGAAAAATACATGACCTGGCCTTTGTTCATCTTTGAAGATGGGATGCAAGGGAATATCAGCAGAGCTTTCAGTAAAAACTCTCACCTGTTGCAGAGACAAAAAACTGTATCGTGCCAAATTGATTCCCCCTATGTGTTTATTGGAGATGGTGTCTGTTCACAAATGTGGCCTTGAGCAGCTGGTTCTGTTCACCTCTAGTTTAAGTTTTCAAAAATATATTTTGTCATGTTAAGGCAGCTTAAAACTCACAGTTCCTGTAGAATTCAATTTCATTCAACCCAAGTTGTTAATCAAACATGATCATTTGCTTGATAAAAGGATGTATATCCTACTTTTAAGTTTCATTCTTCAAGCACCTTTTCCTGTGAGAGCCATGATTGAATAAAGACCTTTAAATTAATTCAACATGTCTGCTGCCAGAGTTTATCTACACAGGGTAACTGAATATCATCCTCCTCCGACATGGCAGAGAGATACTCCTTACATTAGTTCCACAGGTGAGGATAGTCTCTCAGGAATATGGCAGCCTCCAATTAAATGGTCTCCTAAGCACCCTGCCACATAGTGTAAAACACTTCAATTGCCTTTAATTGCAAAATACATTCAAGGTTTGTTTTTGTTATGTTTTGTTTTTTTTTTTTAGTTTAGGTGTCGAATATGTGGTTTTTTTTTTAAAAATAAAAAATTCTCTCGTGCTGCCTTGGGCGATTTTGGTCTGAACAAGTTTGTGAAACCTGTTAGGATTATTACAAAGTAAAACTAATCTCTGTAAATGAAGAGTAGAGTAAATGCATGTTCATTTAGTCTTTAGTTCATTTAGTTTAGTCTTTAGTTCATTTAGACTTTATCTTCTCTTTTGCAGAATGCCTAAATCAAAGGAGATCCTTTCTTCAAGCACATCTGGAAGTGATTCAGATGACGAGGTTGACGAAAAGGTGAGCTTTTTGAGTTGTAATCTTTTTTTTATTTATTTAGTGACGTCCACTCAATTAAGAACTGGTTGAAACATGAATAAAGTTGACCATATCCATGGTTTGTATCTGGCGTAGAGATTTGTATTTGAAAATATTACAATTTTATCTGTGGTGACTGAATAAAAAAAAAAATATTTGCATGTGCTGTAAGAAACTCTATCCTGAGTTGTGCAGCTGTATCCTGTTTCAGACACTGAAATAAAAGTTCACGCATGTTCAATTTAGGCATGTTCTATTAATGTGAGTGTACAGGGCAGCAGCACTGCCGTTTTGTTTACTTTTCCCACTGATACTGCATGAATTTTCTTTTCTTCTTAACATTATCTTAAGGCTGCACATTTTTTGTGTTCTTGTATGACTGATCTAAAAATTTCCGGACTTCTTAGGTGTGAGATTGTTGACCTGCTAGATGTGGTGCAATAAAACAAATGTTAGTTTTCCGCTTTTCTAAGTATACTTTAGCGATCACAGTTGTATGGCAATAAGTACTGCTTCTGGATCAATTCTATGGATCTTTAATGTCTACTCTAATAGGATTGACTGCATCTGTTTGTGTAACAATATTTTTTCCACTTGTCAGTGATGGCTGCTTGTTTGTTTTCAAAGAGCACATTCATGCTTTTCTATTGGCCTTTGACTTGTATGGTCGTTTTGATGGCCTTTCATGTGGATATTTTTTTTTTTAATGGATCTGGATTATGTGTGCCTTTTTAAATGATTCCAATTTTAGGGTGGAAAGATTATGCCACCACCTCTTGTTACAAACTACCTTAATTGTGGATGTCCTTCTGTGACCCTCATCTACTTTGAACTGTAGGAGTCTGTAAAAAAAATCGGGCTCTCACAATGGTGAGCCTGTATAGGAGTAGGCTGCAAATAGAGCCATGTGTTGTTCTGTCTACACCAATGTTCAACACCATTTGTAATCTTGCTGGGAAAATTAAAACGGCAAGAGGGACTTTGATGGGTACAGGAGGTAGTTTGCAGCATTTTCTTAATTCGGCTCTCCTTAATGGTGTGTATTCTTCATGCACCTGCACGGCACAGAGAATATGGGTACCAGAAAAGATACCCCCCCATAGCTAATGTAAGGGACAGCATGAAGTTTTGCTTTGCACTTTCTTACTGCTTATCTTAGGAGACTTTTCAAATGCTCTCTTTCTCCCCTCTCTGTTTTAAGCCAAAGAGAAAAAAGCAACCTCCACCAGAGAAAGAGAAACCAACAAAGAAACAGAAAACAGGGGGGGAGAGTTCTAAAGGATCCGCAGCCTCCAAACAAAGCGGTAACAATTCAGATGATAACATGTTCCAGGTATGTTGTTTGTCAATCCCCCATGAAATGACTGACAGTAAATATTTGGTTTGAGGTTTGTTGCTACAGAGCAACTTGACTTTTCAAGAACTTTGCTATGTCTCTTAACAGATTGGAAAAATGAGGTACGTTAGTGTTCGGGACTTCAAAGGAAAAGTGCTCATTGACGTTAGGGAATATTTTATGGACAATTCTGGAGACATGAAACCTGGAAGGAAAGGTAATAATGACATTAAGTAACTTGTCATATATTTTAACAAATATTGGATAATGTATATACATTTAATGAAATGCTCTATTTCCTGTTTTGTTTTGTAACATAGAAATGTCAAGTATTAAAGCAATATAAACTTGGCATTTTAAAAGCACCCATATTTCACGGTGCACAGTAGTATTTGATGAACACATTCACTTTGAACTGTAGGAGTCTAAAAAAAAAATAAAAAAAAAAATATCGGGCTCTCAAAATGGTGAGCCTGTATAGGAGTAGGCTGCAAATCGAGCTCTGTGTTGGATGTGTCGTTCTGTCTGCACCAACGTTGATGGTCCCAACACCATTTGTTATGTTTTGGATTGTGGGAGGAAACTGGAGCGCCCAGAGGAAACCCACGCAAACATTGGGAGAACATACAAACTCCACACAGATAAAGCCATGGTCGGGAATTGAACTCATGACCCCAGTGCTGTGAGGCAGAAGTGCTAACCACTAAGGCACCGTGCTGCCCCAGCTATCGATCTAATTTAGAGTAGAAGCAAAGTTTTTTTATATTTTAAAAACAAAAAAAACAAAACAAATTTGCACGTTGGTGAAACCATGTTGCACTGTGAGGGTGTGGGCTAAGGAATGCGTGGAAAGATTTAGTGTTGGGAGGGTAGGTGAGAGGTGGCCAGAAGTTAATTTCCTATTATGGACTTTTTACCTCTACTGCTTACTGACTGCTCACTGTTGCAAAACTGTGTGCACGTTTCCAACAGCAGTTTCACCACTAATCCCTGCTGTCTTTGATACCTGTGGGTACAAAGAGGGTGTCTCCCTCTGTTCCTGGCATCCCAAACGCAGCACATAATGTACAAAATGAATGCTTCTTTATTTGACACAAGGACGTGCAGCAGATGGCAATGCAGGAGAGCCCTATGTAAGGTCTCCTGCCAGAAGTACTGTTGGATTCATTTAAACTGCACCTAAAAGAATTTGCTCTATTAGTTCAGTATCATGAGAAAGGGACGATCCAGGAAGCAAACCATGGTCTCCCGAAGTTAAAAATGGTATACTAAAGTGGTAAAAATAAGTGCAGCAAATATTATCAAATACAGGCGCGATGGCTTAATATCCAGCACTTTAGAGGCCAATTGTATTTCCAGTTCGAGTCAATTAGAATATATTGCGGATTAATTATCTTGCTTCGCCCCAGTCCATATCTAGTGCCTTCACCAGCTCTTTCCCCTTTTTATTTTTTCTCTCTTTACTTGTATTTGGTATTGCTATGGGAATATAGCCATCTACAAATAGTCATGTTATAACTATATTATAATCTTGCATATGTCTTGATACTTTGAATTCTTGTGTTGTACTTAATCAGGTATTGTACCATAAACAATGCATCTATTACATTATAAATAGCTGATGATTCTAAAAATAAAATTAGCGCTATGGACAGACATAAGTGAACTTTAATTTATATTTGTTTTATTAGTTTATATCTTTCCTTCCTGTAGTTGTATCTGTTAATTTTGTTTTGAACGTGTGTGTTCTGTTCTAGGTATTTCATTAAATCCTGAGCAGTGGAATCAACTGAAGGAACAGATGTCTGACATTGATGATGCAATAAGAAAACTGTAATATCCATCCATTGGGAAAGAAACCTCATGTTTTACTGTTAAGCACTCTTTTTACATTAGCTATTTTGTTTTCTACTTTTTTTGTTTGTTTTACAAGCTGTTGTATTTTTGGATTGCAAAACAATTTGTAAGATGAAGCATTTTTTTATGTGCATTAAAACTGGGCAGATTTGAAATTCAGTTTGAGCCTCCATTTTCCATTGGATACAAAAATATCCTTTGCTGGCCCCGAATTGGCTGATTTTTAAGGCCAGTCTGTTTCTGAATGTTATAGACTTATGAATGTGTTCACATTTCATTAGGAAATTGCACAAAACATGCAAGTGCTTTGGTGGAAATGGTTGTCCTATAGTAGTCACATATGGGTCTTTCTAAAGTATTTCTTTATCCGGAAGCAATACTTCTATTTTTAAGATTAAAGTTTGCTGCCTTTTTGTGGTGCATCCATAGAAAGTTATACCACCAGAGAGCTGCCTCTTAGCTGCATTCAATTTCCAGCAATATATGAACGGTCTCTTGTCTGTTCTGTGGTTGTGTGCGCTGCGCCCACACCGTCCACTGTGACTAAGGAATAAATATACATAGCATATAGTTTGCTTTTTTTTCAAAGCCATTGTTCCTTTATCTGATATACAATGCACATATTAAAGTATCTCTCTACATGTTTGTACCTTTTTTTTTGTTTAAAGGCTGTGTTTATTGTTAGCTGCCCTGTGCTTAGGTCAATAACACTTTATTTTAGTTTTATTATCATTATTTTTATTTTTTGCTTTTGTATGAACTCCCTTTACCACCCACCCCCAATCTAACATTAGTTTAGAAACTTACCTTGGTGTACAATGAGTCAGTTTAGATTCCCAAGCAATACTGATATAGCAAACTTTGTCTGAATTCTCATTTTATACATAATACAATAATGTGTTAATTATAATAACTGTTCAGAAAAGTGTGATAGAAGCTGTTGTTGTGAATAGTCTCTTTAGGATTCCCCTTCATTTAGTGTGAAATGAGTGTGGGGGGGATTTGTCCAGATTAAAGGTGTATTCTCTCCAGGAACAAGGTGTGCTTATCTTTACTAAGACCTATGATGTAAGGTTCTGTTGCTTCTATTGCTGCTCACTGTCAGCAAGTCTCAGACAAAACCGTGTATGTATGCGTGAGGGAAGTGGTCACCCTCATTACTACTGTCATTAAGTAGATTACATAGTAAAAGGAGTTTTGGTGTAAAGTATGCCATATCATTTCTAAGAACTCTTCCTCTACTATGCCCCTCCTATGGGAGCCATCTCCAGTTTTCCTTAAGTGCCCTTTTTTAGTAGGAAGTTTTGCAATAGAGCTCTTGCCCTGTGTTTTTTCTTTCTTTTTTTTTTTTATTTGATTGTTTTTCATTGTTTTAATGTTTGTTTTTTTATCTGTGTTCACTGATCTCGAACACATTCCCAGGGAGTGAAGTTTCTATCGGCCACCTTCAATCTGGGTGGCTGATCAAGGGAGGAGAGCCATCATCAGGCTTCCCTCTCTCCCAGCAGGTTGCTAGCTCCTTACAGGCTATATTAGCAGTGCGTGCTATTAACTAGCCACTGCACGGCTCACACAGAGCTCTGTGTCGTCCCCTAATAAAATATTGCAGTGAGTAGCCGCTGGGCTTCCTTCACTCCAGTCTGTTTGGTGCGGCTTGAACAATAGCTCAGTTCTTCTTAGAAGAGTACCGCTCAACCAGTGAACACGCCGCCGGAGAAGGTCTCCTGAATGGCAAGAGCAGTCTGGGCGGCCAAGTCGACAGACCACAATGAGTAACATCGGCAGTGGCGGGGAAACAGATGGAAGAGGCTATCCAGGAGCGTGATTGTGAGAGGGGGATGTTTCATCCCTCTGCTTGGGCTTTGTATGGTTTTTTTTCGCAGAGGAGCCACCATTTGCTATATGTCTTTGCTGCAGTTTTAGACTTCTACAGTTTGTGCTCCTTTCATCCTGTGCCGTTTTTCTGTACACTTAAAATTACTGCTGATAGCTCACTCTTTATATTTGTGTAGTGACTAGTGTTCGGTATACAAACTGACTATTTTATATACCAGAATGGTTCACTGTTACACTCTCGGTGTAGTAGAATCCTTTATAGACCAAAAATAACTTGGGCTCCCGTGGTGGTGTTATAATAAGTGCGGTATTATATTACTTTTTATTTTCTGGTGTGTCTGTGTATTCATATTTCACCACTGTTTGACAATTTACCTGGTGAGTGAAGAGCCTTTTGGCTTCCTTCACTCAGAGTCTCTGTGCAAAAAGGGACTTCCATGACTAAAGGATCCGCTGGAAAGTCTGTGCTATACTAGTGTGCTGTTCTCTGTTGGAAACAAATTCTCTGTATACAGTGTCATGAATTGCAACACTTACGTTGTCAACGCAAGATCAGGTTAGTGGTAATAGGCCGTACTTCCTATGCATCAGCAAGACAATATTATGCCAGTTCAGTGCCTTGGTTCAAGTAGCCGAAGCTAGCTTTATTTAGCAGCTCCAAAAGTAAACAAACAGATCCTAGCCTGCCTGCTGCAAATGATGCAATAAAGAATAGTCACACTCTAAAGTGGATGGTCCTAGTATCCCACATGCAGAAAATAATAGAACTCACAGGTAAAAATGGCAGAAAGAGCCTCCCTGCTTGTTTTTTTTTTTTTTTTTTTTTAAACAGCACCTTACAGGTGCAATTTCTGATTAGCCAACAACTGGTTAGCAGGTTGGAAGACTTGAAATGAGCCATATCAATGGAGCCTGCCTTTTTATATTCATAACCACAGGGACCCTTACACCAGGTTACTGGAGCCAGACTGGTGTCTGGAAATGTATATATGTGACAGTTGCTGGACTAGTGATTGATGACAATTATGTTTCACCTAGGTTCCTAAACTACTTGTCTTAAAACCCCAGGAATATGTTATTGTCTGTGAGCTACTGAAGAATTATAGGCCTGTTGAAAAGCAGAAAAGGGTCCTGGGGTTTATGGATGAAGAGAGACAGGTTCCTGCCAGTAGACTCATGAAGCGGTTCTTCCAAGTTAACACTGATACTGCTGGTAATCAGGAGTTATACCTGAGTGGCGCTAGTAAGAGGCTGCAAGGCAGTCACTGTGAGGAAAATAAAGCCTGATATCTGCCTGTAAGTTAGTGTGCTAAAACTTTGTGTTTTTTTAGTTTTGGGTTAGTTTGTCACTCAGGATTGAACCGTTGGAGCCAGAGGGCAAGGTGTTTGTTTTGGAGTTTTGTTACTGAATAAAACTGGCTGAGGCCAGTTGCAGGAAACCTGTGGAATCTCTCGGCTGCTGTAAAAACCATCTACCCCCAGTAGATTGTACTGGGCCGCCCTACTTGTTCACAACTTGGTGGAGAAAAAGCATGATAGAAAAGATCTGCACATGATTAAAACAGCAACAGACCTGTGTCAGCTTAAAAAATAAGATTACAGGAGTGATACTCTGCAGAGACTGTACAGTGTGATCCATGTCCTGGGTAACAGTGGCTACAAAGTTGCAGAAAAACCCAGGGAACATGGAGGACATGGTTAAAGCCTTGCTACAGCAGCTCAGCAGGGAGCTACCAGGATGCGGCAAGAGGCCATCAAGGAGAAGTGCAGCCAACAGCGTCAAGACCACATAACCTTGACTGAGGTTGTGCAACAGCTAACGAGTGGTTAAAAATGTGTCCTCCAGCTCAGCGTCTAGCTCCAGTACCACAAGAGCTATTCACTTTCTGCAAAAAATCACTGATGAGATGGAGTTATCTTACTACCTTTGAAAGAACCACGGAGCATGAGGACTGGGCTAAAGATTAGTGGGCTGGTCTGCCTCAAAAAGCCTATTTTGATCTGAATGCTGCAGACGCCCAGGACTATTAAAAATGAAAAATATTGACTTGCTTGGGAGTTACACTGTCTGTTCGATCGCAATGAGTGCACCGCTGGACAAGCCGCCTCACTCACAGATGCATGACCTTATTCACCTGACCAAGAAGTGGTTACAGCCGAGACATTAACAGATGGAGGAAAGAGTCATCATGGACTGCTATTCAATGTCTCTTAACTGTGGTTTTGCGCAAGTGGGTGAGCCACGGAGACCCTCATATTGCTGAGAAGTTGGTGGAGGTGGTGTTATTTTGCGGTAGAGGAACTGTCGATTGCATCACATCGCCCCCATGACCCACAACAATGCACTTCAGCATTAACTTGTAAGCCTGTTCCAGGAGAAGAGGGTGCCAGGCGGTTAAAAGACTATAAAAGGAAAGAGATTGTTGGCACTGGGGCTAGAGACTGGTCAGTGAGGCCAGGAAGGTCTCCGTCACACTAAAGACTTAACAGTTATGTGCTTAAATGTTTTAGGTTTGGTATGCCAGGACATGTTGTGGCTAGTTGTCCGATCATACAAGAACCCATTGGATGCTGCTTTTGAATGTGGTAGAATGTCTTTCTTTGAACGGTTTGCCTGTACTGTTTTACCTCTGGTGCAGCCAGAAAAGCAAATATGTGTAATTCAAATGGAGGGCAACCAGATAGAGGCTGTGTTAGGCTCAGGAAGTGTAATTACCCTTGTGAAAGCAGGATTAATAAACTTTTTAAAACGGCAGTGAACAACTGTTGGGGTAACTTGTATACATGTGACACCCGGCACTATGTCACTGCTGAGGTGAATATTGAGACCTCTTGTGGTTTGTCTCATTGCTCCTTTCCTTGATGCATAATGCTATAATAGGGATAGATTTTCACCCTTTTTGGAAGTTATGGGAATCTCATATGGTCTCAGGTGTGAAGGTTATAGAGCCGATTTGACTGCACTGATGGTCCGCTGAAAGTGGGTTTGTCCTGTGAACTAACGGAGTCCTTTCTGTTTGCTGGTATGGCTGAGGAAATAATGAATGAGGACCAAAATGAGGCCCCTTCTATTGTGGCAGGAGAAGCTATAGACAGCTGAAAGTATGCCTAACCTTGAGGTGAGGAAAGGACTGATTGCATTCTAGTGAAAGCCAGAAAAAATATGAAAGCCATTAATTTGAAGCCAGTAAGCCCTGATGAAAGGCTTGCATACCCACAGATGGCCATTCATAATGAGCTTCTGTACCAAATGACAAAAAGGGTTGAGTGTATGATAGAACTGGTAGTTTCCTGCTCATATAGGAGAACTGTGTTAGATCTAGCACTTAGGGGCAGAAAAAAAACACTGAAAAGATCGTACAGTGGCCAGGGGTGCATAAAGAGGTATAAGATTATTGTTTTTGTCCCCAGGGCCAGGATCATGCTCCCAGACTCCATTTCAGAAGTCCACTTGTGCTCATGCCTATTATAGAGTATAACCGGATAACCATTAACCTTGTTGGTCTCTTGTTAAAGTCTGCTTGGGGGCATCAGTATATCCTGGTAATAATGGATTATGCGACCCGTTATCCCGAAACAAAATATCCCTTGCAAAATATTTCAACCTAGAGGACTGCTGCATGTTTTCAGCCGGTTAGGAATGCCTAAAGAAATTCTGACTGAGTAAGGCATCCCCTTTATGTCTAGACTCCTGAAAGAAATGTGTAAATTTTTTTTTTTTTTTAAATCGGGTAAAATTTTATTGCATTTTTTATTTTTTTTTATACACTTTAACAACAAAAAAGCCCATAACATTAGGCTAAACCCCCAACTATAACCCACACAGTGATACAGGTATTGTCAGGTGTTCATACACAGTAGGATCAAAACAGAAAAAACATTTACATTCAGATTTTCAAGCCAAGGTAAGTACATATTACACCATTTCAAGATAATGTGTAAATTATTTAAAGTCGCTCACCTCAGGGCATCAGTTTATCATCCCCAGCCTGATGGTTTCATGGAAAGATTCAACAAAACCTTAAAACCCATGCTTAAGAAAGTTGTAGACAGTTGGAAAAAAACTGGGACTATTGGTTGTCATATTTGTTACTGGCCATTAGTGAAGTTCCTCTACAGCGTCCCCTCTCTTTGATCTATTATATGGGAGACGCCCTAGAGGATTGCTGGATCTGGCAGAAGAAACGGGGGAAGGGCAACCCCCTCCGTATAATAGTGTTATTGAACATGTGTCTCAGATGCAGGACTGGATTGCTGCAGTTGTACCCATTGTCAGGGAGCACATGGAACGTGCTCAACAGAGGGTGTATAATAGGAACGTCTGTGTACGTACCTTTAGCCTGGGGACATAGTTCTGGTGCTCCCATTAGAAAGCAAGTTTTTGGCCAAATGGCAGGGCCCGTTTGAGATCAGGGAAAAAGTGAGGTTAACTATAAAGTGCATCAATCAGGGATAAGGTAGCCCAACCAAATTTAAAATGTTAACCTAATAAAACCCTGGAAGGATATGTTAGCCCTGGTAGCTGAACCTGGGCCACAACTAACACAATGTCATTTAATTCCTGAAGTAAATGTATCAAAGACACTGTCAACAGCCCAGAAGAACGAGGCTAAGGAGTTCATCATTAAAAACAGGGATGTATTTTCAGAGCTACCCTGCTGAACCACCGTAATAAAACATGACATTGTTACAGGGCCAGTGGTCAAGGTCAACATAAAACCTTTTTAAGATACCCGAAGCCCAGTGAGAGGCTATTTCCATGTAATAGAAGAGTCTAACAGTGAGTGGTCCAGCTCCGTAATGCTAATCCTGAAACCAGATGGCAGTCTATGCTTCTGTAACAGTTTTCATAAGCTGAATGCCTTGTTCTAGTTAGATGCCTACCCCATGACCCGTGTGAATGAGCTAATAGAAGGGTTAGGAACAGTCAGATATCTCACCACACTTAATTTGAGGAAAGGTTATTGGCAGGTTCAATTGACAGACAATGCAAAAGATAAAACAGCCTTCTCTGCTCCAGAAGGGCTCTATCAATATAAGGTGTTGACGTTTGGATTACATGGGACCCCAGCAGCCTTCCAGCGTGTCATGTATAAGTTGTTGAAGCCCCACAGACATATGTAGTGACCTATCTGGATGTTGTTGTGATTCACAGCCCATACTGGGAATCTCACTTAGATAGAGTTCAAGCAGTGTTAGGCTTTACCATAGGTAAAGGTTTGGTTAAGCCCCCAGTTGAATAAAATTGAGGCTATCCAAACTGGCCCATCCTCTGAATAAAAAACAAGTGAGAGCCTTTTTGAGGATCTCAGGTTATTACCAGCGGTTCATCCCTAATTTTGCCACCACAACGTTTCCATTATCAAACATTACAGAGGGAAAGCAATCTAATATGGTGAAGTGGAACTCTGAGGGAGAGGTAGCCTTTCTGGCGTTAAAAGTGGAGTTATGTACGAAGCCTGTATTAATAACTCCATATTTTTGAAGAGTTTGTTGTACACTCAGATGTAGGGGTAAGTGCCATGTTGTCCAAAATCCGAGATGGCCTATAATATAATTATCTGAGTAGAAAGCTCAATGAGCATGAGTGGAGGTATGCTATTGTAGAAAATGAAGTATTGACTGTTAAGTGGGCACTAGACACTTTGAGGTATTACCTCTTGGGTATACAGTTTAAGCTTGTGACAGCCCATTAAAGAGAATGTCTGCAAATAAAAGCCAAAATTCCAGGGATACAAGATGGTTTCTAGTCTTACAGGATTTAAGGCTCGCAGCAGAACATAGACCCGGTAAACAGCCAACGCCCCTAGGTCAAAACGGGACGGGGATGTGTGACAAAGTCACTGGATTAGTGTATGATGGCAGGTTTATTTCACCTAGGTTCCTAGGAAAATTTTATTGTTTGTGAGCTGCTGAGGGAATATAGGCCTGTTGAAAAGCCGGGAAAGGGCTCCATCTATTAGACCCATGAACCAGGTTTTCCAAGTTACCAATGACTCTGCTGGTAATCAGGAGTTGCACCTGCGTGGTGCTGGTAAAAGGCTGCAAAGCAGCTCAGTTAGTCTCTCACTGCCTGGAGACCGGGGCTGAAGAGTCTCTGTGAGCGAGAGAGCCTGATATCTGCCTCTAAGTTACTGTGCTGAAACTTCTTTTTATGTTTTTTTGGCAAGGTGTTTCGTCTGATGTATGTTATTCTTTCTCTTTGTTTTACATTTCACCAATATGTTTGAGAAGGGGACTTCCAAGAGTAAAGGGTTCACTGGAAATTCTGTGCATCACTATACATGTGCCAAAGGCAAATTATACATCTCCTGGGCAGACAACCAAATGCCGCTGCAGCAGATCCCCTTTATTGGAGAGAACAGCTTGTGCGGCCACAGCGACAGAACTGTCAGTAATGTTTCATACACAGAGTAACATACTGTGGATGAAAAGGGATGTTGTCTCCCACTATTTGTCAGGCTTCCTCAGCCGTTTTCCCTGCACTTGTTTCTCTCCTGCTGGCCTCCCTCATGTGGTATCATTTGCTCACTGGATGGGCTGTAACACTATACTTGCTGCTTCACACTAACCGCCTTGCTTTGCTTGAGTGGTCTATGTTAATCTGTTCCTATAGTGATCAGATTGTCTCCTTAGCTCCCCCCAGAGGAAGACAGCCAAGAACCTTTTCCTGAAACATTACAACACTTGTTTGTCACTGATTTCTCTTCTGAGGGGGATTGGGAATTAGTTCACTAGTCTAAAGGGAAGGACATGTGGTGGATGCTTCCATTGTGTACAGTGTGGCTGCTTTAGTCCTGAGAGTTAAGCCTAAAGTCTACTTGACGGCATCAGAGGTTTCAGATTCTTCTGAACTTCCTCTTTTTAAAAGACGAAAGAAACTGATATACTGTTTTATGCCATCTCCTCAACCCAGCAACAAGTTAACAATTGCTGGGAATGTTTATTTTACCCCCCCCTGTAGCATCAGAGGAGCCTAATAAATAGGGGACTTCTGTCATGGTAGATTCTCCCATTGCCCATCTATCTACAACCACTATTATACCAGAGCTGGAAACAGCCTTGCTCCCAATCAGTATGGACAAATAAAGAAGCTGTGGCCACAGCAATACATAATACCCCTCTACACCCAGGATTACCAATTTGGATTTCAAGAACATTAGACTTATCCGGGGATTAAGAGGAACATCCCGTTCTATTATATTCGGTGCACAATCCGGCCAATACATCCGATCATGGTCAGAATCTACATATACGCTAACTTCACTTAACATATACAAGGTATGAGCAGGTATTATCCTAAAACATTGTCACCATTTATGTCTAAATATTTTGGATGAACCACACACTTATCTCTGATATATATTTTCCTAGTACCGGCAGCTTACGGTTAGGTGATACTGCGCAACCATTAGCTCCCATCTATGCACTAGACCTGTGATGTGCAGGTATTTCTTTATATTTTAAATCACTGTGAGAGTATCAATAAGGTGGTTGGTGCACGTTGCACATAGTGTTTGACTAAATCATATTTGTATATTTTAGATCAGTTGGTCAAGAACTAAACAGTCGGCTTATATCAAGACCAAGCTCCGTTTTTGTTCAGGGTATTTAGTCCATTTTAATTTAAATGATTTGTTTATTAAATTACATCGTAACTAATATGTTTTGAATGCTTAGTTTATTTGAGAGACATTCAAGTTAACTGCATTAATCAGTCACACAGCTGTGCGCTGGGAATTACTTTATTGTTTGGATAGGAGAATACTCTGGCTTAGGTCCTGGGACCTGGATGTGGAACCAAAAAAGGCCCTGGAAGCCTTGATTTATTCCAGTTCGGTTCTTTTTGGACCTGAGTTGGATACCATGATCAGTCAGGCCACGGGAGGAAGAAGTACTTCCCTACCAGTGAATGTGTCTAGAGGACGAGCTCCTAGGTCTAGTTCGTTTCGGCATTCCTTTTGGGAAATCCCGGTTCACTGGGGTCAGTCTACCAGTAGAAGCAGAACCCAGGGTTCTTGGGGACAGGCTGTCAGAGACAGGGGGTCTTCTACTAAGAGGCGCCCAGTTCAGACAAATCCTCAGCATGATGGGCTTCCCCCTCTCCTCGCGGTGGGGGTTGCCAACATTTGTTTCAGGATCAGTGGGTGGCGACCTCTCGAGACAATTGGGTCTTAGGAATTATGTCCATAGGCTACATCTTGATTCTTTTTAGGACCCACTCCCCACTCCTCATTGGTTTTTTTCACATGCCTCTTCAGCGAAATTGGGAAAGAAGGCAGACGATTATCAGTTCGGTCACCTCTCTTCTTTCCACGGGAGTTATATGTCATGTTCCGGAGTCTCAAAAGGAACAATGTTTTTATTCCAAACTGTTTTTTGTTCCAAACCCAGATGGCTCATTTCGCCCAATTCTCCAACTAAAAGGCCTGAATCAGTACCTCCGTGGGAGCAAGTTCCGGATGTAATCTGTTCGTTCAGTCATCCAGGGGTTTGAACCTTGGGAGTTTTTAGCATCTATAGATATCAAAGACGCTTATCTCCATGTTCCAATTTGGGAGGGATATCAGACTCTTCTGTGCTTCGCTATGGGAAACTCCCACTTCTAACACCAGACTCTGCCCTTCGGGCTTTCAACAGCACCCAGAGTATTCACAAAGATTATGGCGGTGTCAGGATCTGCCTGCAAGCCCCTTGCAGTACATACTGCTTTGCATGGCAGCTCCTGCCCTTTTGTCCTATTATTGTATTGTATTGGCAGTTCCTCCACTCACCAGAGGAGCTGCTATTGTGCTTTATTGTGTGCATTAGGGGTTAACCTTCCTGTTCACTAATCATTCCATGCACCTGGGTGTGGTCCATTTAAACCTGTTTCCCCCCAGCACACATGGCTGGTTATTGTTGTCCCATCCTGTGATGTCATATCCTTGTGCAATCTGAGGATTCTTCCTCCTGCCTTGCTCCTCTGGTTCATGCCTGTTTGGAACCTGTTCATACTTCCCTGCATTAGCTGCTTACCTGCTGGTTTCTGAACATTGGTATAATTTCCTGCATCTGCTTACACCTGGTATTTACTACTGCTCTCAATTACCTGCTATTTATACCTTTCTGCAAATAAACAGAGTGTTTTCACCATATTCGTGACTCCTAGCTGTACTCCTGTTTGTGACCGTGACAGGCGGTAATGGCTGCTCACTTGAGAAATCTGGGTGTGAATATCATTCCCTATTTAGATAACCTGCTTCTCAAGGCCCCGTCTCGGCTAGCCTTGGAACAGCAATTGAGTCTTACCATTCGAACCTTGGAACAACATGGTTGGATTATAAACTATCCAAAGTCTCAGTTCCTTCTCAGAGAATGATATTTCTGGGACTTCACATGGAAACCAGGGGGTAAATGTATCAAGCTGAGTTTTCCAGCGGGTTTGAAAAACCAATTAGATTCTAGCTATCATTTATTTAGTACATTCTACAAAATAACAGCTAGAATCTGATTGGTTGCTATAGGCAACATCTCCACTTTTCAAACCCGCCGGAAAATTCTCAGCTTGATACATTTGCCCCAGGTGTCAGAGTTTTCCTTCCGGAATCCAAGGCTTGCACACTAAAGGAGTCGGTCAGGAGTCTCCTGCATCATTCTCAACCATCCTTTCTTTTAGGCATGAAGCTCCTGGGAGATATGGTGTCCACGTTCGAGACCCTTCCGTACGGTCAATTCCACTCTCGCAGATTCAGATTCCAATGGGACCTCCTGAGGCAGTGGTCAGGGTCTCCTCTTTATCACGATACTCAACGAATTACCCTTTCAGCGGAAGCTCGTCTCTCCCTCTTTTGGTGAATGAATGTGAGCCATTTAACAGCAGGCTGATCCTTTTTCCTTGGTCCTGGACTCTGGTGACTACAGATGCCAGTCTTCAGGGTTGGGGAGCCGTGGTTCTCAATCTCCACCTGCAGGGTCTGTGGAGTAGGGACCTCCTCCGGCAGATCAACATTCTTGAATGAAAGGCGATGCTTCTGGCCCTTCGGGGACCGCAGTCTCTGTAACAGGGCAGGCCGGTACGTCTGCAATCAGACAACGCGACTCTCTAGCGTATATAAACCGAAAGGGAGGAACAAAGAGTGCAGGTACATGAAGGTGACAAACCAAATCTTCACCTGGGCCGAAGCCTTTGTGCCAGCCATCTTGGTGGTGTTCATTCTGAAGGTCGAAAATTGGAGGCTTCTGGGGTACCTCCTGGTAAGTTGGCTCTCAATTTAAAAACATGTATGGCCTAAATATATAGGACTCTCACTGTTTAGAGTTAGGACCACCCTATTAGCAAAAGCGCTGTGGAGTGGCGGGTGGCTTAACATACATTAGCAAATGTGTGCAACTGAGACTTTTGCATTTTTATTTACAGTAGAAATGGAATCTCCTTTGCTGGTTATAGCAGTATGCTGGGGGATTTTTCTCTGTCAGTATTGTTTGCATGGACCCATATTGTTTGCATGGACCCATATTGTTTGCATGTCCTATAGAGGTGCGCAGAAAAATGAACGGAGATTTCTTACCGTACTAGCCGGGAATACACGCATCTGAACATCAAGGTGATAATGTGGAGCACCTTGCACTGAACTGAATCTGCCCCTTGGTCTACTTTCACTAAATGATAAGTGATTTATCCCTTAGGCCAGTGTTTCCCAAACCCTCAGGTATCCCTCACAGTGCTTGTTTTTCATATCTCTTTGCTGGAGCGCAGGTACAGTCATTACTGACTGACACATTTTGAAAGATCCACAGGTGGTATTATTATTTCACTTGTGACCTGGAAAACCTGCACTGTTAGGGGTACTTGAGGACTCGGATTGGAAAACACTGCCTTAGGGGAATATCTGAGGTACAGTGGTATGAAAGTTTTTTCCCCCTTCCAGATTTCTTCTATTTTTGCATATTTGTCACACCTAATAGTTTCAGATTTCCAAACAAAACTGAATATAAGACAAAGACAGCCTGAGTAAACACAAAATAAAGTTTTTCAATGGTCATTTCATTTATTTAAGTTATCCATCACCTATATCACCCATGAGAAAAATGAATTGCCCCCTGAACTTAATAACTGATTGTGCCATCTTTTATT
This sequence comes from Mixophyes fleayi, assembly GCF_038048845.1. Lineage (NCBI taxonomy): Eukaryota > Metazoa > Chordata > Amphibia > Anura > Limnodynastidae > Mixophyes > Mixophyes fleayi. The sequence continues at coordinate 436,570,333 of NC_134402.1, read as the reverse complement.
AGCAACTGCAACCAAACACTTCCGATAACTGGAGATCAATATTTTACATCGCTGTGGAGGAATTTTGGTCCACTCTTCTTTGCAGAACTGCTTTAATTCAGCCACATTGGAGGATTTTCAATCAAGAACTGACTGTCACAGCATCTCAATTGCATTCAAGTCAGGACTCAGGGCAGCACGGTGGCGTAGTGGTTAGCACTTCTGCCTTACAGCACTGGGGTCATGAGTTCAATTCCCGACCATGGCCTTATCTGTGTGGAGTTTGTATGTTCTCCCCGTGTTTGCGTGGGTTTCCTCCGGGAGCTCCGGTTTCCTCCCACATTCCAAAAACATACTAGTAGGTTAATTGGCTGCTAGCAAATTGACCCTAGTCCTTCTGTGTGTGTGTGTGTGTGTATGTATGTGTGTGTTAGAGAATTTAGACTGTAAGCCCCAATGGGGCAGGGACTGATATGAATGAATTCTCTGTAGAGCGCTGCGGAATTAGTGGCGCTATATAAATAAATGGTGATGATGACTCCATTTCAAAACATTCATTTTGTTTCTTTTGAGCCTTTCAGAGGTGGATTTGCTCTTGTGCTGTGGATCATTATCGCTGTAGATTCGTAAGTTCAGTGGCATATAGAAAATCCCCACTCATATAAAAAAAAAAATAATTTTTTTTTTTACAAGTATAAGACACAAATCAGTGATATGTAATGATAATTATATCCAATACATAGTACTTACCAGTAATCTATGCAAATAATAATCAAGTCAAGAACTGTATTGGTAGGTCTGAACAACAAATAAACCATATTGAGTTTATAACATTGATTGATTGTTGCGATGTTGTCACACACCAGGCTCTCAGGTCCTGTGACTTACATCTCCGCTGTCTTTCCAAGTGGTCCTCAGGCTCTGCTGGTTTCAGATCTCTCAGAAAGATGCTGCCCAGTCTGTCTCCACTCCAGAGATCCCTCCAGAATCAGGGTATGGAGGCTGCCATCTTGGATTCGGTCACGTGATTCCTCCCAGCCAATCGGGATTGCAGCCTCCACTCCAGGTTTCCCTCCAAAACCAGTTCCTGCGAGCTGCCATTTTGGATATGGTCACCAGATCCATCTCAACAACTCAGAGTGCTGCTTCTGCCCAGCTGACCGCAGTCTCAAATAAGAAATCATCAACTACTATAAAAGGACTTTCTGTTACCAGTCAATCGCCAACCTGTTTTCCAGCAGTCTGCAATCCTTTTTGTTCTAGTTCAGACAGTCTGCATTCTGGCTCTAGTCCGGTTCCAGCAATCCGGTTCCTCCATTCCGGTTTCGTTCCGGTTCCAGCATTACCAGTTCCATTCCGGTTTCTCTGCTCTGGTTCCAGTATTCCGGTTCCAGCAATCCGGCTCCTCCATTCCGGTTCCAGCATTCTGGTTCCTCCATTCCAGTTCCAGCAATCCAGTTCCTGCCTGGTTTCACCTGCTAGTTTATCACCAGCCTACCTCCAGAGACACAACCCAGTCTGGGTACGGACAGATCTTGAGACGTGACAGGTGTGCTGTACACTAATACTCATAAATAACTTTTTAACAAAGTTGCAGTAACAGTAAAAAAAATAAAGGCCATCTTATAAAGGAGTGCTCCCTAATATTTCCAAGTTATGCTGTCAAAGTCAAATAAGTGGATGAAGTCGGCTAAATTGATTGGTTTACCATGTGATTGTGATTAGTACGCTACGTCTAATAACACAATTCCACGGGTCAGCAACACACACACTTACATTTGTAAATAGTACACATTTACTAAAGTTCCAACTCACATTATTTTATTATTAAGACATAGGGGTAGATTTACTAAACTGCGGGTTTGAAAAAGTGGAGATGTTGCCTATAGCAACCAATCAGATTCTAGCTTTCATTTATTTAGTACATTCTACAAAATAACAGATATAATCTGATTGGTTGCTATAGGCAACATCTCCACTTTTTCAAACCCGCAGTTTAGTAAATATATCTCCTAAAGTTTATTTATACAAAGATAAATTTACATTAAAGGTATTTATGGTTCAGGTCCTAGAAATGTATGGTGTTTGATATATTAATCCACCTTTTATCAGCTGGAATCTGGTACCATCGGAGAAGCGATCGCACATAGCAATCGCTAGTTATGATTAGTATTATACTCAATAATACTTTGTAAAAAGAGTTAACCAGCTTGAGTCGGTTGCCTCAGGCAAGACGTGTGCTCAGCATTTGGAATCACTTGCCCCCACCTTTGGAGAGGAATCCTTTGAACTGACCTATGATCTGCATTGTACTGGACTATCTTATACCCTGAACCAATGAAGAAAGACTAGTTTATCTTTGTGTACATTGTGACATTATCACTGTTTTTTTTTAACTCAAACTGAATAAAAAGTCACTGGACAGTATCATTCACTCTCTTTGCTAACACAGACTTCAGGGCTGATTACTGGATCCAGTGCGCTGCGTAATGTATTTGGTTATGCTTTCTTATATTTTGTTATACCTTTTTATACTTCATCATAGATTGCTGTAATTCTGCTATATTTTGCTATTAAATCTTTGTGCATTGGAACAACATTAATCGCATCAGACAATATTTATTGATGAGATAGTACTGGACAGAACAATACCATGAGGTGAGTTGAAAATATTTATTTATATATCTGCTAATTTTTCTATATCTGGTGTATCTGATAGAATCCATTGTCCCCTCCCCCCCCCCACCCCCCTTAAATGGCTGCTATCATCAGTAGCGATCTTTTGAACCCTGCTGGTAGTTGTTGGTTCATCAATTTTGTTTCAATGTTCCAGATACCCAGTCACATGTTATGGTGAATTAAATTTGAAGAGATGATGTAATATAGTCTTGCATTGCTTTCCAATATTCATGTATCTTAGGGCATGACCATAGACAGTGTTGTAGGTCTGCTTCAGGCACTCAACATTTATAACAGATGGTATCTGTTGCGTTGCCAATAGTGAATCTTAGCTTTGGTGTGAGGTAAGCTGTGCATAGTATTTTTAAGTTACTTTCTTTGTATGAACTTGACATCAATTGCTTTTCTAAGGGTTTTAGATACTGTAGGACTTTTTTCACATAGCTTATTACCTGAAGATATGAGAATAGCCGTATAATTTCCATTATTATTCTTAAGTGTAAAGTAATTTTGGTAGTAGCAATTACACATGAATGTTACTTAAAGATTTAAAAGTAACCCTGATATGGAATAATTTGGTTTATCCATCAGGAACAGGGGTAGGTGTCATGGTGTCAGATGGGTCCTTGACACTACTTGGAATTCTGAGGCGCAGTTGTCTGTCTACCGTAAGGGACTTTCTGCGACCATTAAAGATAAATTAGCAGGAGCAGAGGCACCAACCGAACTTGAACTTTTCATCAAACATTGCATTCGCACTGATGCATGATTGATTGATAGATGACAAGAAAGGAGGGCTTTAGCCTGGACGTACTCCAGTTATCGTGAACCCACAACTTCAAACTATTATGGGAATTCTGAGGTCAAATCCACCAAGGAATGTGAGTCTGAACCCATGCAAGTAGACACACTTCACAAATGTAGTTTCAATGAGAGAAGAGAACGACTTCAAGAAAATGTTTGTCTTTATTGTGGCAAACCAGGAAATTATGTCTCAAATTGTCCTAGAAGACCTCAGAAGACAGTGGCCACCATAGCAGAGGCAGACTCTTCAGATCAGGAGTCTGTGATTTCCGATATTCCTCAGCATTTAAGTGCAATAATTCCTTGTCTCTCCTCCTCAGCATCAACTTAGAAGAATAAGGGGAATAATAATTTGCATTACTCAATTCCTATTCAATTTCAGATCGATGCACACTGGATTTCGAGTACAGCAATGGTGGACTCTGGTGCGAATGGCAATTTTATGGACATTATGTTTGCTAAGAGAAACAAGATTGAATTCAGAGACAAACCCCTGGACCTCGTAATTGAGCCAAATCACCATGAGACTCTGACTTTCTTATTGATCTCTTTTTCCCAGTTCCCTATTGTGACTGGATCACATATAAATAACTTATGGTATCAATTTATTTAAGGAAAATAGCGCAGGGCGCTTATTTATATGATTTGCCAATGCACTTATTTTTAATATTGTATATATTTTGAGATAGGAAATCATTATTTCTGAGGCCAGGGTAGAAACTCGTTTTTCCTGTTTTAACCTTACTAAAGGATATGCCTTATTTCTTATGTATATATCTGATACAAAAGGCCTTTGTGGATAGAGGTCTTTTGTGTATTGTAATGTGGGAAACTGGCTTGTTTTTGTTGTTCTGTGTGAATATGTATTCCGAACGGTCTGAAGAAAGGCCCCATGCTAATTAGATCTTTTGATGTGTGAAGGTCCCACATTGAAGGCAGGAACCTTTGATTAAGACTGGCTCCTGGATTCTCTGCATCTGAAAACCAGATGCAGGACATCACAGCGTTTCTAGAATTTCACATATAAGTGTAAAGATTGTTAGCTTTCCAATGCATGTAAATCCATGTTTGTGTAAATAGAGTACATCCTGAAGCGAAAAATAGCCTGTGTCTGAACTGTATAAAATGCATTAGCTTGTACTTGAAACTTGTTCTTCTTATTTCAACATCTGACCTGATCACTGGTACCTCTAACCAGTGTGAGCAAATAAACATCTTGCTTCAAAGACCTGCTTGGAAACATCTTCAGTGTCGCTGTATTCCTGTGACCTGCAGATTAGACCCTAAAACTAATTTTAGGTTTGAGGTTTGGACCCAAGCTTTACAGTACCACCGCACTGCCTGCTACCCATGCAGCCCTGGTCAGTGTGATAGGCCAGGGGGGGATCCATCCACAGCAACCCTGATCTATAGTGAGAGGTCAGGAGTGCCAGCCCAGGTACACTAGCAATGAGGTACACTAGCAGCGTCAGTTACCCAGAAGAAACTAGGTATAGGAGTCCAGTGATCGCATGGTCCCGAGATTAAGCCTAAACCTTGTGTTGAAGAGGTGAGCGAGTTATATAATTCCCTTCCACATGTTTTGGACCAGCTACCTCCACAATATAAAGACTTTTCTGATGTCTGTAATAAGAAGAATGCTGACAAATTACCACCTCACAGACAGTATGATTCCCCGGTTGACTTGTGACCTGGGGCTGCCATACCCTTTGGGCCCTTTTAGCCATTAGCCAAACCTGAGGATTATAAAGATGAAAGTTTAGAAAGGGTTTTAATATTCCCTTCACATCTGCAGCAGGTGCACCTTTATTTTTTGTGAAAAAGGAGGATAGTTCATTACAACCATGTATGGATTATAGAGCACTGAATAAAGTGACAATCAAGAACCATTACCTGCTCCCACTTATTAACCAGCACTCATAGACGGCATCTCTGAGCATCCCAGCACAAGTAACAGTGTCACATTATCGGCATTAATCCACCCACACACTGAGTCTGATGCAGGATCCCTGTCCCGGACAACTCCTTGCCCAACAAAACCACCCTCTTCCTGGTCCATCCTGGTATTAGTTGACTGCCCTGCTGGTTAAAATACTTACTTATGCCTGGCCTTACTGGAGACAACCATAACAACGGAGGTCCCCGACTCCCCCTTATCCTATAGCTGGTTTAATTCCAGGGGAGAACCTATGAACAGATCTCAGCTGCTGCAACTCAATACACAGTGAGTAACCTCTAACTGCACAAAGTGCAACCGTCTCCTCTCAATCATATTCTTAGGAACTGATATAAGTTTACATATTTTCAACTCAGGAGCTCTATTACAAAACTAATCATCCTCTATCTGATACTACTAACAATTACAGTAAATTCATGTTGCTCCATATACATATTTTCTTAACTACTTGTACAACACTGCCACCTGCTGGGGGAAAGTTATAATCTTCACAATTAATACAGTAACAAGAAAGCAACTATCTAATCTTTGTAAGATACCTTTGCTGCAAGGAGGGAATACAGTAAATTCCTATACGATTTCTGATTACTAGGACTGAGAGCTGTTGCTAACATTGTCTCTGTCAGGCGCCGTCCGCACGGCCGCCTGACTGCCTGACCGCGCGTCTGGTTGCTAGGCAACCAGACGCATCACTTCCGGATTCCCCCTGCCTGACCCCTTACTGTATGACGCGCCCCGTTGCTAGGCAACGGGACGCTATGTAGGATTCCCGGCGGCAGGTATGACAGCGCTGCAGCGCTGATGCTGATTGGACCTCCACACTATTTAAACCTCTTCCTGCCCTATAATCAGTGCCAGAGTATCAGGTCTTCCTGTCTCCAGCGTTTGTGTGTTCCAGTTGCTGTATTTGTCCCTGACATTCCTCGTGCTGCTTGTGACCCTTTTGACCCGGACCGTTTGACCACCCCTATCTGGATTCTGCCTTTGTACTGCACTCCCTGAACGTTACCGACCCGGCTTGCCTCACCATTCTTCTGGATTTCCCTTTGTACCTCCTCTACCTGAACGTTGCTGAACCGGCCTGTCTGACTACCCCTTGTATCTCGCTGTGGACTCTAGGAAGGACCGCGACCTGCGTGTCCCTGCAGCGGAGTCCATACTTCCTTGCGGGGGTTCCTGGTGAATACCAGGGGCACGTTAGACTCCGCGCCTTCCTCTGAGTTGCGCCAACAACAGCAGGTACTTTCTACCAGTCATACACCCACTATCAGTCGTGACAGTATACTCTGGCCATGACAACGGAGGGGTCTGGTGAACCGTCTGCTCGTGACCTACTCCTGCATTTGGCTCAACGAGTGGAGCAACAAGAAGCAGCCCAAGCGCATCTTCTACAATGTGTCCAAGGGATTGCTTCCCGCTTCGATACATTTCAGAATGCTGCACCCGCTACACCAGCCATAACCTCTGCGGCATCCACAGCATCCAGTGTGGTTACGGTCTCTACAGCGGCCTCCGGTGTACGCATCCCGACACCCGAAAAGTTTGACGGTAATCCCAAGAAGTGCAGGGGCTTTTTGAACCAATGTGCCATTCAATTTGAGTGCAACCCAGGGGCCTTTTCTTCAGAACGCACCAAAGTAGCCTTTCTCATCTCCCTCCTCAGTGGTCAAGCCCTTGCCTGGGCCTCACCTTTATGGGAACAAGGGGGTCCACTTCTTAATAACTCCAACTCTTTCACTGAAGCTTTAAGGAAAGTCTTCGATGATCCCGGAAGAGTTGCTTCTGCAGCTACCAGCTTGTTAAACCTCCGCCAAGGTGACCTGTCCGTGGGGCAATACGCAGTTCAATTTCGAACCCTGGCTTCCGAGTTAAAATGGAATAACGAAGCACTGGTGGCAACCTTTTGGCAAGGTCTGGTGGACCGGATTAAGGATGAGCTAATTTCCAGAGAACTCCCGGCTGAGTTAGATTCTCTCATCTCCATGTGCATCAAGGTGGATTTGCGCTACCAAGAGCGCACGCAAGAACGCTCTCCCGGCAAACGGTTCATACCACGGCTAGCACCCCAGTTCCAAAATCCCATCCTGCCAGTGGACGAGCCAATGCAAGTAGGCCGCTCTAAATTATCCCTTGAAGAGAGGGAGAGACGCTTCAAACAACGCCTGTGTCTGTATTGCGGAGATCCGGGACACCTGCTAAGAGTTTGTCCCAAGAAACCGGGAAACTCTTCCTCCTAAACGGTGGCGGGGAGGCCGTTTTAGGAGAATCCACAGTTGCTCCCTATCCTAAAGAAAATTCCCCAGAATTTCAGATGGCTGTCATCCTGAGCACCCCCAAGGGTACCTTTTCCACCACGGCCTTTGTGGACTCCGGCTCCTCCGGGAACTTCATTTCGGCAGATCTAGCTTCGCAGCTCCAAATACCTCTAAACCCATTGCCCCAACCGTTATCTCTGACGGCAGTCGACGGTAGTCGTGTCACTCACGGCTCCATCTCCTCCGTGACGTCTCCTGTTCGGTTGAGGGTAGGAGTACTTCATAGCGAAATGATCCAACTTTTGGTGTTGCCGAGGTCCATTAATCCCCTCATCTTGGGGCTACCGTGGCTGAGAAAACATTCTCCTCAGATGGATTGGAACCACGCTCAAGTCATGTCGTGGGGTTCAGGATGTCGCTTTGAATGTCTGTCTAGAGTCTTGCCTCCAAAATGTCAAGTAATGGCTCATTCCGAGCTAACCCACCTTCCTGAGGCCTATATAGAATTCCAAGATGTATTCAGTAAAGTGGAAGCGGAGATCTTGCCTCCTCATCGTCCCTGGGATTGTGCTATTGTTTTATCTCCTGACCAACCCATCCCCAAAGGAAGGACCTACCCTTTATCTCGTCCTGAGACGTCAGCCATGTCTCAATATATTTCAGAAAACCTGAGACGGGGATTTATCCGCAAATCCACTTCCCCAGCGGGTGCAGAGGTTTTTTTTGTTAAGAAGAAGGATGGGTCTCTTCGGCCTTGTATTGATTATCGTCCTCTCAACCGCATCACTGTCAAGAATCGATATCCACTACCCCTCATCTCCGACCTCTTTGACAAACTCAGTGGATCTCAAATCTTTTCCAAACTAGATCTCCGTGGGGCCTATAATTTGATTCGCATCAAAGAAGGAGACGAATGGAAAACGGCCTTTAACACCAGAGATGGACATTTCGAGTACCTGGTGATGCCCTTCGGCCTCTGCAACGCCCCAGCCATCTTCCAAACCTTTGTTAACGATATCTTCCATGACCTGTTGTACACTTCTGTGGTAGTGTATTTAGACGATATATTAATATTTTCTAAAGATCTGAAGACTCATCGGGAACAAGTAAAGGAGGTCTTACGTAGACTCCGGAAACATCACCTCTACTGCAAGCTGGAGAAATGTGTGTTTGAGATTAGCCAGGTACCTTTTCTTGGTTTCATTGTGTCGGGTCAAGGTCTTTGTATGGATCCCACCAAGGTGTCAGCTATTCTGGACTGGCCTCAGCCACAAGGCCTTAAAGCTATTCAAAGGTTCATCGGCTTTGCAAACTATTATCGCCAATTTATTCAGGGATTCTCCACCATTATAGCCCCCATTACAGCTTTAACCAGGAAGACTGCCAACCCCAGGGTTTGGTCCTCGGAAGCCATGTCTGCCTTCATAATGTTAAAGAAAGCATTTTCTTCAGCCCCAGTTCTGTCCCAGCCAGATCAAGAACGACCTTTCTTCTTAGAGGTAGATGCATCCTCGGTAGGCATTGGGGCGGTGCTTTTTCAAGAGTCTCCGGCTGGCTCACACAACCCGTGTGGGTTTTTCTCCAGACGATTTCTTCCTAGTGAATGTAATTATGGAATAGGGGACAAGGAGTTACTGGCCATCAAGGCGGCTCTGGAGGAATGGCGACATCTGTTGGAGGGGGCTATATTTCCTGTTACTGTGTTTACCGACCATCGGAACCTAGTGTTCATTCAAGAAGCTCGTTGCCTTAATCCTCGGCAAGCCCGCTGGGCATCCTTCTTCGCTCGATTTAACATGAAGCTCACATTCTGCCCGGGAGCCAAGAACGGACGTGCCGATGCATTATCTCGCTCATTTGACGATTCCGATCGTTTAAGACCGTTGGTTCCTCAGCATATTATTGATCCTGCTAATATCGTAGCCCTTACTAGGACCAAAACGTCCTCTCCTCCTCCAGGCCGGTCATTCGTGGAACCCCATCTCCGGCTCAAGACCCTGCAGTGGGCTCATTCATCCCGCATTGCCGGCCATGCTGGAATAAAGAAGACAACATCGCTGCTTTGCCGACGCTTCTGGTGGCCTAATGTACGTGCCGATTTTGGTAAATTTATTGCTTCCTGCACTACTTGTGCTCAACACAAAACTTGTAGAAGAGTTCCGGCAGGCCTTCTTCGTCCACTCCCTATCCCCGATGCTCCTTGGGAAAGTGTGGCCATGGATTTTATCACGGACCTACCCCTCAGTGCAGGGTTTACCACTATCTGGGTGGTTATTGATCGATTTTCGAAGATGGCACACTTTATTCCTCTAACGGGACTGCCCACGGCCAGTCGTTTGGCAGATATCTTCATCAAAGAGATATTCAGATTACATGGTTGCCCGAAGGAGATCATTTCGGACCGTGGAGTCCAATTCACATCCCATTTCTGGAGAACCTTTTGTAAGAGATTGAACATAGAATTGAAATTCTCTTCGGGATATCATCCGCAGACCAACGGACAGACGGAGCGAATCAATCAAGATCTCGAGACATTCCTCCGCTGTTTTACCTCCGACAACCAGAATAAATGGTCTCAATTCCTTCCTTGGGCGGAGTTCTCCCATAATCAACACATTCATGAGTCTACCGGATTCTCCCCTTTCTTTATTGTATATGGAAGTCATCCTGTGTTTCCGGATCCTTTTCCAGTGTCCTCTTCACCGGTTCCAGCCGTAGATACTCTTTATCGGGAGTTTTCTCTCATTTGGGCTAAGACTAAGATGGCTTTACTCAAGGCTACTCAGCATCACAAAATCTTTGCAGATCGTCATCGGAGGGCCACTCCTCTCTTAAAGGTGGGAGACCAAGTATGGCTATCCACCCGGGACCTAAGACTCAAGGTTCCTTCTATGAAGATGGCTCCTCGATTTATTGGTCCGTACACCATCATGCAAGTCATTAATCCTGTATGCTTTAAATTGAAACTTCCCCCTTCTCTGAGATGTCATAATACTTTTCATGTCTCATTACTACGACCAGTGGTACTCAATAAATTCTATCGACCTCCCTGTCGTCCCCCACCCATACAAACCTCTTCTGGAACTGAATTCGAAGTCAATCGGATCTTGGCCTCTCGCATTCTTCGTGGCAAACAGCAATTTCTTGTCCATTGGAAAGGATTTGGCCCAGAGGAGAGATCATGGGTGGACAAGCAGGACCTTCACGCTCCTAGAATTCTCAAAAAGTTCCTTCAAACAGGAGGAAGAAGAGGAGGGTATACTGTCAGGCGCCGTCCGCACGGCCGCCTGACTGCCTGACCGCGCGTCTGGTTGCTAGGCAACCAGACGCATCACTTCCGGATTCCCCCTGCCTGACCCCTTACTGTATGACGCGCCCCGTTGCTAGGCAACGGGACGCTATGTAGGATTCCCGGCGGCAGGTATGACAGCGCTGCAGCGCTGATGCTGATTGGACCTCCACACTATTTAAACCTCTTCCTGCCCTATAATCAGTGCCAGAGTATCAGGTCTTCCTGTCTCCAGCGTTTGTGTGTTCCAGTTGCTGTATTTGTCCCTGACATTCCTCGTGCTGCTTGTGACCCTTTTGACCCGGACCGTTTGACCACCCCTATCTGGATTCTGCCTTTGTACTGCACTCTCTGAACGTTACCGACCCGGCTTGCCTCACCATTCTTCTGGATTTCCCTTTGTACCTCCTCTACCTGAACGTTGCTGAACCGGCCTGTCTGACTACCCCTTGTATCTCGCTGTGGACTCTAGGAAGGACCGCGACCTGCGTGTCCCTGCAGCGGAGTCCATACTTCCTTGCGGGGGTTCCTGGTGAATACCAGGGGCACGTTAGACTCCGCGCCTTCCTCTGAGTTGCGCCAACAACAGCAGGTACTTTCTACCAGTCATACACCCACTATCAGTCGTGACAGTCTCTCTCCAACTGTCTACCCTTTCTAATCTTAACTGAAAAAGAAAAACTATTTCACACAGCCATGCCCCTCCTACACGCTGACTTGTTGGCCCAGCCCCCTCCTTCCCGATGATCGGACCTCTCAGCCATAATTTAATGGTATGAAGGTTGCTGCTAGTGGGAGTGGGGGTGATTGCCCTGGTCGCCCCTCCACTGGATCCACCAGTGCTCTACCGTCTCCAGGTTCAAGGATTTATCTGACCTATTGTATCTTAGAATACACTACTAAGAACGGCGTCTATTGTTCCTATTCCAAGTTCAAGAATGAAAAGCCTAAAATGAAAAAGGCTACAGGGGCTGACCCATATTGGCGCCTTAGAAAGTTTGGTTACTCTGAATCTAGGTCAGATAGAAATAACTTTACTCAGACTCAGGATGATTCTGAATCGGAGGAGTCGGACCACTCCCCTCTGACCTCCAATCCCTGTTCAGGGACATCAAAGAGACACAGGTATCTGTCCAGGCCCTTCAAGCAGAAGTCCATACAACGATCAATTCTCTCAAATCTGAGATTAATGACCTAGGAGATCTTTTCAATTCAAGGAAACTAAGAAATGTTGATTTACTTGCCAATTTTGTGGGACCAGATAAAAATATAGGGAGAAACAATGTGACAGAGGACAGTTTTTATTCAAAGTTCGCTAGATTAGAAAAGCTTCTGATTGAGGAAATAAAACTATGGTGGGATAAAGCGACTTTAGAGAAATATATAAGTTTCAAAATCATTCCAAGGGGCCTGTCTAAACTATGTCAATGTATTTATGAATTTATGAACAAATGGAATGCAGTCTTAGAAAATTGCTGTGTCTCTCTCATTAATTTGTTAATTATTCAGAGGGAGGATGCCTTACAGAGAATAATTAAAGAACTCGACACAATTCCAGAAGAGCTAAAACCACTAGAGAATATGGAAAACTTTATTAACCTATATAAAATGAGACAAGCCAAAATTTATAGAATTGAAGAAGGGATTATAGAAAGGAAACAAAGGAAATTAAAAAGGGATCAAGATGATTTGGCATATTGTTCGAATAGAAGTAATATACACAAAAAAGATATGTCCCTAGAATAGACTATAGAAAAAGGTATGATACAGGAAAGAGATATAATCATCGATCCATACAGTTGAATTCAATTAGTGGGAAAAAAGAACATGGCTAATTATGCAGATTATAATGCTGGGTCCAAGTCCATACATAAGAAAGAACACTATTACTTTAGAAGAAACACAACTAATGAAACAAAAGATGTGAGCAGATTGAATGATAATAATCCTCGAGGCAACCTATATGATAGGGTTACCAATGAGAATTATTTTAGATATAAAAATAGAAGAAACAGTTATAGAATGGAGAAAGAACAAAAACCAAAATGTAACTATGAGAGGAGCCATCAAGGAAACGGAAAAAATGAGTCATCATTTAGAGAAGGGGTTAGAGAAATGGAGAGAAGCAATAAAGAGATGACAACAGCACTCATACATAGAATAGAACATAATCAAGAACTGGCCCATTGTGAAGAGGATAGCAACAGACAACTGTCAAGTGACAATTTAATTGATAAATATCTTTTGTTTTTCTTAGAAGGTCAGCCCCCAGTTACAGAGATCACCTACAGAGGAGCATCTAGATTGGAGGATAGGGGGAAATTTAGGAAGGAAAAGAATGCTAGAACTAGGAGCGGGAGAAGAAGGAAGAAGAACAAAAACGTTGAAAATATAACTGCCCAAGGCATTTTTAATCTTGGCAATTTTCAATGAGAATCTCAACATATACGTATTTTGAATAAGGGTTTGAAGTTTGCCCCACATAGCAAATTGAATAAATTTGAAACCTTTATTGACTTAAACAGATTTGTTAGAAAATTAACTTTAAAGAAATACTTCCAAAAAAGTAAATGTGATACAATGGCCATTGAAAATAGTGGGATGCCTTGTTCAAAGCTTGTATATACGGTTTATAGGAAATCCTCAAACTTCTTTCCAAGTTTTATGAAAAGTTTCTACATAAGTACATTTGAGAAGTTAGTAGAAGATGAAATTAATAATCTTAAAGACAATAGATATATTAAATATAACTTATCTCCTGAAGGAAGGATGGCAATGAAAGATCTGCAAAATAATAAGATCATTAAACCCACTGATAAAGGGGGGGGTATTATTTTCTTGAATAAAACCGACTATATAAAAGTGGCCGAACGATTATTGTTAGATGATAAAACTTATGTAGTTTTAAACAATGATCCAACTATGCTGTGTAAAATTAATTGTTTGATTTATTAAATGAAGGAAAAACAACAGGAATTTTAAAAAGACAGGAATATGAATTTTGTAGAGAAGAACATCCTAAGATACCTGTCTTCTATTATCTCCCTAAAATTCATAAACCTCTATCTCAACCACCAGGGAGATTCACTCCCTGACGTCTAATTTATCAGCGTATATAGACTTTTTTTTGCAGCCATTGGTGAGAAAACAGAGGAGTTTCTTAAAAGATACCACTCAAGTCCTGAGCATTTAAGACTCAATGGAATGGAAATCAGACTACCTATTAGCAACATGTGATGTATAGTCTCTTTATACCTGTATTCCACACAAAAAAGGATGTGATCATGTTGAACATTTTCTACTAAATATTGGCCAATTAGAAATGGCACAGATATACTTCATTATAAGAAGTATATACTTCATTCTGACACATAATAATTTTTCATTTGGCGGCTCCCATTTTAAACAGGTAAATGGCACAGCTATGGGGACAACATGCGCCCCAAGTTTTGCGAACTTATATATGGCCAAATGGGAGATTGACAATATTTGGAATAATAATCCCCATATAGAACATCTGATCAAATGGTATAGATACATTGATGATATTTTCATTGTTTGGCAAGGGGATCGAGAAAGTCTAGATGTCATTGTCTACATTAACAACAATACCGTAAATCTAGAATTCACAGTTGAGATTAGTGCAGAGAAGGATGGCTTCTTGGACTTGGAGATCTCTATTGAAGGAGGGTCAATATATACTAATACATATAGTAAACCAGTAGATTGCAATGGGTATATTCCAGTGTCAAGCAATCACTATAAAAGCTGGCTAGATAATATACCAAAAGGACAGTTCAAAAGAATTCGAAGGAACTGCTCAATAGTGGAACATTATGAAAAACAAGGGTCTGAGTTAGTAAAGAAGTTTGAAGAAAAGGGTTACGATATCAGTTTAATGAATAAGGATTTTGAAGAGGTGAAGACGATGAATAGATTCTACCTTCTTAAGTACAAGGTAGATAAAGGAATACATTCAGGAGGAGGTATTAAAGATGAAGTGGAGAATAAAAACAAATATGATTCAGAAATTAGGTTTATAACACAGTGTAGCGGTTCAGCTGAAAAACTCAAACATATTTTAATGAAACATTGTCATATACTCCTAAAAGATGAAGCATTGAGGGAATTGTTACCTGAAAAGCTTATCATTACATTCAAAAGGGCTGCCAATTAAAACAGATACTAGTATCTAGTTATATTAAGCAACAAAGAGTGGGTGAAAATACTTGTTTAAATGAAAAATATGGGACTTCTTCTATTGCAAAAACTGTTTTGGGTGCAAACATATAAAGAGCCATATGGTAAAAAAGAAAGCGAAAAAATGACATCCTTTTCAAATGGACCGGAATATATTATTAAGCAGAAAATCACTTGTGAGACCAAGAATGTAATTTACCTACTTACCTGTCTGTGTGGATAGCAATATATAGGGCATACAAAGAGGAAATTGAAAGTTAGGATATATAAACATATGCGGAACATACGGATAGGACTCAAAACTCATAGTGTGTCAGCCCATTTGGACGAGGTAGATTTTGAGGATCTTAGCTTTTTGGGCATTTGTATTGTAATGCCAGATTGGAGAGGTAGAGACTTCGAGAGACTCGTATCGCAGGAGGAAACAAAATGGATTTTCAGTGTAGGCACTCTAACCCCTAAGGGGCTAGACCAGTGGTTCCCAAACTTTTGCAGTTCGCGGCACCCTTAGAGTCTCCAAATTTTTTCAAGGCACCCCTCCAAAATAATTATTGAGCAGTCCTGTTTTAGGAGTAGTTGGGTCAAAAAATTGTAATAAGTATTTAGGTCAGGACAGAAATACTTATTTAGTTGTATGCAAAAATGCCCCCTCTGCATTCAGACACTCTGCCCTCAGGCACTCTGTCCCCTCTGCATCCAGACACACTGCCTCCTCTGCATCCAGACACACTGCCCTCTCTCACACTGCCCCCTCTGCCCTCTGTCATGCTGTTCCCCCTCCTCTGCCCTCTCTCACGATGTCCCCCTTCCTCTGCCCTCTCTCACGATGTCCCCCCTCCTCTGCCCTCTCTCACGCTGTCCCCCTCCTCTGCCACGCTGTCACACTCCTCTGCCCCTGTTACACTCCTCTGCCCCCTGTTACACTCCTCTGCCCCGTTGTGCCCCAGCTGTCACCCTCTCTGCCCCAGCTGTCACCCTCTCTGCCCCAGCTGTCACCCTCTCTGCCCCAGCTGTCACCCTCTCTTCCCCGCTGTCACGCTCCCTCTCACTCCTCTGCCGCGCGCCAGCCATAGAAAAATAAGAAAGAGCACAGAAACTTAACAATCCGCCGGGCGCCGGGACCCAGCAGCCTCCTCTCTCCCGCAGCAGCTTGTTACTGACGTCGATATTCATTGACAGCTGCGGGAGAGAGGAGTCTTCTGGGTCCCGGTGCCCGGCGGATTGGTAAGTTTCTGTGCTTTTTTTTTTTTTCAATGCTTGGCCCGCGGCACCCCAGTGACAGCGCCGCGGCACCCCTGGGAGCCGCGGCGCACAGTTTGGGAACCGCCGGGCTAGACATTGATTTTGAGATGAAGTCCTTTCTCTAATACTGGTAGCCATCCATATCGGAGTGTATATGTGAGTGTATATATGGTTGACTATATACACGACATGTATAGAAGAATATGTATTAAGTGTATCCTTACCATTGTCTAATCAAGATTTTTCAGCACCTTACCAAGTTTTCTGAAGATCTGCTGTATGTTATGTATGGAATGATCATCTATATTATGCTTAATGTGTTATATATAGAATTTAAACATAATAGTTTCCTATGATGATGTAATTATTATTATCAGTAATATGAGAGCTTATGCCATTTTCCATATATAGATTCAGCTCATATATATAAAGTACTATTTCCGAATCATTTATAACTATTAAGAATTGTTTTTTTCTTAGAGACCCCCTATGAAAGGATGGGAGTTCCTTGATGTTTAATAGGACGAGCAAAGAAGGTTGGAAAATCCTATTTAAAGACTACATACAGTGATGGTGTCAATCCCTTGAGAAAGTCTGAGAGACAAAATGTATTGAGAGACATCGATTGGACTTTGGACATACTGTTGCTGACTGTGACATCAGCAGGGTGTGCGCATACCAGGAAGCAGGAAGTGAGCATATGCGTTCCAACTAGTTTAGAGTTGAGCGCATGTAGAGTAGCACGCTGGCACTTTTAAGGGAACTGTTCATACTTACAATACCAGTATTTTTTACAATTATTTTTTTTGCTTTTTATTTATGGTGTTCAGTTGTCTGGCACATAATTGTTTTATCAAAGGAGCATTTTTGATACATAGATTTTTTTTCAATTTTTACACAATTTATATTAGTATGGTCATAATTTGTTGGAACATGGATTTTATTACTTTGATGCCTATATGAATAAATCTATAGTGTTTTTAGAAGTTGTGGCGCCTGGTTCACCTTTTGTTGCAATACCATTATAGGATTTAGGTACCTATTTCAGGTAGCACCCTCTATATTTTATAATATAGTAGAAATTTTATATATTCTATAATTGTATTATTAGAAGATATCTGGATTCTGTGTGGGAAGTTGCAATTCTTTTTGGTGGAGTGCTGGTTTTATGTCTATCACTAGGCGATCATCACTGCCATCAACAGCAAATTCCGTAGCGCTTTACAATTTGGAACAAACACAGTAATAAAACAATACTGGGTAATACAGACAGACAGAGAGATAAGAGGGCCCTGCTCACAAGCTTACAATCTATAGGACAATGGGAGTTTGATACATGAGGTTAAGTGCTACATACTGCGTATTGACACAGCAACGTTGGTCAGGGGATCAGAGAGCTGTTCTCTTCAGTGCACTGTGTAAAGGGTGAAAATAGGGTACCATAGTGAGCTTAAGAGGGTGGTTGAGGAATTTAATTAGCTTGTGTAAAGAAGTGGGTTTTCAGAGAACGCTTGAAGTTTTAAAGACTAAAGCAGTCTTATTGCGCAAGGTAAGGAATGCAGCCCGAAAAAAGTCCAGTAAACAGGAATGGGAGCAGGTAATGAGTGTGGATGGGAGATGCAGTTCTTTTGCAGAATGGAGGTGTCAGTTGAGACAAGTGAGGAGATGTATATTGGTGTAGTTTGTTGATGGCCTTGAATTAGTAAGTAACATGTAACTGCACAAAGTATAACAGTCTCCTCTCAATCATATTCTTTGGAACCGACATAAGTTTACATATTTCCAACTCCTTTCCAATGATCGTTAGTAAAAGTATTTTATATTGAATGCGGTGAAACAGGCAACCAATGTAGAGACTGACAGAGCTGCTCAGCAGAGGAAGAACAATTTGCAAGGGAAATTGCAATAGTCAATGCGGCAAATGGTGAGTGCATAAATTTAGGTTTTTGCAATGACTTGTGTGAGATATGTGCATATTCTGGAAATGTAACATGATTTAGATATAGAGACAATGTGGTATAACAAAGGATAGTTCAGAGTCAAGGATCACACCTAGCTTGTGGGGTGGGATTTATGATCATGTTGACAACATAAATAGAAATGTCAGGTAGGTAACTTCTGTTGGCGGGTGTGAATATTATTAACTTGGTTTTGAAAGATTGAGTTTGAGTTGGCGAGATGCAGCGGACCATCTTGAATCCAAAACGGATAAGGTAATCACCTCTCAGCAGTCTATAGATCCAGTGGCGCAACAACTTCAACAAGACATGCACCGTCTTCAGGAAGACCGGGAAAATAGAGCTTGGTGGAATAAGCTTTGCATAAAGGGTATCTCTCAGATGAGATATAATCATCAGCCTTGGATCAATTCCTAAAACAATTATTTCCCTTTCTTCAGAGACACCTGAAGACCAACTCCTGTTAGATAGAGTGCACCAAACTCCTCGTTCACAATCTCAAGTTAGCTCACAACCCCGGGAGGTAATTCTGCAATGCCATTATTATTCCACCAATGAGACTTACCATCATATTCAGTTTGAAGATGCATCCCTACAATTTTTCCAGGAACTTTCTTAAATGAAATGAACTTGAACTGTTTACCACTCTCCTAATGGATAACAATGTTCGATATAGATATAGAAGATATCCCCTTCCATATTCTAGTCTGGCACCAAAACAGGATTCATTGCCACCAAATCTGTAGAGAAGGCCCGACTACTGCTTCCTATACTGGGTCTGGCACTACCAGACCTCCATGCCAACCCCACACCATCAGTCGCTAAAGAATTATCTACAGGTCCAGTTACTAAACCCCAAAAACATCCTACAAGGGAATGGTCTACCATGTCTAGGAATGCAAAAAGTACCCCAGTTACGCTTGCAACTTTAAATAAGTGTTGACTCCAACTTTTCCAACAGAAGAATTTATTTTCATCTAATGATCTGGAATAACATAATTAACTTTCTTCCCTATAAGGGAAAGGACCCTTACTTTGTAAAGATAAACCTGTTTTATATTCATTCCTAAGTAAAATTGTTTGCATACTAGCTAAAGCACAGTTTACACTATTGTTGCTTAGTTACCTCTTTGGTTACATCTAGAACCTTTGTACTATAGTAGGTCAAGAGGATAATTTGTCCTCACTACACAAATATATCCAATGATAGCTGTTCACCAAGACTCCTTACTTTAAATCTGATTATGGCTACAACAGAAGGAAATTACCCCCCCTTCCCAATTATTAGTCCCACTTTTTTCCCAATTTTCTCTTACGTTATCTTTACTTGAATCCACGGAGGAGGAGAAAGGACTCCTTAGTTCATATTTAACGTCCCTTTTTTCTTGTTCTCTAGACCACTCCTCCCCAATGTTACACCCATGAGTGGCTCATGGGTGCTGAGTGCACCAATCCAGCGTCCTTATGGCCAGTACATTAGACCAGAAACACCCTCAAGCTCTGGTCCAATCCTACCCCTCACTCTTCCATCTTTCCTGATCTCCTGTCTCTCCCCATCATCCAGGTACTTGTGGTATATGTACACTGTTTTACTTTACTGACTACACTCTTGTCTGTTTCATTCACTTACAAGAATGTGGAAGACTTCAGATCAGCTAACCTAAAACCCAAGTATGACTTTTAGAATACAATCACAGAATGGTAAAGGACCGAACAGCCCCCAAAAAAGGACTATAATTTTTGCACCCCTAAAACATCATAAAGGGGATTTAGTCTTCTTACAGGAAACACATTTCACACAACGTCTACATCCTGAACTGAAATCTAGATCATCCCAAACACATTTCATGCATGTGATGCCAGGTAAAAGAAAAGTGGGGCGGCAATCTTTGGACTTTTAGAATCCCACAAATATAAGAATTCCTGGTACTTATAGGCAAATTAAACAATCTTCCATGCAAACCTACAGTAGTGGTCAACATTATTGGCATCCCTGAATTTTAAGCACATCATGTACAATATCTCCTGAAATAAAGGAATGTAGTGAAACTGTTTTGGTCTACAGACACTGTGACCAGGTAGGGGGGCCCTGTACCATCTCCTGGGGTAAATGGTGTTTATAGCAGCCGAGATATTTCACACAAGTCCAAAGATTTCATGCAACTGGCCTTGGCCAGTTTTATTCAGTATGGAAACAAAAATTAAACTCCAAAATAAACACCTTGCTGTCCGGCTCTAAGTAAACACTTGTCACTCCCGACTAAAAAACTAAGACAAAACAAAAAGAAGTTTCAGCACAGTTTACTTACAGGCAGATATCAGTCTCTCACAGAGACTCTTCAGCACCTGTCCCTAGGCAGTGAGAGACTGACTGAGCTGCCTCACACCATTTTACCAGCACCCCTCAAGTGTAACTCCCGATTACCAGCAGAGTCACTGGTAACTTGAAAGACCCAGTTAATGGGCCTAATAGATGGAGCTCGCCCTCAATCTCCATTCATTACCCCAGGACCCATTTAAGGCTTTTTAACAGGCCTTTAGCCCTTCAGCTTACATACAATACACATTTCCCTGGGGTTTTAAAACAAGTAGGTTAGGAACCTAGGTGAAATATACCTGCTATCAAACACTAATCCCGTGACTTTGTCACAACACTCAAGTTTGCCACAGAATAGATAAAAATAAAATAATAACAATATTAAAAAGCAATAGTAAGAAAAACTATAAAGATTGAAAGATTGCCATGACACAATTATTGACACTCTTTTGAGCAATTCAAATCAATTTGAAAAAGGTAGAGTTGACTCAAGTGTGATAAATTAGAAGTTAGTCATCTGTGATAAATATTTAGTGCTCACTACTTGAATTAACCAGTGAATGATAGCTTTAGTGTTTTATTCCCTGTTATTTTGCCACAATGGTGAAGACAAGAGAGTTGTCTGAGAGCCTCACAAGTGCTTTTATCACCAAACACAATAAATTTAGAGGGTACAAGGACATCTCCAATGACCTAGGCATCCCTGTTTCAAATTGCAATGGAAGAGAGGGAGAAATTACCAGCAGACAGGTGCAAGAGGTTTATACATGGGTAAAGAAACATTTGGAGGCAGTAATTGTTGCCAAAATGTGTGTAACTAAATATTAAGGAAGAGAGCCTAGGTCATATTTTATTTTTCTTCTTTGACATTATTACATGGAATTTGAAAAGGAAAGTTTTTTTGGGTTCATAACTTTGGACATCCTATTAAAATATTCTGATGATACGAAGTTAGCACATTTCCATTTATTTCTGAAGATAATGTACAGGCTATTCAAAAAATCCAAGCGTACCAATACTGTTGACCAGAACTGTATATGCTCCAAATAAAAATCAGCATCCATTTATTAATTATGTTCTATTCTTTCAAAGGAACGTAAAGGAGTGGTCATTATATCTGGGGACATTAACTACCCATAATAAATTAAACAGATTTTCATCTGTGGCCCCTTCTGCCAGCAAATCACACTACTAGAGTAAAAGGGCTTTGCTGAACCAATTTATATTTCCTCTTCTGTACAATAACCGGAGATCAAGGAACGTTGGAAATATACCTTTTACTGAAATGTCCATAACTCTTATTCCAGGATATATATAATTCTCCTCAACCATGACTTAACCATGCAGCTCCACACAGCTGAAATACACCCCATTGTATTGTCGACCCATCCATTGATCAATGCGGATCTCTCAGCCCAATCCTCTTCCGTAGTCCTACGATTACATCTCAAATTCAAACTGTCCTCAATTAATATTTTCAACTCAATAGTATACCAGATGCCTCCCCATTGGTTGTATGGGAGGCACATAAAGGGACATCTTATTGGTATGGCCTCTAGATATAAGAAAGATAAGCTATCCAGACAGACTTCCCTTTCCCTGCAACTACACAATCTTGAAATGCGGTATAAACAAACTTTGGATCTAGCAGATCTTGAAAACCTTAGTAAAGTAAAGAAAGAGCTGAACCTCCTCTCCAAACAGCTAAAGGAAAAGAGTTCCCAAAATAATATCTTTGCAATCAGAAATTATAATGAAGAACTCTTATATAATCCAAAAACAATCAGACAGGTATACTAGAGCTACTATACAAAACTCTATGGGCTAGATTTACTAAGCTGCGGGTTTGAAAAAGTGGGAATGTTGCCTATAGCAACCAATCAGATTCTAGCTTTCATTTATTTAGTACCTTCTACAAAATGATAGCTAGAATCTGATTGGTTGCTATAGGCAACATCCCCACTTTTTCAAACCCGCAGCTTAGTAAATCTAGCCCTATATCTTAGATCGAAACTCCCAAAACAACACAGGGCCTGCAGAGGACATTATTGTCAACTTCTGTCATAAAGTAGGACACCCCAAATTATCTCACTCAAACAGATAGCATCTTAACAAAGAAATCTCCCTAGATGATATTACTCCAAGTATTAAAGACCAGAAAACAGCTAAATCTTCTGGTCCAGATGACTTCTCTGCAGCCTACAAGAAATTTACTGATGCTTTGGTTCCCTATCTATGTTCAGTGCTGTACACCAGGAAACCCACTTCCCTAAATCTGTGCTGGAGCCAGAATTGTGGTTACACAACTAGAAGGAAAAGATCCTTAGGATTGTGGGGAGTTATAGACCCATATATTTTCTTAACAAAGATATGAAACTACATACTAAGATTCTAGCTAATCGTCTAAATAAAATCCTTCCACAATTGACCTAATATGACCAAGTGGGCTTTGTTCCAGAGCTTCAGGCCGGAGATAAAAGTAAAGTACCGCTGATCATTTTTTCCCTAGATGCAGATATCCTGGAGATTCATGTTCCAAACACTAAAAACATTTGGATGCCTTGGCGAATTCCTCACTGGAATCGTTGCTCTATATACTTCTCCTCGAGGCTAGATTAATGACTTGCCATTTTACACTATCCTAATCTCTAATCGGACTAGGCAAGGATTCCCCTTGTTGCCTCTGGTCTTCGCCTTTGCAATAGAGCCCTTTGCAGCGCTGATTACAAGTTCAAATTCCATTCATGTAGTGGAGGTGGACAACCAACTAGACTTCCAGCCCCGCTTTAGTTAAACTAATAGATACATTTGGCAGTCTCTCTTCATATAAAATCAACTTTTCTAAATCAAAGGCCATGTTATTGCACACCCCACAGCATATTAAAGAAAGGATCCAAGCCAATATCAAACTTAAGTGGCAAACACGAAAAATAACATGTACATATCACCTCGACATGCAATCACCTACACCAGGAAAATTCCCCCAACTTACTGCCACAATAAAATCAGATTTGGTTACAAGGCGGAAACATGTTATTTCATGGTTGGGGAGGATAATCGCCATAAAAATGAACCTGATCCAAAAGCTGCTGTATCTTTTCCAAACCCAAAGTCACTAGCACAATCATTACAGAACTACAATCAAACCTTTTTTAAATAGGAAAGATAAACCCCCTAGATCCTCTATGTCTATACTTAAGAAACCCAGGACCGGGGAAGGCAGAGGCTTCCCAGATATTAAGCTCTACTACTTGACCTTGTCAGACCACTGTTCTTGAAGTAAGACAATTCCTTACCTCCTGTGAGGACCGCACATCCTAGTGGGTTCTTGAAAATCACCTAGGCAGCTTATTGCAAACAAAACGTAGTTTATTCTGTAGATGGCAATACAGACAGGTGAATATACAACTACCAGACAGATACGATTCTTCACAGGTACAGCATACTCACGCAACGGAAGCGTGGTTCCTAGCCACCAATTCACAAACCCTCATTAGTCAAAACACAGGTTATATCCCATTCAAAAATTCAATATTCCCATGGTGGTGGAGCTAATGGTGGGCTGAGTAGAGGCAGTAGCCAGGTTATGATAGATAGGCCAGTGATAAGGCATAACCCTGCGGGTTCCCTTCCATGGTGATTGGGGACTGTTGGCTGCCTGGGGAGAAGGTGCATAGGGGTTTAACCCAGGTGTAGTAGGTGTAGGTGTAGTCCTATTCTCATCAGAAAGTGGCAGTGGTTGGAGAGATCTACGTGTGTTCTGTGTGACATTGACAGGGTCGGATTAACCCGAGGGCTTTCTGGGCTAAAGCCCATGGGCCTCAGGCAAATAGGGACCTGGGGTGGCAGTGGTTTCGCCCCCGGCTGTCAGGTAAGGAATGCTGGCAGGCAGCTAACAGCAAATCCGATGCTGTTAGCTGCCTGCTGTGCCTCATAGTCTCATTGTCATCATCATCAACATTTATTTATATAGTGCCAGCAAATTCCGTAGCGCTTTGCAATTGAGAACAAACATTAATAAGACAATACTGGGTAATATATACAAACAGAGAGGTAAGAGAACCCTGCTCGCAAGCTTACAATCTATGGGACAGTGGGAGTTTTAAACACAAGGACATGTGCTACATCAAATTGTACACTGGACCAGCTAGAATGCAAAGGTAGAAGTATTGAGTGGGCTGTGTGTGTAGCAATGTTGGTCAGAGGGTTGTTGTCTTGTGTTAGCTGTGTAGAGGGTGGTAATAATGTAACCTAGGGAGATTAAAATGGTGGTTGAGGAATATCATAAGCTTGTCTGAAGAGGTGGGTTTTCAGAGAACGCTTGAAGGTTTGAAGACTAGAGGTAATTCTTACTGTGCGAGGGAGGGAATTCCACAAAGTGGGTGCAGCCCGAAAAAAATCCTGTAACCGGGAATGGGAGGACGTGATGAGAGTGGAAGAGAGACGCAGATCTTGTGCAGAACGGAGGTGTTGAGTAGGGAGATATTTTGAGACAAGTGAGGAAATGTATGCCGGTGCAATTTTGTTGATGGCCTTCTATGTTAGTAGAAGAATTTTATATTGGATTCGTTGAAATACAGGCAACAAATGTAGAAACTGTGAGTGAGTGGCTCAGCAGAGGAAGAACGGTTTGCAAGGAAAATCAATTTAGCTGCTGCGTGCAAAATAGATTGTAGGGCTTCAAGTCTGACTTTAGGAAGACCAGTAAAGAGGGAATTGCAATAGTCGATGCGGGAGATGATGAGTGCATGAATTAAGTTTTTTGCAGTGTCTTGTGTGAGATATGTGCATATTCTGGAAATGTTCTTTAGATGTATGTAACATGATTTAGATATAGAGTTGATGTGGGGAATAAATGATAGTTGTGAGTCAAGGATTACACCTAGACAGCGAGCTTGCGGGCTAGGATTTATGGTCATGTTATTAACAGAAATAGAAATGTCAGGCAGGAAGATTCTGTTTTTGGGTGGGAATATTATTAATTCAGTTTTTGAAAGATTGAGTGTCATGGGCACTAGGAGTCTTTGCCCAGGGAATCACCAGATGTTGGCTTACCAGAGTAATATAGATGGTAATAGGTACTCTGGTAGCAGGGTGACAACGGAACTGGAGGAACAGCAGATGGTGAGAGAATGCTCGAGGAAAGTCTATGACTAGCAGCACTGGTAGTGAGTATATAATTGAACACGAGGAACTGGATGGACAAGGAAACGTGAGGGTAGTCAGTGGTCTGCGTATAGCAAGTTGTACCACTGCTATAGTGAGGAGGAATGTCCAGAGGTAGCGAGGAGGTAGTGAGAGTCAGCGGTCTGCGTATAGCAAGTTGTACCACTGTCTAGGTAAAGGAATGGAATCCAGATGAAGGTAGATAACAGGGAAGTCAGTGGTCTGCGTATAGCAAGTTGTACCACTGCTATGTGAGAGGATACTTGAAACTGGTGTCACAGGGAACTGGAAGCAGTGGTCTGCATATAGCAAGTTGTACCACTGCAATATATATGTGAGAAGGACACGAGGAGATGAATGCTATGCAGAGTATACACGGGTACACAGAACTTGATCCCACGATGATATCACAATACAATGATAACAGAGCAGCACTGCTAAAGTATACAAAGTCACAATAACAATCCAGGCAAATAGGAGACAAAGTCAATGGTAGCAATAGTCTCAGTGGATAGAGGACTCCGGAGGAGAACACAACACAGTCCAGCTAGATATGCAATACACAAGCAAAGTCAATGAGAAGTATGCATACCGCGGTTCAGGAGAGCAGGCTGTCAGAGAGGCGTGCAGGGATACCTGAACGGCTGAAGGCCGGCAGGAGGAGAGATCACTGGAAGGTGGAAGCGGTAATCAAGTTGGTGCAGCGCACGGCAGGTAAACCATCATGAACGAGGCAATACTCTGGAAGCAGTAGTAAATGGAACTGGAACTTGAAGAACACGGGAGAGTTGAGGCGGTCTGAACTCCAGTAGCAGAGATGGAAGCAGCGGAGCGCTGACCCGATGAACACAGGAGAGTTGAGATGAGCTGGAACTCTGTAGAAGCAACGGAGGCAGCGGATAGGACTCGGCTGGCTGCAGACACGATGAACACCGGGGAGTTGAGGTGAGCAGGAACTCTGTAGAAGCAACGGAGGCAGCGGATAGGAATCAGCTGATGCAGACACAATGAACACAGGAGAGTTGAAGTGAGTAGGAACTCTGTAGAAACAACGGAGGCAGCGGATAGGAATCAGCTGGTGCAGACACGATGAACACAGGAGAGTTTGAAGTGAGTAGGAACTCTAGAAACAACGGAGGCAGCGGATAGGAATCAGCTGGTGTAGACACGATGAACACAGGAGAGTTGAAGTGAGTAGGAACTCTGTAGAAACAACGGAGGCAGCGGATAGGAATCAGCTGGTGTAGACACGATGAACACAGGAGAGTTGAAGTGGTCTGGAAACCACAATAGAAATAACAGGAATCAGCAGGAGCTGAATACACGAGGAAACACAGGAACACCTTCAGAGGCTCATGGGAATGAGACTCCAAGATCAGGCAACGAGGTATTGACCACAGGTGCTATAAATAGGGAGTGTTGCCTGATCAGCCAATTAATGAAAAGCAACAGATACTGAAGGCTTGAAAGGGCTGCACATGCGCAGACCCTCAGGATGGCGGACGGCCACGGTTCCTAAACACACGAGAAGTAGCACTCACAGTCCGGTGAGAGACAGTACCCCCCCTTTTAAAGGTGGGCACAGAACACCTGGAACCGGGTTTGTCCGGAAACTTAGAATAGAACTTCTTAAGAAGAGTTGGAGAGTTGAGATCTTCTGCTTTGATCCATGAACGTCCTCAGGACCAAAGCCCTTCCAATGAACGAGGAAACGAAGAACTCCTCGCGAAATTTTTGCATCTAATATGTGAGTAATCTCAAAGTTCTCCTCTTGATGAATTTGAACTGGCCGAGGTGCTGAAGGAGGGACCGAGAAACGGTTGATGATAAGAGGTTTGAGCAAAGACACATGGAAGGCATTGGAAATACGAAGGTTCTTAGGAAGTAGAAGTTTGAAACAAACTGGATTTATCACTTTAATGATCCTATACGGACCAATAAAACGAGGAGCGAACTTCATGGATGGGACCTTCAATTGAATATTTTTGGTTGATAACCAAACACGATCTCCGATTTTCAGTGGTGGAATAGCCCGTCTCTTTTTATCTGCAAAAGACTTATATCTGGCAGAAGTCTTCTTTAAACAGGTTTTGACCTGCGACCAAATATTTTTGAAGGTTTGGCAAATAGTCTCTACAACAGGAACTTGGGTGGGAGGGAGGGCAGGAAATTCCGGAAAAAACGGATGGTGACCGTAACCCACAACGAATGGAGTTTTAGAAGATGACTCATGATAACCATCTTCAACGTCCGAGGACGTCACGAACGCCCGATGAGGAGGAAGGCGTTCTGACAGAACCTTATCGCACAGATCCGTAGATGAAGGATCCTGTGGAGGAAGACCTGGTGGAATAGACGACTGTTGTATTTTAAGTGGAATAACTTGAGAGAGACAACGATGATGACATTCAGACCCCCAGGATGTGACTTGAGGAGTGTTCCAGTTGATCTGAGGGGAATGAAGTTGAAGCCATGGAAGGCCTAGTATGATAGGACTGGTAGTAACAGGAAGAATTAAAAATGAAATTTCTTCTTGGTGTAATACACCAATTTGAAGGGTTACTGGAGACGTACTCTGAGTGATGAGACCATTAATAATGCGTGATCCATCGATAGCAGTCACAGTAATAGGTGTCTTCAAAGTAATTATTGGTAGGGACCATAGATTCACGAGGGATTTAGAAATAAAGTTTCCCGCAGCTCCAGAGTCAATAAGTGCTTGGGACTTAAAGGATTTGGTAGGAAAGGAAACTGTAACATCAAAAGCACAGACTTTTAATTTCGAGGAACAAGAAGAGGACTCCAGAAACCCTAACCTTATCTCTCCAGTATTGGTTAGAGCCCGGCATTTCCTGGGACATGAGTTCAGCATGTGAGTAGAGTCAGCGCAATAGATACAGAGTCTATTTATCACTCTTCGTTCTCTCTCCTCTGCAGTTAATTTGGAGCGACCTATCTCCATAGGTACTACTGGAAATGGAGCTTGATGAACTTAAGGTACCGAGCGAAGAGGCGCTTTGAAAGAAGTTACTCTTTCGGAATCATTCTCACGAAACCTCATGTCTACACGAAGGCAAAGGGATATCAAATCATCCAAAGAGGAGGGTACTTCTTGTGAGGTCAGTGCGTTTTTAATTTTATCGGAAAGCCCCTGCCAGAAGGCGGCGATCAGTGCCTCAGCGTTCCACTGAAGTTCAGAGGCTAGTATCCGAAATTGAATGACGTACTGAGCTACGGTGCGAGATCCTTGGCGTAGACGGAGGATGCTGGATGCAGCGGAAATAACCCGACCTGGTTCATCAAATACACTTCGGAACGTGGAAATAAATTTGGCACTATCCTGTATTAATGGATCATTTCTTTCCCACAGAGGGGAAGCCCATGCGAGAGCTTGTCCGGAAAACAAGGAAATGAGATAGGCCACTCTGGAACGATGAGTAGAGAAATTTTGAGGTTGGAGCTCAAAATGGACGGAGCATTGGGTAAGAAAGCCCCTACAGGTTTTGGGGTCTCCATCATATTTTGACGGAGTAGGCAGGTGAAGCATGGAAGCCGTAGACACCTGGAATGGCACTGGGGAAACGGAGGAAAGCACAGGAGCATCAATAGTAGCTGTGATATTTTGCACAGTTGTTCCTTGGGAGGCTAACGCCTGGTAACATTGCAGCAACAGTTGTTGGCGAGCATCCTGTTGTTCCATACGGGTAACCAGATGCTGCAGCATCTCTTTAGCTGTAGGTTCCGCATCTGGGTCTGTCATGGCCTGATCTTACTGTCACGGGCACTAGGAGTCTTTGCCCAGGAAATCACCAGATGTTGGCTTACCAGAGTAATATAGATGGTAATAGGTACTCTGGTAGCAGGGTGACAACGGAACTGGAGGAACAGCAGATGGTGAGAGAATGCTCGAGGAAAGTCTATGACTAGCAGCACTGGTAGTGAGTATATAATTGAACACGAGGAACTGGATGGACAAGGAAATGTGAGGGTAGTCAGTGGTCTGCGTATAGCAAGTTGTACCACTGCTATAGTGAGGAGGAATGTCCAGAGGTAGCGAGGAGGTAGTGAGAGTCAGCGGTCTGCGTATAGCAAGTTGTACTGCTGTCTAGGTAAAGGAATGGAATCCAGGTGAAGGTAGGTAACAGGGAAGTCAGTGGTCTGCGTATAGCAAGTTGTACCACTGCTATGTGAGAGGATACTTGAAACTGGTGTCACAGGGAACTGGAAGCAGTGGTCTGCATATAGCAAGTTGTACCACTGCAATATATATGTGAGGAGGACACGAGGAGATGAAAGCTATGCAGAGTATACACGGGTACACAGAACTTGATCCCACGATGATATCACAATACAATGATAACAGAGCAGCACTGCTAAAGTATACAAAGTCACAATAACAATCCAGGCAAATAGGAGACAAAGTCAATGGTAGCAATAGTCTCAGTGGATAGAGGACTCCGGAGGAGAACACAACACAGTCCAGCTAGATATGCAATACACAAGCAAAGTCAATGAGAAGTATGCATACCGCGGTTCAGGAGAGCAGGCTGTCAGAGAGGCGTGCAGGGATACCTGAACGGCTGAAGGCCGGCAGGAGGAGAGATCACTGGAAGGTGGAAGCAGTAATCAAGTTGGTGCAGCGCACGGCAGGTAAACCATCATGAACGAGGCAATACTCTGGAAGCAGTAGTAAATGGAACTGGAACTTGAAGAACACGGGAGAGTTGAGGCGGTCTGAACTCCAGTAGCAGAGATGGAAGCAGCGGAGCGCTGACCCGATGAACACAGGAGAGTTGAGATGAGCTGGAACTCTGTAGAAGCAACGGAGGCAGCAGATAGGACTCGGCTGGCTGCAGACACGATGAACACCGGGGAGTTGAGGTGAGCAGGAACTCTGTAGAAGCAACGGAGGCAGCGGATAGGAATCAGCTGATGCAGACACAATGAACACAGGAGAGTTGAAGTGAGTAGGAACTCTGTAGAAACAACGGAGGCAGCGGATAGGAATCAGCTGGTGCAGACACGATGAACACAGGAGAGTTTGAAGTGAGTAGGAACTCTGTAGAAACAATGGAGGCAGCGGATAGGAATCAGCTGGTGTAGACACGATTAACACAGGAGAGTTGAAGTGGTCTGGAAACCACAATAGAAATAACAGGAATCAGCAGGAGCTGAATACACGAGGAAACACAGGTACACCTTCAGAGGAATGAGACTCCAAGATCAGGCAACGAGGTATTGACCACAGGTGCTTTAAATAGGGAGTGTCGCCTGATCAGCCAATTAATGAAAAGCAACAGATACTGAAGGCTTGAAAGGGCTGCACATGCGCAGACCCTCAGGATGGCGGACGGCCACGGTTCCTAAACACACGAGAAGTAGCACTCACAGTCCGGTGAGTGACATTGAGTTTGAGTTGGCGAGAAGAAATCCAAGATGAAATGGCAGAAAGACAGTCAGTAACGCGAGACAACACAGATGGTGAAAGATCAGAAGAGGATAGATTTGTGTATCATCCGCATAGAGATGATACTGAAATCCAAAGGAGCTTATTAGTTTTCCAAGAGAAGTGGTGTAGATAGAGAATAGCAGAGGACATAGGACTGAGCCTTGTGGTACTCCAACTGATAAAGGAAGCGGAGCAGAGGTGTATCCAGAGAAATTAACACTGAGTGATTAGATAGGTAGAATGAGAACCAGGATAGGACAATGCCTTCAAGACCTCGGGATTGTAGCGTTTGTTTGAGGAAAGAGTGGTCAACAGTGTCACATGCAGCAGAGAGATCCAGGAGAATTAGAAGAGAGTTATGGCTTTTTGCTGTGATCAAATCATTGACAACCTTGGTCAGTGCAGTCTCTGTGGAGTGTTGAGAGCGAAAGCCTGACTGAAGAGGATCCAATAGATTGTTTGCTGTAAGAAAGTGTGTGAAGCGAGTGTAGGCAATTCTCTCGAGAAGCTTGGAGGGGCATGGGAGCTGAGAGATGGGCCGGTAATTTGCGAGAGAGTTTGGGTCAGAGTGGTTGAAAGTCTGCATCATTTCTTCCTACTTGTGATGGCAGACAAAGCCTTATGTAGAATTGAAAGTACAATGATGAGATAGGGAACTGAAATAGCTATAGCATGAGGAGGGAGTGGCTGAGCAAGTAGTACAACAGGCTGATTAAACAGAAGGGATTTTGCAGGGGAAATAAACTGACAGATAAAACAAATGTTCATGAGCTGAGTAGAAAATAAGAGCAGAGTCCAAAACAGTCCTCATCTTGCGTGAAGCTTGAAGCCAGGGAGAGATGGAAACATCAGGAGTAGAGTATGGTTTTTCAAGTGAATACTGACTGTTGTCCTTGTGTAGCTGTGATAATAGGCAGAATGTTCTTCTCCTGTTTAACTCCAGTATAACTCGGAATTATGCTAGTTAATTTTTTTACACATGTAACTATACACTTAGTGCTATACACACTAACTATGCAGCCATTCTACAATAAATATATATAGTTAACAAACACATGTGATTAGTGTTCTTCAATCAGGCCCTCAATAAACTCCCCCAAACACTCACTCATAGGGCTAGATTTACTAAGCTGCGGGTTTCAAAAAGTGGGGATGTTGCCTATAGCAACCAATCAGATTCTAGCTATCATTTTGTAGAAGGTACTAAATTAATGAAAGCTAGAATCTGATTGGTTGCTATAGGCAACATCCCCACTTTTTTAAACCCGCAGCTTAGTAAATCTAGCCCATAGTCTCACTCTCATGAGATCTCCTCACTAAGGAGATTACTGAGCACCGTGGCCGCACTTACAGGGAGAGCAGAACACCTGTTGCCTGCTGCAGCAATGAGAGGAACCAGAGGACAGTGAGGAGGACCACAAGTAATTAGGTAAGTGCTCGGGGGTGGGGGTAGAGGAGGAGTGGAGCAATGACTATCAAATCATATCAATATCAAGCAAGAAAGTAGAAAATAAAGGTGCTGCACTGAGCAAGCAAGATCATATCTTGCTGGACTATGTGGCCTGTGAATAAATAGAGTTAATCAAACTGTTCTATTACCGTATTTAATTAACTGTATTTAAGTTAGCTATTAATTGGGATAACGAGGTTGAATAACTCACAATGCCTCATTTGTATGCACAATTGAAGCAACCATTTCAGATTGCATACCTCTGTGGTAGATGGCAAGCTTGCACCTGGATCTGCAGGAAGTTCTGATCATGACTGGGCCTGGGGCAGAAAACATAGCAAAAAGGAAAAAATGAAAAAAGATAACAGAAAAGATATATAATTAAGAATGTTCCAATTGATTATGACATCACTACGTATATAGTGATTCCCTTGCATGCACACGCAATATCATCATCAGCTATTCATATAGCGTCACTAATTCCGCAGCGCTGTACAGAGAACTCACTCACATCAGTCCCTGCCCCATTGGAGCTTACAGTCTAAATTTCCTAACATACACGCAGAATGTCCCAAAATAGACCAAAACAGGTAAAGAAGACCCCCATTATTATAATTATTAGCACCATCTTTTCTACCTATCTCGTGTTTTTTTCTTGTACCTTGAGCTATTGGAATTTGAAGTGGTACGTTTATTTGGTCTATTGGTGTGCATGCAAGGGAATCACTTTATACATGGTGATGCCATAATCCATTGAAACATACTACACTATAATTTTTTTCTGTTATCCTTTTTATTTTTACTTTTTTGTATGAGCTCTGCTTCCAACTTCTTTTTTGCATTTTGAAAACACTGTGTAGGAATATTAAAATGAACATTTGTCAAGCAACTTATGCCCAATCCGATATTACTGGAGGGTTCCCAAAAATATCAGATTGGGCATAAATCACTTGACAAATGGGGGCCTCAAAGTGCCCGTAGCCCAGGGTCCTACAATGTCTTAACCCGGCCCTGGACATGGGTGTATACCTTGCGCAGATCAAAGCAGGGCTTATTTATTTACCTGGGTAAATGTTTGGAAGTATTATTATTATTACCATTTATTTATATGCATAAAACTGCTGTTCCTATGAAGTGGAAAACATGCTTACCACTATGCGGACAACGGGGCTCCTCTTCTTACTCCAGTGCGCATGCGCCGAGTGAACCCCTCGGGCATACGCACAGATATCTCTGGTCTCGCTCTACAACTATAGTTGTAGAGAGTGAGCGGTGAGTGACAGGGAGGGATCATGTGATCCCTCCACATATGCGCTGTCCAGCTCTGCTCTTTGGAGCAGAGCTGACAGCACTGAAACGCGAAGAGCAGAGCTGACAGCACTGAAACTTTTCATTAATGATAATGTACTGTATTTTGAATATACACCATATCTTCTGGTCTCTCTGGAGCAGGAGCAGTAAATAAAAGCAGGGGAGTGTAGAAGAAAGCTGACAACAGGTGCACTACTCGAGGAAAAATACACTTTGGAAAACTGACCCCATTGTTATTAAGTTTGAGATAGTAAACACATTGCACTCCAATGTTGTAGAACTAGAAGTCCCAGCAGATACATAACATGGCTAAACCTGCGCTAGAGAGTTTCAAACCACGGGCTAAGATCCCTGGATGGTACCAGAGACCATCTCCTCAACACCTGGTGACGTCACTGATTGGCAACTACCAACGCGCTACTAAGCGTCCCACTTTAGATTTCATTAATAAATTACGTGCCAACCACAAGATGGCGATAGAACGTGGCTTCTCGTCATACCCATGTACCAACGTTATACCACCGCCAGGACGTCACTTCCTAGCGGAGACCTTCACAGCCTGTCGTGTGTGAGCTATCAGGTGCGTTTTGTGTTTACAAGCAGATGTGGACGGTGATTTTCCCGTCTCTCCGTCACGCCCGTATACTGGTGCTGGGAGGATGGTGCGTCCCCATGAGGGCGGGAAGCAGCTCCGGGGCTCGTGCAACCGCCTCCTCTCCTCGTGGCTTATGGCGTGAAAGACTCCCCGTATAGTCCTATATACATCCATATATATATATATATATATATATCACACAGGCACCCTGACCACATAACGTACTGGGAGGGAATTAGCGGGATAAAATGGCGACAGTCAGGAGGACGGATGAGGAGTATTGTGTGACGCACAGATCCCGGCTCATCCATCCTGCAGTTATTACAGGAGATGTCACCACGGCACATATGTTACACCCTGGTGCTTCTGGTACATGCACATCACATGTGCTACACCCTGGTGCTGGTACATACACAGCATGTATACAATAAGACCAGGTCTTGCCAGATATTTAGTGTATGTGTCAGGTATTTGCATCTTATATGTAATGTCCATACAGCACAGCGATGAACCCAAATGTATGTGTGTGTGCATATATCTATAGGGCATATGTTTACGAAAGTATATGCAGCACTTTTATAGCACGAAGGGATCAAATACACTGTGGGACGTATTCAATTGTTGAGAATTCCCGCCGTGTAAAAACTATTACTGTTATTACCTTAGTAGTTAGCTGGATTTCAGCTCGCGGCTCAGGGAGCTGCGAGCTGAAATCCAGCGAGAAAAGTACCGTAGTAACGGTAATAGTGCGCGGACTGCGGGATTTTTGGGGTTTCCGCCGTCAATTGAATACCCCCCCCCCTACACCTGTATGCATTTTATACATACTCGCCAAGACTCACAAATTCTGGTCAATTCTCCTGCATTCTGTCCACCTCCTAGTGAAGTAGGAGAGATGGAGGCCAAAATGAGGAGATTGTGATACGGGGTGGACCAAAATTATGCAATTTGTAGTTGTGCTTCACATCCTCTCAGGGATTTCCCAGAAGAGATGATAAAAAGGTTGTCGGGTATGATTTTACTAAATCCTCCCAGTGTGAGCTATGCAGGCTTTTCATGTCTTGGACCTAAACATGTATATTTTCTGTGTAAGTGCGAAATACATTACTTATCTGTCTTTAAAAGTGTTACAATAGAGGTATTGGTTCTGTTATATGTAATAATGAAATACTTGGGGATCATGGTGTGTGTGTGAGACAAAATTACCAAAGAGCAGCTGTGGTAGTATTCACGTTAATTGGCACAAAGTTTTTGGGTATTTCTTTCAGTACATACAGAATAGTGCATGTGTGGATATTGCACACAAAGAAAAATTAAAATTGTAGCTCTTAAAAAGGGCACCTCAATGATTTTATGCTATGGCTGACTCTGCAAGTCAGTGAATCTACGGACTCAATGCTGCTTAAAACTTCGCTCCTGCAAAATTCAGTTTTTATTCAGCCGAAGTTATCAACCCAACATGTGCGTTTGCTTGATAAAGAGGTATATCAAAGTTGAATTCTTCAAGCACTGCACTGCTTCTATTGAGCCCTGTTTGAATAATGACTTTTAAATCAATTTAACATGTCTGTTGTCGGTGTTTATCTAATGCCATCCTCCTACAACATGGCACAGATATGTTTTTAGCTTCTACTCTGTTGGGGATGCAACTTCATTATGTTCATTACATTGACCCAACATGTGGGATGATCTTTTTAAAAATATATGGTAGCATCCAGATAAATGGTCTCGTAAACGACCACCAAGAAAGTATAAAACACTCCAATATTCTTTCCTACGAGGGCTTTAATCTACTGTACCACCATTATTTGTTTTTATATATGTTCTTGGTCTAGGTGTCAGATGTGTACGTTTTTAAAATGTTTTCTCAGCTGCCTTGTACGGTTTTGGGCTGAACAAATTTGTGTGTTTGATATCTGTTAGGATTATTACATAGTAGAAACAATCTCTTATTAATCAGGAGTATAGGTGGAGAATGATGGCATGTGCATTTAGTCAGATAACTTTGTTTTTTCTTTTACAGAATGCCTAAATCAAAGGAGATCCTTTCTTCAAGCACATCTGGAAGTGATTCCGATGATGAAGTTGACCAAAAGGTGAGTTTTTTTTTAAGATGTAAAATCCTTTTTTTTTTTTTTTTGTGACGTCCACTGAATTAATAAGTGGTTGAAACATGTATAAAGATGACCATGTCCAGGATTCTGATCTGGTGAAGAGATTTGCATTTATAAATGTTATAGTTTTCTGTGGTCTCTCTTAGTAAAAAATAAATAAATCATATTTTCACGCGCTGTAAGAAACTGCCATCCTGAGTTGTACAGCTGTATCCTGTTTCAGATACTGAAATAAATGCTCACTTGTGCTTCATTTAGGCATGTTCTACTAATATGAGTGTACAGGACAGCAGTACTGCAATTTTGTTTAATTTTCCCTCTGGTAATGGACAGTTATCAGACATAAAAGGTGCCAAACGTTCAGTCGGTATCTCATGTGTACGGTGTTGTTGGTTGACACGCAGCATGTCTGAAAAAGCACTGTAAAGCCATAAATGAGTGGAGTAGGTATTGCTGCACTCTCCTTGCTCTTTGTCTGTTTTTAGACATATAAAGCATTTTGGTCATTACAGTGAAGAGTACCAGCGCTGCCATTATGGGCAGAGAGCGCGGGTACTGGGTAAATGGCACCCACCATTTGGATGGATTGTACCAAGTCCCCCGCTCTTCTCAGCATGGGGAGGGACTTGCGTGTACACTTTTAGTGCCATCTTTGTTGGCAAAGAGACATGTGTAATGGCTGTTGGGTGCTTAAACATATAGAAGCCAAGCTACAGCCAGCAGGTACCACTACAGAGGCTGCATGAAGGAGGGGGAGAACCAGCTTCCCCATCCTGGCAGGCTACATGGACTCTTCCTGAAGCAGTAAGACACACAGGAGATGGAGAGGCTGCAGATACAGACTTGCTGACAGGCTCCTTTCTCTGAGACATGGGGTACTAGACCTCTGGAGGGCTCAGTACCTACTAAGCCCCCCCCCAGAGTTATCTAGTTACTGTTGGCCCTGGTTTTTGGCTGCAGTGTTGCGTCCCTCCCTTCAAGGGGCTGCTTTAGAACGTCCCCATGGTAGCAGTGTCCCCAGATAGGATGAAAGAGAAAAGAGGATTTTTATACATACAATAAATCTGATTCCATCTGGGAGACACTTCATTCCCTCCCTTCTGCTAATTGTTCTTCAGTGGAGGTTTCACCTTCCTTGGGGCTTTTTGTATTACACTGAGGCTACAGGGGGTTGTAGAGGGGAGGAGTTCTGTCAGCAAGTAGTAAACAAATGAATCAACTTATTAAGTGCCAACTCCAAGATCCCCACATACAACCCATGGTAGCAGTGTCCCCCCCGATGGAATCAAAGAAACAGATTTATCGCAAATATAAAAATCCTCTTTTTTTTTCTTTTTTTTTTTTTTTTAATGCTATCTGGACCATGAGATTGAATTTGAATGGTAATTCCACATTTTGGGTAAGAAATGTTATCCTCTCCTCTTAATTGTGGGTGTCGTCCTTCTGTGACCCTCATCTTTTGAAGCTGAAGGAGTCCATGAAAAAATTTGGGCTCCCTCATTGGGAGGGTCTGTATTGGAGTAGGCTGCAAATAGAGCCCTGCGTTGGATGTGTCTGCCTCCTGTCCATAATCATGTTGCTATGGCTGCCGACGTTCGTAGTCCCAACACCATTTGTTATCTTGCTGGAACTATTGCATAGATAACATGAAGAGGCACTGACGGGTGCAGGAGGTAGTTTGCTGCATATTCTTTAATTCAGCTCGCCTTCATGGTTTTCTTCATGCACTTGTACAGCAGAGAGAATAGGCTCCCCATAGTTAATATGAGAGAGCATGGTGGGGAGGCATTAACATTTAAAGGCTATTAAACCAAAGACAACATTTGATCCAATATGGAAAAGCATTGTATTACATTCATAAATGTTGACAATTTTATATTTTAAAATTAATTTCTTATTGCTTATTTTACGTTGAGTATAAGTCTCTTTTCTCCCCTCTGTTTTAAGCCAAAGAGAAAAAAGCAGCCTCCACCAGAGAAAGAGAAACCAACAAAGAAACAGAAAACTGGTGGGGAGAGTTCTAAAGGATCCGCAGCCTCCAAACAAAGCGGTAACAATCCAGATGATAACATGTTCCAGGTATGTTGTTTGTAAAACTCTGTATTAGAATTAATGTGCTCATGGATAATTTTGCAGTTTCAAACATATGCACTTGTAAAGAGTGTGTACCACTCCGAAATGACTGACTAGAAACATTTGGTTTGAGGTTTGCTGCTACGGAGCCACCTGACTTCTCAAGAACTTTGCTATGTCTCTTAACAGATTGGGAAAATGAGGTACGTTAGTGTTCGGGACTTCAAAGGAAAACTGCTTATCGATATTAGGGAATATTTTATGGACCATTCTGGAGACATGAAACCAGGAAAGAAAGGTAATATTGACATTAAATAACCTGATTGTTGCGTCTTTTAACAAATATTAAAATAATCCATAGAAATGTACTTAAATGTTGTTTTTCCTGTTTTGCTTTGGAACATAGAAATATCAAATATTAAAACAATATAATTTAGTGTTTAAAAAGGTCCCATAGTTCATGTAGCACAGTAGTATTTGAAACAGTGAGCATGTAGATATGCTTAGGGACCTGGCATTCTAGTATTAATAATAAATGCTGACAAACCAGCACGCTATTCTCCTCTGTATGCTGCAACCACGATAATTGGCAAAACGATGATAAAATCGGACCAAATTATTCCTCTGATACACAGCAAATGAAAATTAGACTAGAGGTATAATGTGATATGAGTGTAGCTGATAGAACCTCAGTCTTATAACTTGTAACAGTAATTACATTAACAAGGGCCTCTATCCTTATGTTCTCTTCTTCTTGTTTTCCTTTGTCCCCCCCCCTCCCTTTCTCCTTCTCGTCACAATACTCCTGCCTCTGTCTCTCTCCTTCTCGTCACAATACTCCTGCCTCTGTCTCTCTCCTTCTCGTCACAATACTCCTGCCTCTGTCTCTCTCCTTTTCCCATGCTTTTACATCTCCATCTTTGCCCTGATCCTATTAGTGGACACTGGTCCAGCCTTTGTTCTTCATTCCCCATCTCCCTCTCCACTCTATCTGTGCATTGGTAGTCCTTTTTACCTCTTTGGCAGTGAATCTGCGCTCTCTGCCAAGTTTGTAATTTTTGTACTACTTGCACCTTATTTGTACTGTTTGCACTCATTGCACTTTGTCTTTATACTGCCTGTATGCTGTGTATTGTTGTCCCATGCTTTATGTATGGTGCTGTGGACCCTTTGTGGCGGTTCATAAATATACAATAATAATAACAAGGACACTTGCAACAAATGTATCAAATTCAATTAGCAATCTGGCGCAATGAGGTCATAAACATAAGAGGAATATAACACTCACTAGAGAAGGAATGGAAAATCCATATGTGATATCACTTAACACTATAATAGACCCAAATCACAGCATATAGACTCAGCCCATTAATTGATCGGTAGAGATTGTAAATTGACAATCTTGTTAATTCACTTTTTTCGTGTTTTTCACTTTCTCCATCTATTTAAAAACAAACAAAAAAGATATTTACACAATTGTGAACAACTCATTATGCATGGATAAGGTACAGAGGCCCACATAAGTTTATATTTTCAGGTGCAGATAGTCACTGTCTATAAAGATGGTAGTATTTGATGAAAGCGTTCACTCTGTATCCAAGCTAAACTCTGCAACCGAACTTTAACACCTGCCACATGAATATTTTATATTCACATCTTGTTAGTTACATTCTATAAATAGATACAATGCAGATAGAATACAAGGCTGTGTGGTTAATCTAATTGTAATTTATTTACACTGCTTGATATCGGTCTGTGGACAATTCCAGCTTCACATCGGTAATAAGATCTTTGTACTACAAAGACCCTATGGGCCTCAATAGCAAAAAAAAAAAAAGGCGCAAAATTGCACCTCGGCAAAACAACTTTGCAATGTGCACGAGGTGGGGATTTAAAATGTATGGACAGATTTAGATTTGGGGACTGGGTGTGCACCTCTTGTATTACAACATGGTTCTGTAGTCTTTCCATGTAACTTTATCCACATGTGTAGTATTAGGTGACAGGTGACATATTTGTGTTGCCGACTGCTCATTGCTGCGCAGGCACAGTGACCTGTGCATTGTCTGCGCTCCTCCTACAGCACTAATCCCTGCTGTCATTAACTTCTGTGTGGTCCAAAGAGGGGGTCTGGGTCTTTTCCTAGCATCCCAAATACAGGATACATGCTTCCTCATTTGACACAGGGACGTCCAGCAGAGGGCAGTGCAGGAGAGCCCCATGTAAGGTCTCTCCTGTCTGAAGTACTGTTGGGGCCATCGAAACGAAAAGAATCCACCCTATTGGATTCAGTTTCACTGAATTCTTTTATGCCGACAAAAGGGAGCATCCGTGAAGCAAACCATGGTCTCCTCAAGTTAAAAAGATGATAAAGTGTGTGTGTGTGGGGTGGGGTGAGGGGATAAGTACAAGCTTTAATTTAAAGTCTTATTCATTGATTCACATTTAAAATACACATTTTCTGGTATAATTAATATTAATATATATAAAATATATATATTTACCATTATAAATATAATATTCGGGAGAGCTTGCTGCTTAAATTGTTAGGGAAATTAGTGGGCTGCACCTACTTTGTTAACCTGACAGATACAGAACTTGGAATATTGTGTGGTTTTTTTCATAATGCTTTCCCTCCGCTCCAGAATGGATTAACACAAAAGGAAATGTATTTTAATAAGCTAAAGACTATATAGATAGATATTGTAGCCTTTACCTTCAGTTTGGAACCACAAAGCAGAGTGTGACTGTTTTCAGCTTCTCACGGTTTCCTCTCTGAACCAGGCTCATCAATATTGGCGAGTGTAGGCATGTTGGCTTAACACCCAGCATTGAAGGGGCCAATTGCATTTCTAGTTGAAGTCAATTTGAAACCATAGTATATTCTTTCTCTTGATCCCACCTCCGCCCCTTCAAATTTAGTGCCTCCACCAGCGTTTTCCTTCCTCGTTTCTTTATTTTTTCTTCTCATTATGTTCATTTGCTATGAGAATATTCCATTTACATATCATGTTGTCATTGTATTATGATTGTATATGTTTTAATACTCATCTGTGAATTCTTGCCTTGTACATGATCTTCATTTACTGTATCATTAAATGCATTTATTTCTTGTTTTTGTAAAAATCTATCAAATGGCACTATGGAGAGACAGAACAATAACTATAATAAATTGGTCTTGAACATAAGTGAACTTTAATTTATATTAGTTTTATTAGTTTATATCTCTCCTTCCTGTAGTTGTATCTGTTAATTTTGTCTTGAACAATGTGTGTTTTGTTCTAGGTATTTCATTAAATCCTGAGCAGTGGAATCAACTGAAGGAACAGATGTCCGACATTGATGATGCAATAAGAAAACTGTAATATCCATCCATTGGGAAAGAAACCTCATGTTTTACTGTTAAGCACTCTTTTTACATTAGCTATTTTGTTTTTTACTTTTTATGTTTGTTTTACAAGTAGTTGTATTTTTGGATTGCAAAACAATTTGTAAGATGAAGCGTTTTTTATGTGCATTAAAACTGGGCAGATTTGATATTCAGTTTGAGCCTCCATTTAAAAAAAATCCCCGAATTGGATGATTTTTCTTTTTTTAGGCCAAGCTGTTTGTTTCTGAACACTATAGACTTAAGAATCATCACATATAAGTTCTACGGTGGAAAAGGTTCTCCTGATGGGATATAATGGTCAGCTTATGGGTCTTTCTGAATGGTTTCTCTGTCTAAGATTAAAGCTTGCTGCCTTTTTATGTGGACATCCATAGAAAGTTATACCACCAGAGAGCTGCTGCTTAGCATCCATTTACCAGCAATACATGGACTGTCTCTTGTCTGTTCTGTCGTTGTGTGTGTGCTCCGTCCACTGTGACCAGTGAATATACCTAGTGTACGGTTTGCTTTTTTTTAAAGCCAGTGTTCCTTTTACTAATTTTCAATGCACATATGAAAGCATCTCTTAACATGTTTGTTTGTAAGCCGCCCTGTGTTTAGGTCAGTGGCACTTATTTTTATTTTGCTTTTTTATAAGAAGTCTCTTTATCACCCACCTTTACTGTAACATTTGTTTAGATTGCGAAGCTTGCTGTACAATGAGTGAATTTACATTCCCAGGCAATACTGATCCAGCAAACTGTCTGAATACTCATTTTTGTAACCTAATACAATAACGTGTTAATTACAATAACTGTTCAGATAAGTGTGATAGAAGCTGTTGTTGTGAATAGTCTCTTTAGGATTCCCCTTTATTTAGTGTGAAATGAGTGTGGGGGGGGATTTGTCCAGATTAAAGGTGTATTCTCTCCAGGAACAAGGTGTGCTTATCTTTACTAAGACCTATGATGTAAGGTTCTGGTGCTTCTATTGCTGCTTACTGCCAGCAAGTCTCAGGCAAAACCTTGTATGTATGCGTGAGGGAAGTGGTCACCCTCATTACTACCGTCGTGAAGTAGATTACATAGTAAACAGAATTTTGGTATAAACTATGCCTAAGTAAATATACAATAACAGTATAAAATCTTATATTGAGGCTGACATTTAAGATATTTCAATGTAACTTGTTTTTTTGTACTAGATGGGTTTGAATTTTTTTTTAGTAGATGATTGGTATCATGTCTTTAAAACTAGTGTACTGGAGAGTTTCCAGTGTATAATAGAGACTAGAGGGGTCGCTTCTGCCTATGTCCATATTTAGTGTTACAATGAACGAGAAAAAATAAAAAAATAAAATAAAAACATCTTTATGCCTCTTGTTAATTTTGACTTTGTAATAAGCAATGATAATTTGTATGGTTCTGGTTTATATTTGTGACTTGTGGTAACCACATCCTGACTGCTCACTTCTTTTCTATGTTGCATTGATATTGCCTGGACGGAGTAAAAAAAATAAAGGTGGAAAGTGTGCAGCTGCCATGAATGGACCCTGGCTCTCAATGACAACCAGGGAGTCCAGAGAGAAGGCAGGAAGGCATCATTTTTTTTTATTTTTTATTTTTTAACCCAGATACCTAAACCATCTTGATTGTACACATGTGCAGGGTTTGGTAGAAAAATAAAACTCAGGCCAGCTTTCGGAGTGTAAAATCAATTTTTCCACACTGCGCATGATGACAAAAAAAAGCGCTTTTATGTTTGTATTTTGTACATAACGTTAAGATTCGAGCAGCTCAAAATGCAGCCTAAGGCTGCGGACACATACTAGATAATGATTGGTGATTAAACGTATAGTTAAGAAAAAAAAACAGAAACTGGCACAAGGAGTTCCTGGGACTTTCCAATATTGCTTGAACCACCAGGAGCTTTGGGTGGAGCCCCAGTTCTCTCTGCATGGGGCTGGTTTCCTCTGGTGAAGGGGGGTGCGTTTATTTTTGCAGATCAGGGCATTCAGTCCAATGCTGACCATTGACAGGAGTTCCAGCCTGGCATAGCTTGGGGCGAGTGGGGCCCTGATCGGCCTATCCAGAAATAGGGGTCCACAAGTGCAACTTTAGGGAAACACTAAATTACATTTTTTATTTTTTTTTATTGCGCTGTGCAGTATTCTCATCATGACCATTTATATAGCGCCACTAATTCTGCAGTGTTGTATAGAGAATGTCATACACCTCACTTCCTGCTCCATTGGCGCTGGGTTCCCTAGCACGTGCAGTCACGCATGCACGTGCTAATTTTGTCAGCAGCCAATTACCTACTACTGCCCCAGAAAAACAGAGTTCAATTTCGCGCCAGAGTTGAACCTGCAT
The DNA here is from genome assembly GCF_038048845.1 of Mixophyes fleayi. Taxonomy (NCBI): domain Eukaryota; kingdom Metazoa; phylum Chordata; class Amphibia; order Anura; family Limnodynastidae; genus Mixophyes; species Mixophyes fleayi. Next base: position 436,525,756 of record NC_134402.1, on the reverse strand, counting down.
TCAGCTCTGACTCGTGTTCTGAGAAGAGAGGAAAAAAAGAGCAATATTGTATAACATATAAAAATTATTTTGTGAATTAAACCCATTTGGCCATACCCTATTGACGTTGTGAATCCATCAGCACTCCCTTTGAATGAGTTTGTATTCTATGGTAGATATGCTGTCTAACCTTGTATTAGGTTGATTTCCTCTAATATGGACCGCTAACTTTACTGCAAACTTCGTTGATTTGATAATTGACAAATGTTCCCCTATTTAATCCTTCTCTGGTTATTTTCCTGACACCGGTCAATCTGTAACTATTATCCTACATAGGATCTTCTATAGTTGATAAACTGTTTAATAATTCCATTATTGAAAAATGAATTATCCTGAAATGACTTGTGTACGTATAATGCTATAATTGTAGCATCGCATCTAGTCGGATCCACCACATTTTTAATACATCTAAAAATATTTCTTCAAGTGCTAAATTTAGGGTCGTTATGTAAAATCCATCTAAAGTACTGTACAGCGTTTCTTATTAATGGGAACAAGGATGAAAGATAAAACATTAAATGTATTCTTGCCTCACATTTTGGTTTTTCTCAATAATAGAATAATAACCAATCTGACACTCATGATATCCTTGCTGAATCAAGCTGGCATATTGCTTTGCTTTCCAATGTGTCAAAATATTTCAGATATTAGTTTCTTCACCCAAACTAACAGGTTGTCCATATGCAACTTTTTAGTTAGATCTGAATGATGGTTAGAATTGTGGAGGAGAGACTTTAGCACTGTAGACTTTCTATAGTTATTAGCTTTTATTGTTCTGTGTCAAATTCCTTTAAAGGCCTACAATGAAAGAACAATAACCAGTGCCCTTACCTACTACTGTCTGTTTGCTGGATCTGCCATCTTTGAGTGTAAATATTTCACTTTGCCCTCTTTTTTCTTTTTTTTTTACGCTGTCATTTTGAAACATTGCATGTGGTTTTCAGTCACCTGAACCTAAAGACTTCAATGAAAAGACTTGCCGAATAATCATAAACGCTGAAAACGGTGATAAAAATGTATCTATATCAGCGTTTCCCTCCTGAGATGGTTTTGCTGTGGCCACTGTCCTGTGCGGAGGTTTCATGTAATTGTACTCTAGAGCTGCGGCAGGGCATCCTGACTTGACTGCAATGTTGTCTGCTTCACCTCTCCAGAACTTAATCAAGCAAATGACTTTCGGAGATCAGTGTGGTGGCCTGCATGCCTACCAATCATAGTGTTGGCTATTTAGAAAGCCTTAATATTTGTCTGTTTGTATTGCCTTTCAACTGATATGTATTGATTGTGTTATCGGCTGACATGTTTTACAAATATGAACATCATTAAGACCTTGTAAAATGAAACCAATTGAATGAGACACAACGACAGACACTGTAAGAAGTGTTACTCTCTGTTTAAAGCTGGTTGCACACTAGCGGTCAGAAAACGGTAGTGACAGCGTTTCAAATGCTATCGAGTAGTGGAGGGTTAAGTCCATATGATTTATTTCGGTGAAGATGAATAAATGAAGCAGCCAATACGTGCTGCCGCTGCTCCTGACCGCAGGCGCAAGTGAGTATAGGGTCATTGGAATGAATAGTTTTCATCTCCATCCTTGTGTCCATTTACATACGTTTGCTGACATTAACGGCATTTTTAATGGCAGTGGCAGCACAACCTTTGTTTCTATACTTTATAATCTATAATAAGATGTAAATCTTACCTTCTGAAGGACTACTCAAAGTCCAAATTGCCCTATACGATGATCAGCCACAGCATTAAAACCACTGACACGTGAAGTGTATAACATTGATTATCTTTTTCAGTGACACCTGTCAATGGGTGGGATATATTAGGCAGAAAATGAACAGTTAGTGCTTAAGGTTGATGTGTTAGGCGCAGGAATATGGGCAAGTGTAAGGATCTGAGTGACTTTGACAAGGAACAAATTGTGATGGCTAGATGACTGGGTCAGAGCATCTCCAAAACGGCAGATCTGGTGGGGTGTTCCCAGTTTACTGTGGTAAGTACCTACCACAAGCTGTCCAAAGAAGAACAACTGGCGACAGGGTCTCGGGAACCCAAGGCTTATTGATGAGTGTGGGGAGCGAAGGCTAGCCAGTCTGGTCCAATCCCACAGAAGAGCTAATGTGGACCAAATTGCTGAAACAGTTAATGCTGGCTATGTTAGGTGCTCAAACACAGTGTAACAGCAGACCAGTCAGAGTGCCCATGCTGTCCCCTGTCCACTGCCGAAAGCACTTAAGATGAGCACCAGAACTGGACCATGGAACAATGGAAGAAGGTGGCCTGGTCTGATGAATCACGTTTTCTTTTACATCATGTGGACTGCCAGGTGCGTGTGCGTCATTTACCTCGGGAAGAGATGGCACCAGAATAAACTACGGAAAGAAGGCAAGCTGGCAGAGGTAGTGTGATGCTCTGGGTCATGTTCTGCTCGGAAACCTTGGGTCCTAGCATTCATGTGAATGTTACTTTGACACGTACCACCTACATGACCATTGTTGCAGTCTTAAGTACAACCCTCCATGGCAACGGTATTCACTGATGACACTGGCCTCTTTCAGCAGGATGGTTTGAGGAACGAAGAGTTCAAGGTGTTGAATTGGCCTCCAAATTCCCCAGTTCTCAATTCAATTGAGCATCTCTGGCAAATGCTGGAAAAACAAGTTTGAGCCATGGAGGCCCCACCTTGCAACTTACAGGACTTAAAGGATCTGTTGCTCACGTCTTGGTGCCAGATGCCACAGGACACCTTCAGAGGTCTTGTGGAGTCCATGCCTCCATGGTCAGAGCTGTTTTGGAGGCATGAGGGGACCTCACAATATTAGGTAGATGGTATTAATGTGGCTAATGTATATATTCATGTGTTAAATGCAGCAGGTTTTTTGTCTTTAAAGTGCTTAAATAATACAACTTAGTGCATAATATGGTTGATAACGGAATATATTGGAAAAAAAATTGAATCATAATATTATTCACAATTGTTTACAGATCCCTTGCTAAGTACACTATGTCCTCATATCTGAAGGGAAACAACAGTATTACTACTGTTGCTTTTCTATTTCAGTGTGTACAATATTGTTTTACAGAAAAGGAAAGTGAATACAGCACCCTTATTTATTTACATTAATAAATGCAGATCAGCATAAACATAAGGTTGCCTTTCCAGACTCCTATACCTATATTTTATTGAGCATTTGGAGAGAGGAAAAAAAATATATAATTACTTGTTGGGCAGAATCTATAGTCTGTCCATGCTATTTTCTGGAATGGAGAATGATGCTCTCGAAATTGCATAGAATTGATAAATTATTATTTTCTTCTGTGGGAATTACTTCTCTTGTTTCGTTTCTTTACACGGTTGTAGATAGAAGAGCTGCTGCTTATATGCTAAAATACAATAGATAAAATAGGTATAGAAATACATTGGGAGTACAATAATGTAGTTCAGATAGTTCCACCAGTCAGTAAGGGATCAGCCTACAAATATAAAAAGGAGGAGCAGGGGGAGAGTGCAAATTGAACATACGATGGTTTGTACAATGACGCTCAGTAATTTGTCATATAAGGTGCAAACTAAATGTCAGAAAAACATATAGGAAAATTCCCCATCGGCACATGTAACATATATAATGAGGTAAATCAAAGTAGTTCTATAAAATCTTTAAAGCGTTCCTGTGTCTTATCCTAAAAGGATAGGGGTCTTATGATCCCCCTAGGTGTTGTGCTTACATCAACAGGCAGACAACAATGAACTTCAATAAAGGGTCTTTACATTCTTTTTTTTCTCTTGTATCCTCTTTCTTATATTAATAAATCAACCTCCTCTATGCCCTCTTTCCAGATGGTCTCCCATCCAAGTATTGACCAGACCCAGTTCTGCTTAGCTTCCAAGATGGGTCAAGATTAGGCTTATTCAGGGTAATGTGGCTAACTTCAATAAAGGGTCTTTACTTTCTCTCTTCTCTTGTATCCTTTCTTCTTACTCCCAAATATTAATTCATGGAATAGGAGACAAAAAAGAACAAAGGGCAAATCTAGGCAGATTACCCTTTTAAAAAACTTTATTGAAAAAATATTTTAAAAACTTTCTGCTTTATTGTCTGAATTGTTTGTTACAGCTTGTAACACTAGTTTATAATGCCTGCTTATGTTATTGAATATGGCTGTCGCTTTCTTTGGTTAAATGTATTGGTTTAATTTATTTATTAGATTAAGGGTGATATGCGGCCCTTTTGAAGGCCGCACCATGCGGTCCCTGAAGTGTCTTGGGTTGCTTATCGTTGGTGTAGTTTGTCTGAGTACCAGGAGCTAAGTTCTAGATAAAACATTTATTATTATTATTATTATTATATTTGACTTATAAGGCGCCACAAAGGGTCCGCAGCGCCGTACATTACATATACAGAAAACAGAACCAAGACACAACATGATACACAAATATATACAAACACAGGTGACAGGGTAAAGCAAATCAGATTATATCTGACAGATAGTGAAAGGGATGGTAGAAATCAGCAAGAAGTAGGCCGAAGATTAAGAAAACAGGGCTAGCGAAGCAGGCCAAGAGGTACAGAGGGTGAAGGAACAGTAGAAGGAGCACACAAGGAAAGAGGGCTCTGCTCATGAGAGCTAACAACCTAAAGGGAAGGAGGAGACACATAATGGGTGGTACTAACTAGGGTGAATATGCTTATCTGGAAAAAGAATAGTCAACATTCAGATCTTTTGGATAATCGCACACCCCTATCTATTCAACTTCACCTCTGGGTGGAAGTGCCTCATATTCCTGTCTTTTCCTGTTTCATGTCCATTCACAAGGGCTTGAGCGTGATCGTCTACTACGGCAGACTTGCATCCAGATAAGCTGCCAATCATTTCTTAACCTTGTAAGAGTAACAAATATAGATTAAAAGAAGATCTATTTGGAACATACTGCCCTATGAGTTGCCACTCTGGCACTTGGCACTGTTTGCAGGAATATATGCTGGGTCTGCATAATTATCTAGAAGTTCTGAATGCTGACCGTTCATATCCAGACAAGCATGTTACCTTTATTATATGTACCCGATTTTACCTAGCACTTCACTCTTGGTACTTAAACATACTAAACTATTTGGACTTTACACTTGGGGGTATATTTACTAAACTGCGGGTTTGAAAAAATAGAGATGTTGCCTATAGCAAACAATCAGATTGTAGCTGTCATTTTGTAGAATGCACTAACTAAATGAAAGTTTGAATCTGATTGGTTGCTATAGACAACATCTCCACTTTTCCAAACCCGCAGTTTAGTAAATCTAGCCCTAAATCTTTATTTATACTTGCAGACTGATGCATATAAAACAAACATATATACATATCTATTATTTTTTATATGGGTTAACTTCAACAATGGATAAGATGCTATAAACCAGATTATCTACAACTCCTGTGCTCAGCTACAGGCGTAAAGAGGACTAAAGATACTATCTCGGTGATCAACTGCTCAATTAAAGATGAGCGTTTCCACCAGCGAAGACCTCTTATTCTGTATACAGTCAGGGCATGTTTTAATAAGCAGGGTTGTCCAAAAGTCTCTTACACAAGACTAAACTAGAATATTTTGCTGTAATATTTTTTTACTTTGTTATGATAAATTATTGTAACTTATTTTTTAGGAATTGTGTCAGTCTTTCCATAAAATGACTTTTGCTCCCCGGCTGCTCAGGATAAATCACCCATCCTATTGGCAGGAAGCACAAGACTGATTACTATTAACATTTTTATTTATCTAGTGCCAACATATTCCTTAGTGCTTTGCAATTGGGAACCCTGCTGTTAAGGGGAATAGACTCTTCTTTGAAATGGCCATCACCATACATGTTCCGTGACATCGCAATACGTGGAAGCCTCGATCCGGTCTGGGGAGCACCATTGTCTCGGACGCATGCAGCGCAGCAGTGAATAGGTTAAAGCTAAATAGAGTTTATTTTTCTTCCTTTTTTTTTTTTTGAATCGTTTATACATTTTGTTAACGTTAAACAATGTGCAGAATGTCTTTGAAGTCCTGCGGTGGTGTTTAAATGTTAGTAATTGGGTGAGCAACATATGCTGTTTAGTCTATGACCCAATGTTAATATTTAATACATCTGTTCCACACTCATGTGAATGATAAAAATAGCATTTCTTTGAGGTTAGGGGTGTTGAAATCAGACCCTTCTTTCCAGGGGTTAAAGCCAGGTAATAAAGGTCTGCACTGAACCGTTGTGACGTGGGATGAAGAGAAGTAACGGGGTAATATGTTCTCAGGGTAATATCCAATGATAACTTTGTCAATATTGTTAAAGGAACGATATATTGAGACCACGTTTATGGTTTTTTTTTTTAAAATAAAAAATCTACCAAGCAGTTCTTGCTGATGAGTGCATTCAGTGTTTCATTTCTGCTTTATTGAGATGTTGCAGACTTGGCAAAAGGGATTTATTTTATTTTATTTTATTTATGATTTAGCCATTATAGGCTGTTTTATTACTACAATGTGAGGTTTAGCAGCACTATGCTGACATACAGGGCTTCTTTAAGACATTAGTGAGCCCAGGGTAAAGATCACATTGGTGGGCTTGCATACCATTCGGCAAAACACTGGCTGGATTTGAGCAGCGGGGGGCCAGTGGGCCCTTCACCTGCGGCTTTCCAGCTGGCTGCTCCTGTTCTTATCAGAGTGGGGGCAGCCGACTTACGTGTCACGTGACCCCCTCTGCACAGTGCAGGGAATCATGCAGCATATCTGGAGGAGGAGGGAGTGAATTGTGCTCTTCCTCCCTCCACTGTGTGACCCCTTTAAGTTCTGGAGGGCCACACATACGGCTCTCTACCACTTTCATATTGCCCCTCACTGCTATATCTTATACCTGTCGTTTATGTCACCACTACTAACCAGCAGTTAAATTCAATGCATAAAAAGGAGCATTAAAATAGAGATTCTGTATAATGCTATCCTCTGATATAACCCTCTGGATACATCTTAAGAAATAGAAAATTACATCATCTATGTATGTTTACATTTATGTAAAATATACTGTATGAGAAGCAGGAATATAACATATCAATCAGTTCCAAATAATCATAGTAAATTACTTGCATAAGGGACCTTTGGCATGCGGGCTATACAACATGTATCATCATTACCATCAGTTATTTATATAGCGCCACTAATTTTGCAGCGCTGTACAGAGAACTCATTCACATTAGCCCCTGCCCCATTGTAGCTTACAGTCTAAATTCCCTAACACACACACACAGAGAGAGACTAAGGTCAATCAATTTTGATAGCAGCCAATTAACCTACCAGTATGTTTTTGGAGTGTGGGAGGAAACTGGAGCACCCAGAGGAAACCCACGCAAATACAGGGAGAACATACAAACTCCAAACTGATAAGGCCATGGTCGGGAATCGAACTCATGACCCCAGTGCTGTGAGGCAGAACATGTATGTATGTATCTAAATATTGTATTGTATGTGTCCATAAGGCAGTAAACTGAGCTCAAATTTTATGTAAGACACCAATTTTGTGCCCCTCTCACTTTAGGACTAGGTGTCTTTGTACTGTGACGCACACTATTTTATCTTTAGTGTATGTGGTATACACCTCTAATACAAAAAAAAAGGAATTTTTATTTTTGTGTCCAATGTAAATTAATTTCCAAACTTCTAAATGTTTATTAAGGACATTTCTTTTTTTCCTTTGGCGTTTTAGCAGAAACTCACACCTAAATCTTTTTTGATCTTCATTACTAAATGTTTGGCACAAATGTACTGCACTTACGAGAACGTCTACATCAAGCTGGTGAACTCTGCTTTCCGCCCCAAAAGAAACATTTGCAAACACAAATGCTTATAAATACACAAGCACACGCACACAATGTTTTCAATGCAAGCAGGAGGTTTCTGAAAAGAGGGAAGTGAGAACAGTTCCTTGTCATCGCTTGAGCTTTCCAACCACTAAGTCTGTGATGATCCACATTGTATGTATTTCTAGAGCTCCGCTTTAAATGACTTCATGTTACACCTGGATCTCTGGGGATTTAGTAATTCTTTGTAGTTGAAATGATTACTTTGGTTTTATGTCCTTCTGTTCAAAGAGAAGTCAATCTCCAATAAAGTTTCATCCAGCTTGTTGACCCCTTCACCCTATCTCTATTTGCCCAACAATACCCTGGTGCTCCTTCATCATCATTTATTTATATAGCGCCACTAATTCTACAGTGCTGTACAGAGAGCTCACTCACATCAGTCCCTGCCCCATTCGGGCTTACAGTCTAAATTCCCTAACACACACACACACACAGACTAGGGTCAATTTGTTAGCAGCCAATTAACCTACCAGTATGTTTTTGGGGTGTGGAAGGAAACCGGAGCTCCCGGAGGAAACCCACACAAACACGAGGAGAACATACAAACTCCACACAGATAAAGCCATGGTTGGGAATTGAATTCATGACCCTAGTTCTGTAAGGCAGAAGTGCTAACCACTTAGTCACTGTGCTGCTCCTTCAGCTTGGTGTGTTCTCTGAGCCTGCTGGTTAGTCCAAGTTAGCAGGCTGCATTTTCAATCTCTGCTTATTCCAGACTTGGTGCGTCAGGTCTCGGCTGACAGGACAAACCATGGTCATTTTGAATATTCTCCAATCTCTAAGGCCCTGATGTAAGTACTGGGCAAATGATAGGTCACGGGGAGATACGTCCACAGTCGGGGGGTAGGCAGTGCTTGGATGAGATTGGAGACTGGACTTCACCTTTAAATAAACATGTTAGATAAGTGTTAGTTGGAAGCAGGTAGTAGGTGTGTGCAATGGTAAAGTGTTTTTTTTTTTGGATGAAAGGGGATCACTGAAATACAGGGCCTGATCATCCAATAAACTTATATAACGGTCGGGCGCTCCCTGGGCTGGTTGCGATCATATGGGCCCCAACAGTTACTATCATAGACAGGCAGCCTGACAGCAAATCCATGTTAGCTGCCTGTCAGTGCGGCCGCGGTTCCTAATTTTGTCTCTTGCGAGATAACCACATCTCATGAGACTGGATTAAGAACTGTGCTCACTGACAGGCAGCTGACACCAGTCAGATTTGTTGCCAGGCTGTCTGTCCCAGAAGAAGAAGATTTCTGTAGTTATGGGAGAAGAGAAGAGGGCGGAGCTGTCCTAAAAATAACTGCTGGAAAGGAAGGTTAGTGACGTGCTCTAAGTGTGGGAGGTCATAATTTGGCATCTGGTGGTTTACTGACATTTATGCATACATCCTTTTAATTAGCAAATAGAAGGTATGGGATTTGGATGATGAATTGGCTAGGGAAGGGGTCGGGGGGCATGGTCTCTATTATGGGGTGTTCATGAGGATGCTCTTTAAGGAGCCTGATCATTCAGGGTTTGTTAGCATTTTGCTTTACAATACAAATTTTGCACCATTTCAAAACAGGACCCCAACAGCAGAGAATCTGTCTAAATTTGAATGCTGGAGAATACTCTGGAATTTTTCTTTAATGATTTGGACATGGGCACACCTCAAGTGTGTTCATTCGAAACCCTTAATCAGGCCCTGCTGGAAACATGCGGCAGATATTCGATGGTACACGCTACAACGCAGAGTGAAGAAGCCTACTTATGGAATCAGGGTTAACATAGAAGAAATTTGATAATGCAGGTGTGAGATATTTAGAGTTAGTTGGTACTGGAAGACCAAGAAGAGGGTCTTCTCTCCTACTGTGCATAAAGTGTTGGAGTGCTGGTTTACTAAACAACCCAACCTCTCGCTTTTCCATTCTCTGATGAAAATGTTCTAATCTTGCTTCTCAGCAAAAGTTCTATTTACTTTGAGGTTTTAATGGTTAATCCATTCGGTCCCACATTAACGTCAGTGCTGTGTCTTGCACTGTTTTCACAGCTGTAGCTCTGTGACCCTTTTATAAGTTTGAAGTGACAGCATGGTAACACAGCATGGCAGCCAAACCACCACCAGCATGCGAGTCCTCCCATCTGTATGCTGGAGTAATATTTGTTTTTCTCCAGCTGTAATGTCATTTTTCACACTATGCTGCTGTTAGTTACCCAAGTTCTTGTCTAGTATCACTACTACATTCTCAATATTATAGAATGCCTAGTTATAGAGAGGGTGGCATTAAACAGAATCACTACATTTTAATGCTACTTTATGCTTTGAATTTAACTGCTGGTAAGTAATGGTGATGTTATAAAGATGGACGCAAGTTATAGTGTCTGGTCTTTTCCGATTTTATTTCCATTAATGTTTGGAATCCTAAAGTTCTGTCCTACCTTCATAGTTGTTCTTTTCTCTTATATACTACATGGCTAAAAGTATGTGGACACCCCTTTAAATGAATGTTTTGACCATTTCAGCCACACCGATTACTAACAGGTGCATAATATCAAGTACACAGCCATGCAATCTCCTTTCTCAACCATTAGAATGGATCATACTAAAGACATCAATGACTTTCAACGTGGGATACCAACTTTCCAACAAATCAGTTCCATCAAATCTCTGGCCTGCTAAAGCTGCCCCAGTCAACTGTAAGTGTTGTTATTGTGTAGTGGAAATGTCTAGGAGCAACAACAGTCCAGCCGTGAAGTGGTAGGACACACAAGTTCAAAGAACGGGACCGCTGTCCTTGGTTGCAACACTCATTTCCGAGTTCCAAACAGCCTCTGGAAGCAATGTCAGCACAAGAACTGTTCATCAGTCGCTTAATGGATTGGGTTTCCATGACCAAAGTGCTGCACACAAGCCTCAGATCACCATGTGCAAAGCCAAAAGTCGGCTGGAGTTGTGTAAAGTACACCTCCATTGCACTCTACAGCAGTGGAAATGCTTTCTCTGAAGTGACGAGTTACGCTTCACGAGTTGGCAGTCTGACGGATGTATCTTGGATTGACGAATGCCAGAAGAACACTTCCTACCTAAATACTTTAGTGGTGAAGAAATAATGGATTGTGTCCTTCCTACTTTGGGGCACAATTTTGGGTAAGGCACTTTCTTGTTTCAGCATGACAATGCCCCCATGTACAAAACAAGGTCCATCACAAAAAGTGGTTTGCTGAGTTTGATATGGAAGAATTTGACTGGCCTGACCTCAAACCCATCTAACACCATTGGGATGATTTGAAACGCCGACCGCGAGACAGGCTTTATCGCCCACCATTAGTGCCTAACCTCACTAATGTTCTTGTGACTAAATGTATGTGAATTCCCATATACATGTTCCAAACCTAGTGGTAAACCTTCCCAGAAGAGTGAAGGCTGTTATAACAGCAAATAGGGGGCTAACTCCATATCAATACTCATGGTTTTGGAATGAGAAGTTCAACAAGCACCTATGGATTTGATGTTCAGGTGTTCACATACTTTTGTCCATGTAGTGTGAGTGATCATGTCTATTTTGGAGATAAAAATTTAAGTGACACGGCACATGGAGAGATTACATATTTAAGAGTGCGAAAAAATATTTTAGCCTGACTTTAGCCATGTACATATCTGAATGTTCCAAAACAATTTATTTCTTCAACCTTGACATAAATTTTAACATGAAGATTGTAATATGAACAAAATAAACGAATGATAGAAGAGAGCAGTTTACAGGCTGTAAGACTTTGATCTTTGTGAGATCTTGAGGGCCATTGTCTTACTTGAGACTCTTGTTCGTTATTATTTCTTTCAAATTAAATTGTGATATTGGATAAAGACAAAAGTGTTAGGAGTACACAAACGTGTATCTCAAACAAGTGGTTTCAAAAGGGAAATTCATCCATTATAATTTTTAAAGTTTAATTTTAAAAGCCTACTACATCCTACCCCACTTTTCTTGTCTGTACTGTTCCTGTTCCTCCTTCTGACTAACGCTCTCCGGTTTGCGTATAATCAGTTAGTTGCATCTGTACTGAATCAATTCTAGTAGGGGCAGAGAGGCGCTCTGTTTCCATTTTACCCCTACCCCCTCCCACCCCGCCCCCCGCTCTACCCTTACCACCCAACTTTAGAATATAACTTTAAAATGTTAAAATGAAGTGCCAACAATGTTTTGGTTTTGTGTTATTTCTGTCTATCTACAACTTGCTGTTACACTGATGAGCATTATATTATTTGGGATGTGCAGGACTAATGTAGACAATGTACAGTAAGGGCGAGGTGAGGTCGAGAACACACTCATGCGGCCGATTCAAGCTCTGTGCATCGTTTAGGTATGTTTGTTTGTAGCCGTATCACTTACTGCAGCTTCAGGGCAGGTGGAAGTGCTGATTGATAGTAATGATGGACGCGAACATGTGTATGCAATTAAAACAAACTGTAAAAATGCATTTTATGTATGGTAAGCATTAAGAACATCCAGATATACGGTATGTATTTCAAGTGAAAAAATGATAAAAAATTTTTTTAATGTATTTTTAATGATGATAATATTAAGAGGTGTTAATGTATTTATTTATTTTTTTCCATGCGATCCAATAGGATTTATATTGCACATATGCATGTGCGCATTCTGCAGTCTGTTCTATCTGTGCATACGACAAGTGACGTGGAGCCAGAGTTCTTCAAATGGAAACGTTTCTTGAGATCCTCTTGTACTTAAATTTCCGACCGGTTTTCAAAATGCAAATTGCATTTACTTTGCCTTCCTAGATATTCACGCCCACAATCTATGGATATGCTATCTATAGATTGTAAACTTTTGAGCAGGGCACTTTTGCCACTTTTAATACCAAGGGCTAGATTTACTAAGCTGCGGGTTTGAAAAAGTGGGGATGTTGCCTATAGCAGCCAATCAGATTCTAGCTATCATTTTGTAGAAGGTACTAAATAAATGAAAGCTAGAATCTGATTGGTTGCTATAGGCAACATCCCCACTTTTTCAAACCCGCAGCTTAGTAAATCTAGCCCCAAGTCTTGTTTTATTACTGTGTTTGTTCCCAATTGTAGAGTCCCATGAAGTATGCTGCCACTTTATAAATAAATGTTAAAATAATATACACATGAAGGCATAATGAAGTTTTATTCCTATTTGCAGTGCTCGAAGTAGGGCGGTATGTGCCGGTATGATATACTGGCACTTTTTTTCCCCACTTCTTTAAAAATTGCTCACATGCTTCATCAACTTAGTCGCATATTGCTCAGCTCAGCAAGTTTCTCAGTCAGAGAAGTCTGTTATGCTCACCCGAAGTTAGCAAATACGAGCAGAGCCGGCTCTGTACTTTCTTGCACCCTCGGAATTGAAAACGAGGCAAAACGTCATTGTCACGTCGTCGGATCTAGCAAGTTTTGGATTCTTTAAGTACCTACACGGCGATCCAGCGCCATTTCACAGAAGGGGTAGCGTCATAGCTAGAAAAGAAAGAGGAGGGGTAGCAGTGTTCTTCAAAGTCTCCAGTGACATTCTACTGAGTTACAGCTCACACAGAAACATGAGATCTCCATTGCTCCATTGCTAATTGTCATTGCTGAAATAGAAATAATAGGGCTGGAACTCTTGTTCTAAATCTGCAGTCACATTGTATAGTGTTATATAACACACAGAAACAGGAGAGGTGGTAGTGTTCAGTGCTGAAACAGAAATTCAAATAATAAGGCTGGCAGTGTTTTTAAAAGTCTATCGTGACATTTTAGTGTGCCATAGCTCACTCAGAAATAGGAGAGGTGGCAGTGTTTAGTTGTGTAACCCCTGGGGATGCTGCAGTTGGACTTGAGCACCCAGGGGCTAATAATCACAATTGCATCAGTAAGAAAAGAGATGCATATAGCTATTTACCAGTCAAGGAGAAGGAACTACATCTCCCAGAAAGCTGTTATGAAGAGGGGGCGGAGCCTAAGAAGACTGAGAAACCAGAGGGCGGAGAGAGAGAGGGAGAGAGGAGCATCCTGGGAGAGACTGAGCTGTGTGACCAGTTCAGATAGGTGACCCTAGGCAGAAGGGCACTGGATGAGTGATCTGAGCAGAGAGAGCAGTCTGCAGAGATATCAAAGCTCGGTGCAGTTCTGAACAGAACCTGCTGGAAGCCACAGTTTGAAGCTGTAGGAGGAGGTTTGCATGCATCTCTGAAGAAGGACATTTTACAAGTCAGCCATTTTGGAGATAATCAAGTTCAGACCTGTGACACACTGGTGCAGATAAGTTACTGGTTATTTTTATCTATCTGTTGTTGTTCAAGTGGGGTTTGGACTATATCTGGCCACAAGGGCTGAAGAGTTAGGGATAGATGGGTGGGCAGGTAAATATGCACCAAGTGTGTGTCTAATCAGCACTTGTGGAACTACAAGTCCCAGGATACAAATTAGAAAGGATTTTACAGTTGTTGCTAGAGGAGGGTCTGCATACTGTGACTGCTGTACCTCACTGCAAGTGATTTAAAGATCTCCAAAATCTGCAAACTGGACACATGATGTTTCCATGCCATGCTGCATACATACAGAAGGGCCCCAACTTGCAGTGCACTGCTCTATTTGTGTGGTGTGTTTGAATACTGCTGTGTGTGTTTGGCAGTACATTGTAGGGCTATAAGGGAAAATATATAAATTCACCCTGCAAGATATTCACAGTATCAGGAGCAAGTAAGATATCTGATATATTTTTTCATGTGTATAAAGCTGTGACAGTTAATGGTTATATTGTTATATATTATATTATATTGTATGCTGTTATTGATTTATTGCGAGTTTTTGTGTTAACTTGGTGTGCATAGTAAGAAGTGGTGCGCCACTTTCATCCACATTTGTTTTATTACTGTATTGTATTGTTTGCACTATTATTTCAAATTATACCAAAGTATATTTTTCTATAAAATTACAAAGCTGCATTTAGGATTTCCATTTAAATAAATGTGCCTGGCTGGCTTTTGCAGCACACATTTTGTCACAGAGTGTTAATACTGGGCAGGGGGTTTCCCGAATCTCCCCCTGGTGTATCTATTGAACACCCCCCAGAAGAGAAAGCAGAGATTCGGGTGGAGGCACTGAAAACCAAGTACCAAGGTGAGAAGCATCTGCGTGGTTCAATATATATATATATACCCTCACAACGCTTAATACACAAGGGGGTGTTACAGTGGAGGCACTGCTGAGATACTGAAGACACACTCAGTGAAACCCATCAGCACAGACGTCATGGATAGTATAAGAGAAGAAGTGTTTCTGTGGTGTGAACAACAGACTGTGGCCCCAACTCGATGTTTAGGGATCTATGGTGACTCTCAGGGAGTGACAGATGAGGAAGTCCTGCATGTGCTCCACAGGATTTATGGGGTAGAACATCCTAAAATCCTTGGATGGAAAGGTAGAGATCAGCATAAGACCAGTCTGATCCTCTGTGAGACGCAAGCAGAATTGGATAAAGATTTTCTTCCCTCCCTCGTTTCTGGGCCACAAAAACAACAATGGCATATTGTGATACCGTTAAAACCAAAACAGCTAGTCGCAGCACCTCTTAATGCTGAACCTCCAGATGGAGATATTAACCGACAAGTATTCCCTCAGGCCAGGGAAGAGAATTCTCAGTCACCCTCCAGTACTAGGAAAACTGATGAGGATCAAAGCGAACTGTTCCTCACTGCTGTACAGAAACTGGTAGACCAGTTAGGAAAGTCACAGCATGAAGGGGGCTACAGAAGGCTCCGGCTCTTCTCAGGAATAAAACCAGTCCCTACTGGGGAAGAAACTTACGAGGCATGGAAAGAGATGGCTTCCCAATACCTGGAGGAATGGCATTGCTCCGAACCCTATAAGAGACAGCGGATCGTTGAAAGTCTGTGAGGTCCCGCTGGAGAACTAATCCAAGCTGTACGGAGAAGTGACCCCCAAGCCACTGCACGACACTACTTAGCGACTCTAGATCAGGAATATGGAATGGCAGAGGATGCAACAGATCTGCTCTATCAGCTACGCCACACCTATCAGGAGTCAGGGGAGACATTGTCCAATTATATCTATCGGCTGGACAAGCTGATCCACCTTATTGTGTCAAAGAAAGGAATACCCCTAGCAGAAGTAGACGACAGGCGTATGCAACAGTTGTTACGGGGTGCTCTGTCCCATGACCCAGTAGCGATGAAGATAAGAAATGCTCAACTGGGACAACCATCACCTACTTTTCTTCAGTTGATACAAGATGTTAAACAAGAGGAAGCTATAGTTAAATCCCGAGAGAGGGTGACCAAGAAAGTCAAGGTCGTACAGTCAAAGCCCGAGGCTGACCTTCCCAGCACTGAGTTAATGAAGATTGTGGAGAAACAAGGTGAGCAGATTGCTCAGTTGTTGGAGGTGCAGAAGCAGATTCAAGCACAGATGCTGAAATACCACACTACCGAGCAACTGCACCCGAACATCCACCCCCGGCAAGTTCTCGAAGCTAACACTACTCGGAAACAGAACAATTGTTTCACTTGTGGAGAAGTTGGGCATCTCGCTAGACAATGTCCTCAGAGGAAGGGAGGAAGGTGGTCACCCTCACCATCCCACCGGGATAGGAAGCTTTCGGAAAACTGAAAGGGAGGACCAGGAACCCCCACACTGGCCCTCTAAAGAAAGCTGACATTAACACTGTGGGGAACTCTCACCTGGAATGGGGTCTTTTGCCCAAAGGATTGCTGGGACCCTCTCCTCACGTGCCGGCATGTCTAAATGGGAGACCTTGTATGGCCTTGCTAGATAGTGGTTCACAGGTGTCCATTGTGTTCGAGAAGTGGTACCGAGATAATCTATCTGACTTGCCCATAAAGCCATTGTGTGGACTGACCATCTGGGGTCTGAGTGACAAGAATTATCCCTACCTTGGGTACATCACTGTACCTTTGAAGTTCCCACGGGAAGTAGCTGGAATAGAAGAAGAGGTGAACGTGCTTGCACTTGTCTGTCCTGAGGCCGAAGGAGAACCTCGAGATGTCTCAGTGATTATTGGAACTAACTCCCATTTGTTCGAGATACTGGCCAACTGGTGCCAAGAGGTGGGAGGAGCAAGTTATAGTAAAACACTTAAGATTCATCCTATGTGCCTTGCTGCTTAATAAGAAGAAAGAGGAAAAAAAATCTCAGAAAGAAACCACATTACAAATAGGAAGTTTTGATCAATGCTTTAATGGTAGTGATGCTAGTCAAGAAGACCGACACTGGCTAGTTATGCAAATGCTACAAAGAGAGGCTGCCTTCTCTTCGGGGGACTGGGATTTAGGTCTAGCGACAGGAGTGGAGCACCACATAAGGCTAACGGACGACAGACCTTTCCGAGAACGGTCAAGACGCCTAGCCCCTGCTGATTTGGATGATATTCGGGAACATTTAAGGGAGATGCTAGAGAATGATGTGATTGAGAGATCTGAGAGTCCCTATGCTTCTCCTATTGTGGTGGCTAGAAAGAAGACGGGAAAAATACGGATGTGCGTGGACTACCGGACATTAAACAAGCGCACGATTCCTGATCAGTACACTGTCCCTAGGATAGACGAAGCCCTTGATTGTCTTCAGGGAAGCAAGTGGTTTTCTGTGCTAGATCTACGCAGCGGGTACTATCAGATATTGATGAGTCAGAAGGATGCTGAGAAAACCGCCTTCATCTGCCCGGTTGGATTCTTTCAGTTCAAAAGATTGCCACAAGGATTATCAGGGGCTCCAGCCACTTTCCAACGATGCATGGATGATGTTGTGGGTGACATGAATTTCAGGGAAGTGCTGGTATACTTGGATGATTTGATAGTATTTGGCCAAACATTGAATGAGCACAACGAAAGACTCCTCAAGGTATTGGATCGCTTAATAAAGAAAGGGTTGAAGTTGTCCCTTGACAAGTGTAGCTTCTGTAAAACCCAGGTCAAGTATGTGGGATATGTTGTGGATCGGGAAGGAATTTCTACAGATTCAGCGAAGATAGAAGCGGTGAAAGAATGGCCTCGACCAACAATACTGAAGGAATTAAGGTCTTTTTTAGGGTTCTGTGGCTATTACAGAAGGTTTGTCCCAAACTACAGTAAACTTGTCAAGCCTCTTACAGATCTAACTCGAGGTTATCCTGCTCCAAGAGGTTCCCATCGGAAAGAGAAACCATTGTTCCGGGTAAATGATGCGTTCGGGGAAAGGTGGAGTGAGGCTTGCGAACAAGCTTTTGAAGGATTGAAAACCTGCCTGATTCAAGCGCCTGTTCTGGCATATGCCGATCCAGAGTTACCATACATTCTGCATGTAGATGCCTCCTTTGAGGGACTTGGGGGAGTGCTATACCAAGTGCAAGAAGGAAGGTTAAGACCAGTCTATTACATCAGTCGAGGTCTCTCACCCAGTGAACGGAACTACCCGGTGCATAAGTTGGAGTTCCTGGCCCTTAAGTGGGCAGTTGTTGACAAACTTCACGACTACTTGTATGGAGTACCATTCGAAGTGCATACAGACAACAATCCCCTCACATATGTGCAGACCACAGCAAAGCTAGATGCAACTGGGCACAGATGGTTGGCGGCGCTGGCCATTTACAATTTCACAATAAAGTACAGGCCTGGGAGAAGAAATGTAGATGCCGATGCTTTGTCAAGATTACCGGGAAGGTTTGTGGAATCTCAGGAAGAAGAATGGATAGAGTTGCCAGCTCCAGAGGTGAAGGGGATGTGTCACGAGGGACGTGTGGTCGTGCCTCCAGTCAAAGAATGCTTAACAGCTCTAGGGGCAACGACAGATGCACAACCAAGACAATATTGCTGGCTGAGTCAAATGGAGCTCAGTGATCTTCAGAAGTTGAGTTCAAGCCAAGTCAAAGAAGATCAGCAGAATGACTCCTCTATAGCAGCAGTTAGGTGGTCTGTTAAACACAGACAAAGAATCCACCCGAGTAGTTTGAAAACGGAGGAAGCTACTTTGCTAAGCAGACAGAGAGAGTCATTGGTGGTGAAGCAGGGGCTACTGTATAGAGAAACCAGCCGCAAAGATGGCAGAGAGAGGAAACAGCTAGTATTGCCAAAGAAGCACCGTCCCATGGTTCTCCGTGCGTTGCATGATAAACACGGCCACCTGGGAATAGAGAAGACCATGAGTTTAATTTCAGATAGATTCTACTGGCCGAAAATGGAGATAGACATTGAGAGTTATTGTAAATCTTGTGGGACATGCATACTTCGAAAATCCCTCCCAGAAAAGGCTGCCCCCTTAAAGAATATATCCAGCAATGGGCCTTTAGAGTTAGTCTGTATTGACTTTCTATCAGTGGAACCGGATGAAAGCAACAAGTGTAACATTCTAGTGGTGACAGATCATTACACCCGTTATGCTCAAGCCTACCAGACAAAAGACCAGAGAGCTGTGACCGTGGCAAAAATCCTATGGGAAAAGTTCTTTGTCCACTATGGACTGCCTGCCCGCATTCATTCAGATCAGGGTCGGGATTTTGAGAGCAAGCTAATAAAAGAACTGTGCGAGGTCTGCGGGATAAAGAAGTCCAGGACCACTCCTTTCCATCCCCAAGGAGATCCGCAGCCGGAGAGATTTAATCGGACCCTTCTCAGCATGATGGGCACTTTGGACACTAAAAAAAAGGCACATTGGAGTAGGCACATCAGCCATTTGGTCCACGCCTACAATTGCACGAAAAACGAGTCCACGGGGTACTCCCCATATCTCTTAATGTTTGGAAGGGAGGCTAGATTACCAATCGATATCTGTTTTGGAATGGACACTGCTGATCCCCAAGAAAAGCCCCATTTGAAATATGTGGAGCAGCTGAAACAAGAACTAAAGGAGGCCTACAGACTAGCGGAAGCAGCTGCATCAAAAGCTGGACAACGAAACAAGGGTCGTTATGATCTACAGGTCAAGGAGCATATTCTGGAGCCAGGTGACAGGGTTTTACTTAGACACTTGGGCCTCCCGGGGAAACACAAGTTAGCCAATCGTTGGCGAAAGGATCCTCATGTTGTGGTTGCAAAATTGCCAGACATCCCAGCCTATCGAATTAGGCCCGAGGGGCTAACAGGCCCTATAAAGACATACCATCGACAACATTTGCTTCCCATCAGAGGTGGTGTCCGGTTTTGGGAGGAGCCTGAAACAGATGAGCCAAAAGTGTCCACACCCAGAAGATCACGGCGAATCAGAGAACCGACCACAGAAGAAGATGATGGAGATGATTGGGGGTATGATGCTCCAGGTAAATTGGGAGAAATAGATTGGAGACAAGATATCAGAAGGCTCACTAGGTCTACCGAGGGGGCCGCTGTAAGACCTCCACAAGTAGAAGAAAGGAGAACTATGCCTGCCATTTCAGATGAAAGTGTCAACCCAAGAGTAGCTGGACGGTTGGATTCTCAGTGTTCAGTAGAGGAAGGCTCTAACCAGGAAGTTGACATGGATGGGGACGTCGTTGATCCAGATGGAGGATGCACTGAACGCCCCAACAGGGTGTTGGGGGGAGAGGAAGGGAACCCACCAGTCCAGGGTCGGCCTAAAAGGACCCCTAGAGCCCCAATGATGTTGACTTATGATAGTCTAGGTCATATGACTGAGATTCCTAAGGTGATTCATCCTAGCTGGGTCTATCAGTGGCCATATCTGACTCCCATATCTGTTATGCCAGGGCCTGTTGTGTATGGATGTGAAAGTGTATTTAGACAGGATGTCTTAACCCCTTTAAATTTGCAGGATGTGGGACAAGCCTCATCATTTGTTCATTGTGGACTTGCCCCACAGGGGGAGTGTGTAACCCCTGGGGATGCTGCAGTTGGACTTGAGCACCCAGGGGCTAATAATCACAATTGCATCAGTAAGAAAAGAGATGCATATAGCTATTTACCAGTCAAGGAGAAGGAACTACATCTCCCAGAAAGCTGTTATGAAGAGGGGGCGGAGCCTAAGAAGACTGAGAAACCAGAGGGCGGAGAGAGAGAGGGAGAGAGGAGCATCCTGGGAGAGACTGAGCTGTGTGACCAGTTCAGATAGGTGACCCTAGGCAGAAGGGCACTGGATGAGTGATCTGAGCAGAGAGAGCAGTCTGCAGAGATATCAAAGCTCGGTGCAGTTCTGAACAGAACCTGCTGGAAGCCACAGTTTGAAGCTGTAGGAGGAGGTTTGCATGCATCTCTGAAGAAGGACATTTTACAAGTCAGCCATTTTGGAGATAATCAAGTTCAGACCTGTGACACACTGGTGCAGATAAGTTACTGGTTATTTTTATCTATCTGTTGTTGTTCAAGTGGGGTTTGGACTATATCTGGCCACAAGGGCTGAAGAGTTAGGGATAGATGGGTGGGCAGGTAAATATGCACCAAGTGTGTGTCTAATCAGCACTTGTGGAACTACAAGTCCCAGGATACAAATTAGAAAGGATTTTACAGTTGTTGCTAGAGGAGGGTCTGCATACTGTGACTGCTGTACCTCACTGCAAGTGATTTAAAGATCTCCAAAATCTGCAAACTGGACACATGATGTTTCCATGCCATGCTGCATACATACAGAAGGGCCCCAACTTGCAGTGCACTGCTCTATTTGTGTGGTGTGTTTGAATACTGCTGTGTGTGTTTGGCAGTACATTGTAGGGCTATAAGGGAAAATATATAAATTCACCCTGCAAGATATTCACAGTATCAGGAGCAAGTAAGATATCTGATATATTTTTTCATGTGTATAAAGCTGTGACAGTTAATGGTTATATTGTTATATATTATATTATATTGTATGCTGTTATTGATTTATTGCGAGTTTTTGTGTTAACTTGGTGTGCATAGTAAGAAGTGGTGCGCCACTTTCATCCACATTTGTTTTATTACTGTATTGTATTGTTTGCACTATTATTTCAAATTATACCAAAGTATATTTTTCTATAAAATTACAAAGCTGCATTTAGGATTTCCATTTAAATAAATGTGCCTGGCTGGCTTTTGCAGCACACATTTTGTCACAGAGTGTTAATACTGGGCAGGGGGTTTCCCGAATCTCCCCCTGGTGTATCTATTGAACACCCCCCAGAAGAGAAAGCAGAGATTCGGGTGGAGGCACTGAAAACCAAGTACCAAGGTGAGAAGCATCTGCGTGGTTCAATATATATATATATACCCTCACAACGCTTAATACACAAGGGGGTGTTACAGTGGAGGCACTGCTGAGATACTGAAGACACACTCAGTGAAACCCATCAGCACAGACGTCATGGATAGTATAAGAGAAGAAGTGTTTCTGTGGTGTGAACAACAGACTGTGGCCCCAACTCGATGTTTAGGGATCTATGGTGACTCTCAGGGAGTGACAGATGAGGAAGTCCTGCATGTGCTCCACAGGATTTATGGGGTAGAACATCCTAAAATCCTTGGATGGAAAGGTAGAGATCAGCATAAGACCAGTCTGATCCTCTGTGAGACGCAAGCAGAATTGGATAAAGATTTTCTTCCCTCCCTCGTTTCTGGGCCACAAAAACAACAATGGCATATTGTGATACCGTTAAAACCAAAACAGCTAGTCGCAGCACCTCTTAATGCTGAACCTCCAGATGGAGATATTAACCGACAAGTATTCCCTCAGGCCAGGGAAGAGAATTCTCAGTCACCCTCCAGTACTAGGAAAACTGATGAGGATCAAAGCGAACTGTTCCTCACTGCTGTACAGAAACTGGTAGACCAGTTAGGAAAGTCACAGCATGAAGGGGGCTACAGAAGGCTCCGGCTCTTCTCAGGAATAAAACCAGTCCCTACTGGGGAAGAAACTTACGAGGCATGGAAAGAGATGGCTTCCCAATACCTGGAGGAATGGCATTGCTCCGAACCCTATAAGAGACAGCGGATCGTTGAAAGTCTGTGAGGTCCCGCTGGAGAACTAATCCAAGCTGTACGGAGAAGTGACCCCCAAGCCACTGCACGACACTACTTAGCGACTCTAGATCAGGAATATGGAATGGCAGAGGATGCAACAGATCTGCTCTATCAGCTACGCCACACCTATCAGGAGTCAGGGGAGACATTGTCCAATTATATCTATCGGCTGGACAAGCTGATCCACCTTATTGTGTCAAAGAAAGGAATACCCCTAGCAGAAGTAGACGACAGGCGTATGCAACAGTTGTTACGGGGTGCTCTGTCCCATGACCCAGTAGCGATGAAGATAAGAAATGCTCAACTGGGACAACCATCACCTACTTTTCTTCAGTTGATACAAGATGTTAAACAAGAGGAAGCTATAGTTAAATCCCGAGAGAGGGTGACCAAGAAAGTCAAGGTCGTACAGTCAAAGCCCGAGGCTGACCTTCCCAGCACTGAGTTAATGAAGATTGTGGAGAAACAAGGTGAGCAGATTGCTCAGTTGTTGGAGGTGCAGAAGCAGATTCAAGCACAGATGCTGAAATACCACACTACCGAGCAACTGCACCCGAACATCCACCCCCGGCAAGTTCTCGAAGCTAACACTACTCGGAAACAGAACAATTGTTTCACTTGTGGAGAAGTTGGGCATCTCGCTAGACAATGTCCTCAGAGGAAGGGAGGAAGGTGGTCACCCTCACCATCCCACCGGGATAGGAAGCTTTCGGAAAACTGAAAGGGAGGACCAGGAACCCCCACACTGGCCCTCTAAAGAAAGCTGACATTAACACTGTGGGGAACTCTCACCTGGAATGGGGTCTTTTGCCCAAAGGATTGCTGGGACCCTCTCCTCACGTGCCGGCATGTCTAAATGGGAGACCTTGTATGGCCTTGCTAGATAGTGGTTCACAGGTGTCCATTGTGTTCGAGAAGTGGTACCGAGATAATCTATCTGACTTGCCCATAAAGCCATTGTGTGGACTGACCATCTGGGGTCTGAGTGACAAGAATTATCCCTACCTTGGGTACATCACTGTACCTTTGAAGTTCCCACGGGAAGTAGCTGGAATAGAAGAAGAGGTGAACGTGCTTGCACTTGTCTGTCCTGAGGCCGAAGGAGAACCTCGAGATGTCTCAGTGATTATTGGAACTAACTCCCATTTGTTCGAGATACTGGCCAACTGGTGCCAAGAGGTGGGAGGAGCAAGTTATAGTAAAACACTTAAGATTCATCCTATGTGCCTTGCTGCTTATAAGAAGAAAGAGGAAAAAAAATCTCAGAAAGAAACCACATTACAAATAGGAAGTTTTGATCAATGCTTTAATGGTAGTGATGCTAGTCAAGAAGACCGACACTGGCTAGTTATGCAAATGCTACAAAGAGAGGCTGCCTTCTCTTCGGGGGACTGGGATTTAGGTCTAGCGACAGGAGTGGAGCACCACATAAGGCTAACGGACGACAGACCTTTCCGAGAACGGTCAAGACGCCTAGCCCCTGCTGATTTGGATGATATTCGGGAACATTTAAGGGAGATGCTAGAGAATGATGTGATTGAGAGATCTGAGAGTCCCTATGCTTCTCCTATTGTGGTGGCTAGAAAGAAGACGGGAAAAATACGGATGTGCGTGGACTACCGGACATTAAACAAGCGCACGATTCCTGATCAGTACACTGTCCCTAGGATAGACGAAGCCCTTGATTGTCTTCAGGGAAGCAAGTGGTTTTCTGTGCTAGATCTACGCAGCGGGTACTATCAGATATTGATGAGTCAGAAGGATGCTGAGAAAACCGCCTTCATCTGCCCGGTTGGATTCTTTCAGTTCAAAAGATTGCCACAAGGATTATCAGGGGCTCCAGCCACTTTCCAACGATGCATGGATGATGTTGTGGGTGACATGAATTTCAGGGAAGTGCTGGTATACTTGGATGATTTGATAGTATTTGGCCAAACATTGAATGAGCACAACGAAAGACTCCTCAAGGTATTGGATCGCTTAATAAAGAAAGGGTTGAAGTTGTCCCTTGACAAGTGTAGCTTCTGTAAAACCCAGGTCAAGTATGTGGGATATGTTGTGGATCGGGAAGGAATTTCTACAGATTCAGCGAAGATAGAAGCGGTGAAAGAATGGCCTCGACCAACAATACTGAAGGAATTAAGGTCTTTTTTAGGGTTCTGTGGCTATTACAGAAGGTTTGTCCCAAACTACAGTAAACTTGTCAAGCCTCTTACAGATCTAACTCGAGGTTATCCTGCTCCAAGAGGTTCCCATCGGAAAGAGAAACCATTGTTCCGGGTAAATGATGCGTTCGGGGAAAGGTGGAGTGAGGCTTGCGAACAAGCTTTTGAAGGATTGAAAACCTGCCTGATTCAAGCGCCTGTTCTGGCATATGCCGATCCAGAGTTACCATACATTCTGCATGTAGATGCCTCCTTTGAGGGACTTGGGGGAGTGCTATACCAAGTGCAAGAAGGAAGGTTAAGACCAGTCTATTACATCAGTCGAGGTCTCTCACCCAGTGAACGGAACTACCCGGTGCATAAGTTGGAGTTCCTGGCCCTTAAGTGGGCAGTTGTTGACAAACTTCACGACTACTTGTATGGAGTACCATTCGAAGTGCATACAGACAACAATCCCCTCACATATGTGCAGACCACAGCAAAGCTAGATGCAACTGGGCACAGATGGTTGGCGGCGCTGGCCATTTACAATTTCACAATAAAGTACAGGCCTGGGAGAAGAAATGTAGATGCCGATGCTTTGTCAAGATTACCGGGAAGGTTTGTGGAATCTCAGGAAGAAGAATGGATAGAGTTGCCAGCTCCAGAGGTGAAGGGGATGTGTCACGAGGGACGTGTGGTCGTGCCTCCAGTCAAAGAATGCTTAACAGCTCTAGGGGCAACGACAGATGCACAACCAAGACAATATTGCTGGCTGAGTCAAATGGAGCTCAGTGATCTTCAGAAGTTGAGTTCAAGCCAAGTCAAAGAAGATCAGCAGAATGACTCCTCTATAGCAGCAGTTAGGTGGTCTGTTAAACACAGACAAAGAATCCACCCGAGTAGTTTGAAAACGGAGGAAGCTACTTTGCTAAGCAGACAGAGAGAGTCATTGGTGGTGAAGCAGGGGCTACTGTATAGAGAAACCAGCCGCAAAGATGGCAGAGAGAGGAAACAGCTAGTATTGCCAAAGAAGCACCGTCCCATGGTTCTCCGTGCGTTGCATGATAAACACGGCCACCTGGGAATAGAGAAGACCATGAGTTTAATTTCAGATAGATTCTACTGGCCGAAAATGGAGATAGACATTGAGAGTTATTGTAAATCTTGTGGGACATGCATACTTCGAAAATCCCTCCCAGAAAAGGCTGCCCCCTTAAAGAATATATCCAGCAATGGGCCTTTAGAGTTAGTCTGTATTGACTTTCTATCAGTGGAACCGGATGAAAGCAACAAGTGTAACATTCTAGTGGTGACAGATCATTACACCCGTTATGCTCAAGCCTACCAGACAAAAGACCAGAGAGCTGTGACCGTGGCAAAAATCCTATGGGAAAAGTTCTTTGTCCACTATGGACTGCCTGCCCGCATTCATTCAGATCAGGGTCGGGATTTTGAGAGCAAGCTAATAAAAGAACTGTGCGAGGTCTGCGGGATAAAGAAGTCCAGGACCACTCCTTTCCATCCCCAAGGAGATCCGCAGCCGGAGAGATTTAATCGGACCCTTCTCAGCATGATGGGCACTTTGGACACTAAAAAAAAGGCACATTGGAGAAGGCACATCAGCCATTTGGTCCACGCCTACAATTGCACGAAAAACGAGTCCACGGGGTACTCCCCATATCTCTTAATGTTTGGAAGGGAGGCTAGATTACCAATCGATATCTGTTTTGGAATGGACACTGCTGATCCCCAAGAAAAGCCCCATTTGAAATATGTGGAGCAGCTGAAACAAGAACTAAAGGAGGCCTACAGACTAGCGGAAGCAGCTGCATCAAAAGCTGGACAACGAAACAAGGGTCGTTATGATCTACAGGTCAAGGAGCATATTCTGGAGCCAGGTGACAGGGTTTTACTTAGACACTTGGGCCTCCCGGGGAAACACAAGTTAGCCAATCGTTGGCGAAAGGATCCTCATGTTGTGGTTGCAAAATTGCCAGACATCCCAGCCTATCGAATTAGGCCCGAGGGGCTAACAGGCCCTATAAAGACATACCATCGACAACATTTGCTTCCCATCAGAGGTGGTGTCCGGTTTTGGGAGGAGCCTGAAACAGATGAGCCAAAAGTGTCCACACCCAGAAGATCACGGCGAATCAGAGAACCGACCACAGAAGAAGATGATGGAGATGATTGGGGGTATGATGCTCCAGGTAAATTGGGAGAAATAGATTGGAGACAAGATATCAGAAGGCTCACTAGGTCTACCGAGGGGGCCGCTGTAAGACCTCCACAAGTAGAAGAAAGGAGAACTATGCCTGCCATTTCAGATGAAAGTGTCAACCCAAGAGTAGCTGGACGGTTGGATTCTCAGTGTTCAGTAGAGGAAGGCTCTAACCAGGAAGTTGACATGGATGGGGACGTCGTTGATCCAGATGGAGGATGCACTGAACGCCCCAACAGGGTGTTGGGGGGAGAGGAAGGGAACCCACCAGTCCAGGGTCGGCCTAAAAGGACCCCTAGAGCCCCAATGATGTTGACTTATGATAGTCTAGGTCATATGACTGAGATTCCTAAGGTGATTCATCCTAGCTGGGTCTATCAGTGGCCATATCTGACTCCCATATCTGTTATGCCAGGGCCTGTTGTGTATGGATGTGAAAGTGTATTTAGACAGGATGTCTTAACCCCTTTAAATTTGCAGGATGTGGGACAAGCCTCATCATTTGTTCATTGTGGACTTGCCCCACAGGGGGAGTGTGTAACCCCTGGGGATGCTGCAGTTGGACTTGAGCACCCAGGGGCTAATAATCACAATTGCATCAGTAAGAAAAGAGATGCATATAGCTATTTACCAGTCAAGGAGAAGGAACTACATCTCCCAGAAAGCTGTTATGAAGAGGGGGCGGAGCCTAAGAAGACTGAGAAACCAGAGGGCGGAGAGAGAGAGGGAGAGAGGAGCATCCTGGGAGAGACTGAGCTGTGTGACCAGTTCAGATAGGTGACCCTAGGCAGAAGGGCACTGGATGAGTGATCTGAGCAGAGAGAGCAGTCTGCAGAGATATCAAAGCTCGGTGCAGTTCTGAACAGAACCTGCTGGAAGCCACAGTTTGAAGCTGTAGGAGGAGGTTTGCATGCATCTCTGAAGAAGGACATTTTACAAGTCAGCCATTTTGGAGATAATCAAGTTCAGACCTGTGACACACTGGTGCAGATAAGTTACTGGTTATTTTTATCTATCTGTTGTTGTTCAAGTGGGGTTTGGACTATATCTGGCCACAAGGGCTGAAGAGTTAGGGATAGATGGGTGGGCAGGTAAATATGCACCAAGTGTGTGTCTAATCAGCACTTGTGGAACTACAAGTCCCAGGATACAAATTAGAAAGGATTTTACAGTTGTTGCTAGAGGAGGGTCTGCATACTGTGACTGCTGTACCTCACTGCAAGTGATTTAAAGATCTCCAAAATCTGCAAACTGGACACATGATGTTTCCATGCCATGCTGCATACATACAGAAGGGCCCCAACTTGCAGTGCACTGCTCTATTTGTGTGGTGTGTTTGAATACTGCTGTGTGTGTTTGGCAGTACATTGTAGGGCTATAAGGGAAAATATATAAATTCACCCTGCAAGATATTCACAGTATCAGGAGCAAGTAAGATATCTGATATATTTTTTCATGTGTATAAAGCTGTGACAGTTAATGGTTATATTGTTATATATTATATTATATTGTATGCTGTTATTGATTTATTGCGAGTTTTTGTGTTAACTTGGTGTGCATAGTAAGAAGTGGTGCGCCACTTTCATCCACATTTGTTTTATTACTGTATTGTATTGTTTGCACTATTATTTCAAATTATACCAAAGTATATTTTTCTATAAAATTACAAAGCTGCATTTAGGATTTCCATTTAAATAAATGTGCCTGGCTGGCTTTTGCAGCACACATTTTGTCACAGAGTGTTAATACTGGGCAGGGGGTTTCCCGAATCTCCCCCTGGTGTATCTATTGAACACCCCCCAGAAGAGAAAGCAGAGATTCGGGTGGAGGCACTGAAAACCAAGTACCAAGGTGAGAAGCATCTGCGTGGTTCAATATATATATATATACCCTCACAACGCTTAATACACAAGGGGGTGTTACAGTACCAAAATGGAAATTGTAATAATAGTGCTGTCAGTGTTTTTAAAAGTTTCCAGTGACATTCTACTGTGCCATAGCTCATACTGAAACAGGAGGGGTGGCAATGTCCTTGTCACTCTCCAGTCTTCAGTCACATTGTTCTTGTCACTTTCCAGTCTCAGTCATGATGATACTAATCCCTCTACCACATGTGCTAATGCCTATGTTCAAGTGCATAGTGGTTTTAAGTCAGGGAAACAAACATGTAAATAAAATGCTTCTATCTTTTTAAAGAAAAAAACACCTTTCTAATACAGGTGAAAGTTTACTGTAGAAAAACATAAAATTGCCAACATGCCATTCTACCCAAAATATTGTCAAGCATACCAGCATCAGCTAGCTCCCTTCTCTCAGGTAGATCTCAGCACGTGCAACGTGCATTGTCATTATATTCACCCTCATCAGTGTGTACATCATCCTCAAACAATACTAATTCCTCCCCGCTGGAATCCACTATCACAGAAGTCTGTGTACTTTGATGTAATTGCTGGTATTGGTCTTCCTCATGGAATTTGTAGTTCAATTTATGGCACGATTTTTGGGCAATTCTTTTAGACCAGACCAAATATCAAAATGTTGTGCTGACTCATCTGCATCACCACTGGGTGTCTTTGGAAAGCTAAGATTTTTCCTACAAGCAGTTGCCAGAGAAACTGAAGGAGGAGACGTCGTTGTGTCATGTACCACTTGAGCTCATTGCATCTCTTGAGATCTGGGTCACTTGGAAATCAAGAGAAGACATAGCTTTTAAAACTAGGATCAGGCACAGTTGCCAAAATGTAGTGATCTGATTTCAAGATGTTGATAACTCTTGGATCCTAGCGAAGCGAATAAAGTACTTACTCTACAAGTCCAACATAGTTAGCGGAATTGCTTTGTTTCATTTCCTCCTTTAATTTCTCTATCTGCTTTTCAAAAAGTCTAATTAGGGGAATCACTTGACTCAAGCTAACAGTGTCTGCACTCTCTTCACAGGTGGTATCAATACCTTTCACAACACGGAAAGTATTCTCCACTGCGCTGGACTAAAGTACATTCCCCCTCAAATTCTATTCTTACATTTGCTGCATTCTCCTACATGCTGTTGCGGAGTGCCGAAAATTACCCTAAATATTTTGGGACACAGACAGCATATCCTGCATGTCACTGTCATTGTGTGAGCAAAACAGGGAATGTGATTATTGTGAGTATTCCCCCCGCTGTAATGCTTTAACAATATTGGTGGCGTTATCAGAAATCACATATCCTCAGGAAAGTCCAAGCAGGATAAGCCATGTTGCAATGACATCCCTTAGTTTTTCAAACAGGTTGTCAGTGGTATGCCTCTTAGTGAAGCAGATGATACACAGAGTAGCCAGCCTCTGAAAAATCTGGTGTTAAATGCTGCTGCTGTTCCTGCTGCTGAAGGCAATTTACCAACCCAGTGGGCTGTCACAGTCATATACTGTAATCTTTAGTTTTCCCAGTTCCGCTTGTCCCCATATCTGTGATTAAGTGTACAGTGGGTAGAATGGTATTTTGTTTCCCAATTATTTTCTTTTTTGTAACCTCTTGGTACAGGCGAGGAATTGCTTGTCTTGTAAAATCGCGTTAACATGGAATTTGGTAACGGGGACACAGGACCTCAATTAGCTGTCTTATTCCAGCTGCATTAATAGTGGATATTGGACGCAGATCTAATACTAGTATAGTCTCCATGGCGCCTTTGATCCGCTGTGCGACAGGGTGACAGCTGCCATCGCTGTGCGACAGGGGCGACCGCCCAGGGCGCACCGCTGAAGGGGGGCACAATTTAGGAATATTTTAGGTTCATTTGGTTAAAATTGAGGGCTAG
Source organism: Mixophyes fleayi (assembly GCF_038048845.1). NCBI lineage: Eukaryota > Metazoa > Chordata > Amphibia > Anura > Limnodynastidae > Mixophyes > Mixophyes fleayi. The sequence goes on along the minus strand of NC_134402.1, from coordinate 436,494,735 downwards.
GGGGGCGGCATTTCTCTTTCTCGCCCCAGGCGCTAGAATTCTAAATTACAGCTCTGGCTGCCATACTTGCTTTCTCTTGCAAATGATTGTTTAACAGTCAATTTTTGTAAACTACTAGTAGTCTTCTTCATGGTCTGCTTCTGGGTTGAAGATCCACCCAGAGCAGCAGCAGTGGGCCTAATGCTCAAAGATTCTTCTGAGGAGTCCTGGATAGGGGAGGACTCATCTCGCCTTAGCAACTTGGACGCAGGACTAACTCCGATCACTTGTGAGGATATTGATGATGAAGGTGTTGGGGGTGTAGATTTCAGGTGCTGGGATCTAGCTGAGAGAAGGGAGGTAGCTGATGCTGGACTGCTTGTTGTTATTTTAGCATAAGTTTCTGATTTTCCCAACAGCTTTCCATGAACTCGCTTCAAATAACGTAACATGGATGAGGTTCCTAGACGGTTAAGGTCCCTACCTCTACAGACTGTGGCTTTACAATGCTACAAATGGCTAGACAACTGTTGTCAGGCTTTGGGTAAAAATAATTCCACACATAAAAGGTAGATTTTTTGGTCTTATGCCCAGGCATGGCAATGGCCTTCTTCTTATCACTGGCAAGAACTGCTTCCACTGGTGCATGACTTTCCACAGTAGAGTTCATTAGCAGCACTGTTTGCTTTGGTGCCTTAAGCCCATTGTTAGCTTGTTTTGTGGGGGCCCTAACAAACCAAGCACTTCAGCCATAAAAGTTGCACTCCTTGTCGCTGGAGCACTTGCTTTGTTAAACTGTACATGTCCTTTTCAATATCTTACATAAAGGTGGGTGGAAGGGCCCAAGGGCAATTCCATCTTGCACCACTTTTCTTTTCTGACACTGCTGTGTTTGCTGTGTGTCTCCTAAATGTGCTATGAACTGCCGTGTGTTTGTGTCGTTGCTCTTTCGCTTAGCATCCAGCCAGCTCACTGCACTTTTTGTCGGAAAGTGTATGAAAATAATATTGTGACCTGTGAGGTGTTCAAAATTGACTGAAAATTAATAGGAACAATAAAAGAGCAAAATTATGTGATTTTAGCATATTTTAGCTATTTTTTCTAAATACAGATCCAAAGCCAAAACCAGAACACACAAGGGCGGTTTTATCAAAACCAAAACACAAACTTAATCCAGATCCAAAACCAAAACACGGGGGTCAGTGAACATCTCTACTTTATGCCTACTTGGAAGCGGCCCCCATTCCATTCATCAGCACCTAGAACCCTTCACTTCACCAGCCCACCTGCAGTTCCCAGGTTTGCATGCAGTGGGTAGCAAGTTCTACAGGAAACCGGAAGCAGCTCACCAGAGTGAGTGAAACACTTAATGGCAGATTCTGTATATTGGGGATGCTCAGCTGGCTATTTGAATCGTGTAAATGTGCTCATACTGGCTTCTGAATTATGAGCTATTAAAACTGTACTCGCTGCGCTTGTGCTCGTCTAAATTTGCACTTAGTCATTTACCTTCCCTATCTGTATTACTGACAATTTATGTTGCCGTACAAAGGTAATCTGAAATGACTATAGGAGCGTCATATTGCTGCAAACCCAGTCTGAATGGTTTGCAAATTATTTGATTTTTGATAGTTCGGTATAACCTCTGGAACAAATTCAGTTCCACCTGATGATATTGTTCAGTTTATTCTAAGTTCCGTGCTTGGTCGAGTGTGTAACACTTATGTATAATTCTTTACAATATATAGAGTTGATTCATTTTGATACTTAGTAACTTCTTTTGATTCTTAAAAATTGATTAATTGCTAGTGCTAAAAAAATAATTCAGATTATTGGGACATTCTACAGCCTTTTTAACCTGGAACATGTTTAAAAAGTTATTCCTAGTGTTAGAATATGTCATGTTTCTCTATAATAGTTATATGAGTATCATTTGATAATGACTGTTTTGTGTTAATTTTGTCATAAATTACTATTATAGCTAAGCCTTGTTATACATATATGCTAATGTAAACTTTGTTGAGACCTTTGGCATCTTGTTGAGTATTAATTTAAAATGTATAATTTAAATAAAAAATGTTTCCTTAGGATAATTATTTGGTATTAGTGGTTTGTGTAGGTTAGTCTGGTTCTGTGATTTATTTTCTAAAATGTGGTCATTGACCATGTAACACTTATAATATAATAATATATAATATAATAATTGCAGCCAATTGGATGCTGATTTTAAATTCTGGAGCCAACATTGGTCAGTATAATAATGCTGAAGTATCAGAGGTTGATGTCCTGAATTTCATCTAGAGATAACATTTTAGCCCTTACAGTAATGGTATAAATTAAATAAATATATCTCACATAGTGGAAATCCAAGTTCAAGAATTTATGTTCTGATTCCGAAAAGCAAATCAGAGGCTCAACTTGACACCAGGGTCCTTTGCTCTATGGAAACTACTTTAGCACAGTACTTATATATTTTGATAGTAGTTCACAGTGCTATAAGTGGGGCGGTATGTGCCAGTATGACTTAAAAATAAATTTCACAGTATCACAATCCCCAAAATAGCCCCAGACCCCTGGATGTTCATTTAAAAATTCCATAACAGCACTTCTAAATGCCCACTTCGTCCACTGCCTATTTGTACTGTTTATTGTAATATACAATATCTCCTCTAGATGGCGATGTTGTCCCATGATATAGAAGAAATCATTTCTCAAATAAGAGCAGTGATTTGTGTTAACTATTTCAGTCCTTTTACCAATGCATAATACTGGTAAATAGTCAGATTTAATCAGCAGCAGCACCTTGTACATAGAATCTCTTCTATTACGCTCATCAAACTGTTCTTCATTTTTTTTTTAGGTCACCTTGTATACCTAAGTAAGATAATGTGTAGCTCTGCAGCTGTTTTTGAACTGAAACTTTCAGTATGCCTTGACAGCCAGGCGTTGCTGGGACTTCTAGTTCCACAACAGCCAGAGAGCCACAGGTTGCCTAACATTGCACAATAGTCTGCTTGCATTTTTCAACTTATTTTCCAAGAGCAGTTACTTTAGCTGATTTACATAACCGATGTAAAACTCGTTATTTTCTTATCAGTTATTTAAGTCAGAGCAGGATTCTGAAATTTGAAGATACATGGGAAGAATTAGAACGGATTGTCCTTAGTGGAATTGGTCATGTTGATAGGTATAGAGAGAATGAGAACTACAAATAAATTATATAACAGTACGTTAGCCACTTGAAATTTGGTTATGACTCATGTCCACTCCTTGTATTGGCATTCAGCTACCCTCACTACATGGTCACTGCATCTCGATGGGATATGATTATAGAGTTAATTGATTTAATTGGAAACTGCACTATTCTGATATTTATTTCATGTGCTGGGCAGACCTGGATGCTGCTTGTAAAATGGGAAACTGCTGCCTATATAAGGTACAATTGATCAAGGTCCGATCATCTTTTTATTATCAACCTTCAGCTTTTATTTCTTTGTATTTCCTCAGTGTTAAAGTGGACGGGGATGGAACAGACCGCAGCCAATCAGGTAACCAGGATGCTAATCGCGGCACAGAATGTATCAGGAGATGAGTGAGCTTATCTTGAGGGAGGCAGTGACCTGCCCATTCATGTGATTGTGTTAGTGAGGACATGACCACATGTTACAGGAGCAGTGTCTTGATGTGAGCATTGGTTGGAGGGAGCAGGAAGCCACAGATTGAGTGACAGTGGAAGGAGCAGGGTCCTCCAAAAGTGCATGGTATTATTAGGGTTAGGCTGGGCTGGGGGGCATCTGCCCTCCCGTGCCAGTCCCATAGTGGGCTACCTTAGGATGGGTCACTGGAGATGTTGCCTATGACAACCAATCAGATTCTAGCTGTCATTTTGTAGAATGTACTAAATAAATGATAACTAGAATCTGGTTGGTTGCTATAGGCAACATCTCCACTTTTTCAAACCCGCAGTTTATTAAATATACCCCATAGTCTTTTGTTGATAACCTAAACCTCCCTCTATTCCAGCTGGTTGAACACGGACCCCTATGTCGTGGAAGATACCACCACCAGCACATATAAAGGATAACTCTGACAATCATCTTGTGCCAGGCAAACCAGCAGAACAGAGAGCCTGTCGTGCCAGGAGAATTACCAGTTGGAGGTGGTGGTAGGGGTAAGTTCTTCCGGTCATTCAAATTATCCAATGCCTGGAGGCTGGAGCTTGCCTTAGAGATGGACCAACATTTTTTGTGTGACTGGGAAATAAATAGAATTATTTTTATAAATCCATGATTTAAACCTCTTAGAAGAGGAACTTCATCATTTTACCCATTTTGATCCAGACAATGGTCTTTTTTTTGTTCAATTACAGCTGCACAGCTTTGTGAAACATATTAACCCTTCTATAATTGTTAGTCAATATTCTTGCCGTCCTATGTGTGTCTTTATAACAATCCATAGTAGCCTGTGACATCGTCTGAGAAATACGCAGCACATGACCCACTGTCAGAAATCAGATCACCCTGTCCAAGGTCGTGAAGTTTAAAGATTCCTTACTCATCGCTACCCGCGACCTGAGAATGGGGAGAAGCATTCAGACGCCTCGCAGAGAACACCTCACGCAGCAAAGATAGATCACACCAGCAGCAATGTCACTAGTGAGCATAACTTTCTCTTACAAGGATGTTTGGCAAACGGTCCTCTGTAGTTTGGTGTTACTGTCAGACATGACCGTCTCTGGTTTCTATCTTGTGGTCTTATGAACAGAGTAGCTGAAGATACTGGGGGGGTTACTGGAATGTGTCACATGGAGACTCAACGGCATATATTGAATTAAATAACACCCAACCGTGTCATTCCTATATGCGTATATGACATCAGGCGTTTGTTTATATATTGTTTTGTGTGTTCTTCAAATACTCTATTGCTTCATACCCTGGACCTTAATTTTTGCATCACACAATTGTCACATAAACTAAATGAACTAGTCCACCCTAAGACTATTTAGTAAGTGTAGAAACATCGGGCCTGATTCATTAAGGATCTTAACTTGAGAAACTTCTTATTTCAGTCTCCTGGACAAAACCATGTTACAATGCAAGGGGTGCAAATTAGTATTCTGTTTTGCACATAAGTTAAATACTGACTGTTTTTTCATGTAACACACACATACTTGATAGCTTATTTGTACACTGAAACTTAAAGTTGATATTTGTGTGCTACATGAAAAAACAGTCAGTATTTAACTTATGTGCAAAACAGAATACTAATTTGCACCCCTTGCATTGTAACATGGTTTTGTCCAGGAGACTGAAATAAGAAGTTTCTCAAGTTAAGATCCTTAATGAATCAGGGTTAAGATCCTTAATGAATCAGGCCCATCAACAACAGCACGAGGTGTTCTACATCAGATAGGCCAAGAAAGGTGAGCGACATACAATCACCGGACATGAACGTCAACCGAACCTGAAAATGTATTGTAATACGGATGGCACAGTGGTTAGCATTGCTGCCTCGCAGCGCTGGGGTCATGAGTTTGATTCATGACCAGGCACTGAGACTGATGGGAATAACAAATATTCAGTGTACAGCACTGCTGAATATGGTGGAGCTATATAAATAAACAAGAATAATATAAATAATAATATAGTACATTTCCAAATAAACATTCCTCTTTATCTTCAAAGCTCTTTAACCCTTCTCTCTATGTTATATCAGAAACAGTCAGTTCTTCTGACAAGGCCACGGCTAGACTTATCAATCTGTGCGTTTTAATATCTTGATTATAGTGTGATTAGATTCAATTTTCTATCTGTTTTGCTATTATGTTTTATCACGTATAGAACTGATATTCCACCCAATGTTTTGGCCATCCAAATGAATCTAATTGAAACACGATTTGGTTAGGGTCAACCAATCAATGCGCTTGAAACTTGCAATGTAATCACATGAACCACAACTTACATTTCCATCACTCATTTTCAAGCCCCTTTGCAGTTAGTTGTAAATCAAGGGTGAGACAGAACTGTTAAAAAAACAAAAAATGTCATCATCTGCTCCCCAAGAACCAACGTAGAGGTTCACACCATTCTATCACTTCATATTATGAATTGGATTTTTCTTCAGGTGTTGCCATACTGGGTTTAACCTCAACATGTTCTTAATATTCATTTTATTTAATTTTTATTTTCATTTTTTTCACACAGTAACGTTACATTTTTCCATCTCAAGGATAATATTATTAGCAAATAAAAAAACAGCAGAGGAATAGCCTTCAATTCCACTCTGGTTTACTGCTCTGGTCCAAACACACACTGGTTGGTGTTTGGCAGTGGTAGGGAAGTTGTAAGCTCCAGTAAGACAAGGATACCTCTCACCCCTCCACTGTGGGGGTAATACCTCTCACTCCTCTGTGGGGGTAATACCTCTCACCCCTCCACTGTGGGGGTAATACCTCTCACCCCTCCTCTGTGGGGGTAATACCTCTCATCCCTCCTCTGTGGGGGTAATACCATTCACCCCTCCTCTGTGGGGGTAATGCCCCTCACCCTCCTCTGTGGGGGTAATACCTCTCACCCCTCCTCTGTGGGGGTAATACCTCTCACCCCTCCACTGTGGGGGTAATACCTCTCACCCCTCCTCTGTGGGGGTAATACCTCTCACCCCTCCACTGTGGGGGTAATACCTCTCACCCCTCCTCTGTGGGGGTAATACCTCTCACCCCTCCTCTGTGGGGGTAATACCTCTCACCCCTCCTCTGTGGGGGTAATACCTCTCACCCCTCCTCTGTGGGGGTAATACCTCTCTCCCCTCCACTGTGGGGGTAATACCTCTCACCCCTCCACTGTGGGGGTAATACCTCTCACCCCTCCTCTGTGGGGGTAATACCTCTCACCCCTCCACTGTGGGGGTAATACCTCTCACCCCTCCTCTGTGGGGGTAATACCTCTCACCCCTCCACTGTGGGGGTAATACCTCTCACCCCTCCTCTGTGGGGGTAATACCTCTCACCCCTCCTCTGTGGGGGTAATACCTCTCACCCCTCCTCTGTGGGGGTAATATCTCTCACCCCTCCTCTGTGGGGGTAATACCTCTCACCCCTCCTCTGTGGGGGTAATACCTCTCACCCCTCCTCTGTGGGGGTAATACCTCTCACCCCTCCTCTGTGGGGGTAATACCTCTCACCCCTCCTCTGTGGGGGTAATGCCCCTCACCCCTCCTCTGTGGGGGTAATACCTCTCACCCCTCCTCTGTGGGGGTAATACCTCTCACCCCTCCACTGTGGGGGTAATACCTCTCACCCCTCCTCTGTGGGGATAATACCTCTCACCCCTCCTCTGTGGGGGTAATACCTCTCACCCCTCCTCTGTGGGGGTAATGCCCCTCACCCCTCCTCTGTGGGGATAATACCTCTCACCCCTCCTCTGTGGGGGTAATACCTCTCACCCCTCCACTTTGGGGGTAATACCTCTCACCCCTCCTCTGTGGGGGTAATACCTCTCACCCCTCCACTGTGGGGGTAATACCTCTCACCCCTCCACTGTGGGGGTAATACCTCTTACCCCTCCTCTGTGGGGGTAATACCTCTTACCCCTCCTCTGTGGGGGTAATACCTCTCACCCCTCCTCTGTGGGGGTAATACCTCTCACCCCTCCACTGTGGGGGTAATACCTCTTACCCCTCCTCTGTGGGGGTAATACCTCTCACCCCTCCTCTGTGGGGGTAATACCTCTCACCCCTCCTCTGTGGGGGTAATACCTCTCACCCCTCCTCTGTGGGGGTAATACCTCTCACCCCTCCTCTGTGGGGGTAATACCTCTCACCCCTCCACTGTGGGGGTAATACCTCTCACCCCTCCTCTGTGGGGGTAATACCTCTCACCCCTCCACTGTGGGGGTAATACCTCTCACCCCTCCTCTGTGGGGGTAATACCTCTCTCCCCTCCACTGTGGGGGTAATACCTCTCACCCCTCCTCTGTGGGGGTAATACCTCTCACCCCTCCACTGTGGGGGGTACTACCTCTCACCCCTCCTCTGTGGGGGTAATACCTCTCACCCCTCCTCTGTGGGGGTAATACCTCTCTCCCCTCCACTGTGGGGGTAATACCTCTCACCCCTCCTCTGTGGGGGTAATACCTCTCACCCCTCCTCTGTGGGGGTAATACCTCTCTCCCCTCCACTGTGGGGGTAATACCTCTCACCCCTCCTCTGTGGGGGTAATACCTCTCACCCCTCCTCTGTGGGGGTAATACCTCTCACCCCTCCACTTTGGGGGGTAATACCTCTCACCCCTCCTCTGTGGGGGTAATACCTCTCACCCCTCCACTGTGGGGGTAATACCTCTCTCCCCTCCTCTGTGGGGGTAATACCTCTCACCCCTCCACTTTGGGGGGTAATACCTCTCACCCCTCCTCTGTGGGGGTAATACCTCTCACCCCTCCTCTGTGGGGGTAATACCTCTTACCCCTCCTCTGTGGGGGTAATACCTCTCACCCCTCCTCTGTGGGGGTAATACCTCTCACCCCTCCACTGTGGGGGTAATACCTCTCACCCCTCCACTGTGGGGGTAATACCTCTCACCCCTCCTCTGTGGGGGTAATACCTCTCACCCCTCCTCTGTGGGGGTAATACCTCTCACCCCTCCTCTGTGGGGCTAATACCTCTCACCCCTCCTCTGTGGGGGTAATACCTCTTACCCCTCCTCTGTGGGGGTACTACCTCTCACCCCTCCTCTGTGGGGGTAATACCTCTCACCCCTCCTCTGTGGGGGTAATACCTCTCTCCCCTCCACTGTGGGGGTAATACCTCTCACCCCTCCTCTGTGGGGGTAATACCTCTCACCCCTCCTCTGTGGTGGTAATACCTCTCTCCCCTCCACTGTGGGGGTAATACCTCTCACCCCTCCTCTGTGGGGGTAATACCTCTCACCCCTCCACTTTGGGGGGTAATACCTCTCACCCCTCCTCTGTGGGGGTAATACCTCTCACCTCTCCACTTTGGGGGGTAATACCTCTCACCCCTCCTCTGTGGGGGTAATACCTCTCACCCCTCCTCTGTGGGGGTAATACCTCTCACCCCTCCTCTGTGGGGGTAATACCTCACCCCTCCTCTGTGGGGGTAATACCTCTCTCCCCTCCTCTGTGGGGGTAATACCTCTCTCCCCTCCACTGTGGGGGTAATACCTCTTACCCCTCCTCTGTGGGGGTAATACCTCTCACCCCTCCTCTGTGGGGGTAATACCTCTCACCCCTCCACTTTGGGGGGTAATACCTCTCACCCCTCCTCTGTGGGGGTAATACCTCTCACCCCTCCTCTGTGGGGGTAATACCTCTCACCCCTCCTCTGTGGGGGTAATACCTCACCCCTCCTCTGTGGGGGTAATACCTCTCTCCCCTCCACTGTGGGGGTAATACCTCTTACCCCTCCTCTGTGGGGGTAATACCTCCCCCCCTCCGTCCCAGATCACTGTCTGTCCCTCTCCTCCCCACACAGGTTCTGATCAGTTGCACCAGTCTTATGTTGCAACATTCCTGCTGTGTCACCTCTGGGTCCTAGCGCCGCGCTGCTCACTCAGTTACAGGGAGGTGTGACTAACAACACCAGAGGGGGTGTTACATATAATAACAGGGTTTCTTGATGCGTTTGTCTTTCTGTCATCTCAAGTGGTGGGCAACAGGTGGACGGCCAAGACTTCACCAGCGACCCCCTCCCCAATCTTTTTCTTTGCTTAATAATCAGAGAATGGGGCAAAGAGTGGGGCAGCCGACTTCTGGGTCACGTGACCTCCTATACACTGTGCAGGGAGGTCATGTGACATACCCGGAGGAGGTAGAGGGGGTGCACTGTGCTCTCTCTCCTCTCTCTGGGCAGCCATTTTGTGGCCCTTAAGCTAAGCCAGGTTGCCCATCACTGGTCTACTCCATACATAACATATAATATATGTTTTTCCTTAAAGTGACCCTGTCTTCTCCATGCTTCACTGGGAACTAATGGCATCAAAGCGGTGCTTCCTCAATTTCATTAGGTATTAAGTTCCTAGGCTGTATTCTCATGAATACTGGTTCAGGCCCCAAAATGGCTGCCTCCACTGTGTGTAACTGGCAGGGGCATTTTAATTAGTTTCAGGCTAGTTGGTATTGAGTGCATCCATATGTGTAATATTTACGTTTCCTATACTTTAAATGGCGCCTTCATATTGCAAAACAGTATTTCTGAGTGCACTGAAAACAACGTAACAAAAGTACCACATGTAATGAAACAGTCTTCATGTCCCATTACTCTTATGATTAAACTAAGCTATAAATGAGGCTACAATGAGTAGTATTTTAGAATAACAACTGAAATGCCTATTTCAGTGATAGAGTGGTTCTAAAGTTGTAAGAGGTCGGACTTCGAGTCTCTGGAACAACACCAAGGTGTTTTGCGATGCACATTGAGTGAACTTAGTAAACTAGGCTCACTGTCATTCCATAATGCAATACTTTCAAAACGAGTCTTTGACATAAGTAATATAAGATGATAAAGCTACTCACCAAACAAAAGGATATACTTTACAGGTATTCCTACATAAATTCATGTGACTTGTCCATTATGTATGAAATAATGCACCCCATACTGTGAAATATAAGGATGTTAGAAGTCACTGAAGACTTTCATGACCAGGCCTAGGGGTATATTTACTAAACTGCGGGTTTGAAAAAGTGGAGATGTTGTCTATAGCAACCAATCAGATTCTAGCTGTCATTTTGTAGAATGTACTAAATAAATGATAACTAGAATCTGATTGGTTGCTATAGGCAATATCTCCACTTTTTCAAACCCGCAGTTTAGTAAATCTAGCCCCAAGTGTTTTTATACAGCGTGACAGATCCAAGTTAACTTCTGTTACTCTTATATTTCCCAGTAGGAGGTGCGTTATTCCTTATAATGCACGAGTAGTAGTTTTTGACAAAGAAACTAAAATGTTTTTATTATTTTAATTAACTTTGGTATACTTTTTTTTGTAATTATGTATTTATTTTTTTAGTGAGAGAAAGTAAGCTGTCAGCTAGACAGAAATATCTCTTTTACCCTCACTGATTCTTATTCCTCAATAATGGGAAATTTGTGCATATGCTTTTTCACACTATGCTTTCCAAACATTAAAATATCTTAAATAATCTGCGTGTGTGTACTTTTAGTTGAAGGGAGTGTCTTTAAAAGTTGCATAGAGTGCTATAAGGCACAAAAGCTCTGATACAGGCTCTAGAAGTATAGATAGAACCCTGAGCAATATAACATAATAAATCTAATGTTGATGTCACATATGCTGAGTGCTCAAGTCCCAACATCATAACATACAACCTTCTAAAACAGGAAAGATGGAAACATTTTTGCGCAAGAGTGCCATATAATTGATACAAACAATACATCATCATCATCATCAACATTTATTTATATAGCGCCAGCACATTTCATAGCGCTTTACAATTTGGGACAAGCATTAATAAAACAATACTGGGTAATACATACAGACAGAGAGGTAATCTATGGGACAATGGGAGTTTGAAACACAAGGGCATGTGCTACATCATATTGCATATTGGACCAGCTAGAATGCAAAGTTAAAAGTACTGAGTGGGCTGTGTGTGTACCAATGTTGGTCAGAGGGTTGTTGTCTTGTGTTAGCTGTGTAGAGGGTGGTAATAGGGGAGATTAAGATGGTGGTTGAGGAATATCATAAGCTTGTCTGAAGAGGTGGGTTTTCAGAGAATGCTTGGTTTGAAAACTAGAGGAAAGCCTTACTGTGCGAGGGAGGGAATTCCACAAAGTGGGTGCAGCCCGAAAAAAAGTCTTGTAACTGAGAACGGGAGGATGTGATGAGAGTGGAAGAGAGACGCAGATCTTGTCCAGAACGGAGGTGTCGTGTTGGGAGATATTTTGAGACAAGTGAGGAAATGTATGTCGGTGCAATTTTGTTGACGACCTTGTATGTTAGTAGAAGAATTTTATATTGGATTCGTTGAAATATAGGCAACCAATGTAGAGACTGACAGAGCGGCTCAGCAGAGGAATAACGGTTTGCAAGGAAAATCAATCTAGCTGCTGCGTGCATAATATATCGTAGGGGCTCAAGTCTGACTTTGGGAAGACCAGTAAGGAGGGAACTGCAATAGTCGATGCGGGAGATGATGAGTGCATGAATTAAGGTTTTTTCCGGTGTCTTGTGTGAGATATGTGCGTATTCTGGAAATGTTCTTTAGATGTATGTAACATGATTTAGATATGGAGTTGATGTAGGGAATAAATGATAGTTGTGAGTCAAGGATTACACCTAGACAGCGAGCTTGCAGGGTGGGATTTATGGTCATGTTATCAACAGAAAAAGAAATGTCAGGCAGGAAGCTTCTGTTTTTGGGTGGAATACATAAAGATAAATGAGAAATGCTCCCCATTCAGCATGAAATCTCTTCTTGCCAGATCCACCTCCTTCTACCCTCCCTCTCCACCCCTCACCCTACCACCCTTAGTTTCTTCCTGTAAATATCTGCGATCCTCATTTTCCTCTCGCCTCTTCTCCCCCAAACATCTGCCTCCACCTTGCTCACCTCTTCAACCATTCCCTTTCCACTGGTATCTTTCCCTTTCACATCAAACAAGCTGCTATTTTTTCGATTCTCAAAAAAAATCTCTTCTCCTTTCCTCTCTCTATAACTACTGCCCCATCTCTCAAATCCTCTTTGTTTCCAAAATTCTGGAATGTATTGTCTTCAACCATCTGTCCCACTTTTTCTCCTCCCACCCTTTTCTCGACCTTCTGGCTTCCACCCTCTTCACTTTACCGAAACTGCCCTCACTAAAGTGATCAACTACCTACTTGTAGCTAAGTTGAAGGGTCATTTCTCCCTTACACTTCTCGACCTCTCCACTGCTTTTGACGCTGTCAATCACTTTCTTCTCTTTGATTCCTTGGCCTTCGTGACAATGTCCACTCCTGGCTTGTCTACTACCTCTTGGGTCATTCCTTTAGTGTCTCTGCTTCTGATTCTTGCTCACCTCTTCTTCCTCTCTCCATCTGGATTCCTCAGGGCTCTATTCTTAGCCCTCTACAATTCCTCTCTGGACCAACTCATATACTTCTTAAGCCTCCACTACACCTCTATGCAGATGACACACAAATTTACCTCACCTTCCCTGACAACTCCTTATTTTTTATCCCATGTGTCCAACTTACTTTCTCCAACTGGATGCCGCTACCTCAAACTTAAAATCTGAGCACATTATCTTTCCCCTTACTAATGTCACTATCCTTCCCCACATCTCTCTCATGGTTGACAACATCACATTTACCTGTTTCCCACACTCACTGCCTTGGTGTCATTATTGACTCAGCACTCAGCTTCACTCCTCACATTCTGTCCGTCTCGCAGTCTTGCCACCTCCTCTTCCACAACATTACCAAAAATATGCTCCTTCCTCACTCATGAAGTTTAAAAACTCTGCTCAACCTGATCATTATCTCCCACTTTGATTACTGTAACCTGCTCCTCACTGATCTTCCCCTCTACATTCATTCCCAAATACTGTGGTTGGACTAATTTTCCCTCCCTGCTGCACCACTCCCAATTTCCTCCATAATTCAATTCAAGCAGTTCACCATCACCTTCAAAGCTCTAACTAATGCTTCTCCTCCTTGCATTTCTGACCTTGTTATGAGATACACCCTAGCTCATCCACTCCACCTCTGTTCTATGTCCCTCCTCCCCTCATATAACCTCCTCTAACTACCATCTCCAAGACTTCTCTTGCACTGTTCTCCACCTCTGGAACACTTTACCTTGTCCCACCAGACTCTCCTCCAAGACCTTAATTTACCCTCTATCTATTTACTCCACTCATCACGTTCACTTATGTTCTCTTTGCTCCTTATGTCTCTTACTACCTCTCACGGGCCAAGTCCTCTCTACCAGGGTCGGACTGGGCTGCCAGGGGGCCAGGGTATTCCCCAGTAGACCCTGACCCTGGACGCTCCCCTCTTCATTGGTTGGGGGAGTGGGTAACTTAAAAAAAATAAAAAAAAATAATCACATGACCGCGGCGCCGGCGCCCCTTCTCTCTGCTCCGTTGAATGTCGGGCGTGACGTCATCCCGCCCGAAGTTCAGTGAGGAGTGGCGCAGAGAGGAGTCGTCAAGATGACAGTAGAGAAGAAGAGAAGAAAGAAGCTGATAGAAAAGGAAAGTGAAGGAATGAAAGCAAGGGAAAGTAAAGGCAGCATGGCAGAGAGTAAAGGGGGAGCACAGACAGCATGGCAGAGTGTGAAGGGGGAACACAGACAGCATGGCAGAGAGTGAAGGGGGAGCAAAGGCAGCATGGCAGAGAGTGAAAAGGGGAAAAGGCAGCATGGCAGAGTGTGAAGGGGGGGCCAAAGCATCATGGCAGAGTGTGAAGGGGGGCCAAAGCAGCATGGCAGAGTGTGAAGAGGGAGCCAAAGCAGCATGGCAGAGTGTGAAGCGGAGCCAAAGCAGCATGGAACAGGGTGATGAAGGGGGGGGGGGCAAGTGCAGCATGGCAGAGTGTGAAGCGGGGCCAAAGCAGCATGGCACAGGGTGATGAAGGGGGGGGGGGCAAGTGCAGCATGGAGGGCGTAGTTTAATCATAAGGAGGCACAACATGGTGATGAAGGGGCACAGTAATGTGTGTGTGATAGCACAGCGCCCTTGTGGGAATGTAATGTGTGTGTGGTAGGTGGTGGCTAACTAATGGGTGCTATTTTGTTTGTGGGGTGATACTGGTGACTGTTAATTTAAGAGGGGTGGTTTGGGGGCTATTAATTGAATGTGGGGCTGAGTTTGAGGAGCATGAGGTCTATTTATTAAATATGAATATGAATTATTTAATGGCAGTGACGGTTGTGGGAAATAGGTATATTTATTATACGTAAATGCTATTAATTTATTGATGGGACTGTCTGGAGGGAGGGAAATAGGTTTATTTATTAAATGGGAATACTATTACTTTAATGTTGGGGCTGAAGGAAGGCCTTAATTGTGGGTCCTATTGATTTAACGCCGGGGCTGGTTGGAATTTTCTAAATGTACCCATGGCCCCAACATTCCAGGATCCAGACAAGCCGCAACTAAAGAAAGCAGCAGCCACAGGTGGTGAAAGTGTCAAGAACACATAAGATAGTCTGTCAAATGTTCTGAGTCTAGTGGGACAATCCTGATTTTTTGGTGACTGTTCTGCTCAATCTAAGCAGCAGGTCAAGACTGGGATCCTCTTTCAGCACATACACACACAGGTGTTCCACATGGGTGTAATTGGTTTGTTTTGCTATGATTTGTTTCTAGTGCTTGGGTGGAGGATAAAGACACTCTTTGTATTTGGAGGCTGCATGGCGGGATGTGGAGGCTGCCTGGCGGGATCTTCGAATGGCTCTGTGTTCGGCACCAATACTCCAAGGACCGGATTTAAGCAGGAGATTATATCTCCAAACGGATGCCTCTGGAGTAGGTTTGGGCGCCGTGCTCTCGCAAAGGTTTGATGGGACAGAGAAACTCATCCTCTATCTGAGCCGCAAACTTCTGCCCAGGGCGAAGAAATACTCCACGGTGGAACATGAGTGCCTAGACATCAAATAGGCCACAGAGGCACTCAGGTACTACCTCCTGGGTAGAGAATTCACCTTGGTCACTGAGCATGCACCACTGAGGTGAATGCCCGGGTAACTTGGTCATTCCTAGTGCTGCAGCCCTACCACTTCACAGTGGAGTATAAGCCAGGGAACAAAAATGCAGATGCCCCTCTCGCCGAGATGCGCTGTCCGCAGTGTCAGCGTTACTGAGGTTGGCAATGCTAAGGGAAGGGATATGTGGCAAAGAGGCATATTTGTCACAGTTCCCCTATAAGAAAATAGGTAAAAACACAGCTAGTCTGCAGCAGCAGGCTGCAGACAGGGTTACATTTTTTTCCTGGGATCCTCTTTCAGCACATACACACATAGGTGTTCCACATGGGTGTAATTGGTTTGTTTTGCTATGATTTGTTTGTAGTGCTTGGTTGGAGGATAAAGACACTGTTTGTATTTGTGGGCGGGACCACCGATGCCAGTAAGTGGCCAGCTAGCGGTCAGGGAACTATTGTCTAGCCAGATGTAGGTGGTGGGAGATTTTGTGATACCTTTGCTGGACATGACTGCTGTACCATCGCTGAAATTGTTTAGCCATCCTGACAACTGCTAATAAACAGTGAAATGGTTCAGCAAACCAGTGGATACAGTTCATTATCATAGTATTATTCATACCAAAAATTATTTGTCACATGATTGAGAATTATTATATTGGTTATTCATGTCCATTGACCTCTATATCACTTATTCTAATTGTGTGAACCTCTATGAACATCCACTGGGATTCCTGCTATGAGTACGTGCAAATGAAACCTAATAGTCTGGAATCCGGTTTTGCCTGCAATTTGCTGAAACAATGAAAAATATGTTGATTTTTGCCGTAGTTGAATCCTATACTCCCACCAGCTCTCATGCACTTTGCCAAAACTGTTCCATTTCATCCAATTATCAAAAATGCTGATGAAATAACTGGGGAATTTTAAAACATTGTACTAGCAGCAAAATAAAATGTTTTAATCCTCATATGATTTTTTCGCATTGTATATTCAATTTCAATTTAGCATCTCCACATCTATGAGCAGATGTAAGTCATTTTTTATTGTTTTTTTCTCTCTCTGTGTCTTGAAACAGATATTTCCTGGATGTTTCTTGTTTATGTTTTCCTATTTCCTTTTGAGATTCTTCTCAAAACATCTGCTGTTGTCTTTTCTGACATTCTACAAAATACTGGATGTAACTATGTAACTGCAAAGTCCCCAGGATTCTAATCAATAATGCCTTAGAAAAAACCCCAAAACAAATTCTCTTATATTGGTTTCTTCACAACTTAACTGGTTATGGTGTACAAGACCTGAAACACCATATGTAAAATTATTCAGACATTTACGTTTCCTGTATCCCTAGGGCCCGATTCAAGTCCGAACGCGAGTTGTTCGCAAATTACATTTTAAGAAAGAACATGGAACTTGTGTGTAGTTCTCACTGTATTCAAACCGAAGCGTATCTCAACATACATTTCCCTTTGAATCTCGGTATAAGGAAACGTTGCTTGCCGTATGTAGACATACAGGTCAGATTGCAGTATATCATCATCATCATCATCATTTATTTATATAGCGCCACTAATTCCGCAGCGCTGTACAGAGAACTCACTCACATCAGTCCCTGCCTCATTGGGGCTTACAGTCTAAATTCCCTAACATAGACACATACAGACAGACAGACAGAGAGAGACTAGGGTAAATTTTGATAGCAGCCAATTAACTACTAGTATGTTTTTTTAGTATTGGAGGAAACTGGAGCACCCGGGGGAAACCCACACAAACACAGGGAGAACATACAAACTCCACACAGATAGGGCCATGGTCGAGAATTGAACTCATGACCCAGGCGCTGAGAGGCCGAAGTGCTACACACACACACACACACACACACACACACACACACACACACACACACACACACACACACACACACACACAGACTAGGGTCAATTTGTTAGCAGCCAATTAACCTACTAGCATGTTTTTGGAGTGTGGGAGGAAACCGGAGCACCTGGAGGAAACCCACGCAAACACAGGGAGAACATACAAACTCCTCACACTAAGCCACCGTGCTGCCCACATACACCGTATATGTATGTGCAATATAAGGTCCAGTGCCAAACTCAGGATTTTTAAGGGGGCTTTCCCCCCCCCCAAAAAAAATGAGAGCGAGAGCGCAAGCTGAGTGAATGCGCCCGCGCATGCGCAGCAGCTCTATTTCGGAGATTCTGAATTGGACAGCAGCCGCGGTGCTGTCAATGAAGCGTCCACGGCAGTGCTGTATTGTAGTAGCATTTTTATAGTCTATCTTACTTGTATACACATATTCTGTGCTAGCTGGTGGCACGCATATATATAGTTTTTACAAGAAATTCTATGCAATGTCAATCATCACTATCAGTTGGCAGTTATCCCTGCCCTATAACTGGTACAAATAGTACAACTTAAACAAGCGTACTTACGAGAAACCCAGGACTTGAATCAACTGCATCTGCGTTGGAAACTCCTCGGTACGCCCTCACTACTGTACATGGCCTATATGAACCCGGACCCTTCCCTTATCATCATCATCATTTATTTATATAGCACCACTAATTCCGCAGGGCTGTAAAGAGAACTCACTCACGTCAGTCCCTGCCTCATTGGAGCTTACAGTCTAAATTCCCTGACATACACACACACACACACACACACACACACACACACACACACACACACACAGACAGACAGAGAGAAAGTAAATTTAAGATTTTAAGAAGTTAAGAACTCAACGAAGTGAATATATGACAAAGATTTAAGCTATAAGTAGGTTATTGGCTACAGAATGATCAATGCATTGGCCAACATTTTTGTATGTTGGGAGACACCGTTCTCATTCATCTCCTTACCGACTCATTCAATATCATCCATCTGCGTTTCGTTTTTTAAAGTTTATAGCTGTACAGGACTTAATAATTCTGTGGACTGCATGGAATAAAACATTTTCCCATCAGAAAGCTATTCACCATTGTCCGTACTCTGGAAACTGAGTCAGCAATAGCCATCAATTTACTGGGGTATCTGAGACAATTTATACTCAGACATCGCATTTTCTGTAGTGTTGCAGGAGCTTTTATGAAAAGACTTGCAGAGCTTTGTCTAAATGTCGTTTCACATAGATGAATTGATAGAATGTCTTGCAAACACAATTGCAAGTAACTCTTTCTCAATCTGTACATAGTTTTGTTGTGCATGTGATAATGCTGTAGAATCAATGGTCGAAGTGGGGATGTATACGGTTGTTTGCCATACTGCAACTTATCCTATTGCCTTCATTGTAAAACTATCAAATTCCCATTATAGTTTCCATACCGTCGCTTCTAAATTTCCACTTCGACCACTGTGTAGATGCATACAACCTTGGGCTTCCTTCTTGCATGAGACAAGCTCCAAGGACATGCTCTGATGTTTCAGCCTACATTTGTAGTGGTTTGGATGGCATAAAATTGGAGTTTGTGTCAAGTTGCTTTATCACAGGTTCAGTTTCCACTCTGCATCCCATTGCCTAACAATATCTAGCGTTCTCAAAGGGGCAATAAAAGATGTTTCATGGAGAATATGTTGTGCTTAATACCTGGTCATACTCAATAAATTAAGTAGACTTATTTTTAGGGACAGCACGGTGGCTAAGTGGTTAGCACTTCTGCCTCACAGCGTTGGGGTCATGAGTTCAATTCCCGACCATGGCCTTATCTGTGTGGAGTTTGTATGTTCTTCACGTGTTTGCGTGGGTTTTCTCTGGGTGCTCCAGTTTCCTCCCACACTCCAAAAACATACTAGTAGGTTATTTGGCTGCTATCAAAATTGATCCAAGTCTCTCTCTCTGTCTGTGTGTGTGTGTGTGTGTGTGTATGTTAGGGTATTTAGACTGTAAGCTCCAATGGGGCAGGTACTGATGTGAGTGAGTTCTCTGTACAGCGCTGTGGAATCAGTGGCGCTATATAAATAAATGGTGATGATGATGATATTGTGGTGGAGAAATGTTTGAAATTGGTTGATTCAATGACCTCCTCTGAACTTATGATGTAGCCTGTGTACTTCACTTGTTTCATCAAATACTGGATGTTATCCTTGCTGAACTTAAGGTTGGGTTTCTTGGCTCTTTCCAAAACCTTGGTCAAAATGTCATCATGCTCCCGCTCGGTCAAAGCAACTATATTCATATAATTTGCTATAATGTGGATTCCTTAAATATCTTCAAAAGCTTCTGCATTGCTTTCTGATGGCTTGTTCTCAATAGCAGATTTGATTACAAATGTTAGCTGATTGAATTTGCACCACCCTCCAGGCATGTTAAAGGTACAGATCAGTGATGATTGTTTATTGAGACTTGCAGGAATCTTAGATGGCAAAATTTTTCCCCCCATTTAATTTAGATTGCACCTCCTCAGGTGTTGGAATGGGAAAATGCTGCTGCTATGTTATGAACCCCGCGCTCCAGGCAAACTTTTTATTTATTTTGTCCGTTTCAGTTGTTGAAAGACTACTTACTCAGGGTGTAGCTACCGTACCAACATCTGCTTACATTTGTCCATGATAGTACAGGGAACTGCTCTGCAACTATCTATAACTGGGGTCCACATGAATATAATGTATTCCTGGTAAGCCACTAAAGCTGGGAACACACTACACTGTTTTCGTCCAATAATCGGCTCAAACAGCTGACATACGACCGCTCGTATAAAAGTCGGGTCAGTGTGTGTAGTGACACGATGGTCGAAAGTCTGCCCAAATGGACGATTATCGCCTCATTTGGTTGGTCGTACCGTTTAATATTTTCGTTCCAATTTTGTTTCCGTTGTGCAGTGTGTATAAACTTCCGACCGATCCACAACAGTGAGTACGAAATTACAGTCATTGCTCACGACAACATGGCTGTAAAAAGTCAATAAAAAGACGTCCGCTCTTCCCTTTATCGTCCTAAGCAAGGCTAGTGTGTATGCAGTCAATGGACCGAGCGATCGGAACATCGATCGCATGTAAAATCGCTCGGCATAAAAATTTGGTAGAAATTTCTGTAGTGTGTACCCAGCTTAAGGTCTGTAAAGACTTCAGGATATTTTATTATAAAGTCCTGTTTTGTTGGGGGTGACTTTGTGCTGACCATATCCATCCTCTATCAGAAATATTGTTGGTACTGAATGTGGACACCTTTGGTGAATGACAATGAAGTGCGATTCCATTTTGCCTTAGGTGACAAATTGCCTAGTTTTTGCCACTAGTTAAGTATTTGTTCTATTTTTATTAAATAAGTCATTGTATCTGTCTAATAGTAAGAACAACTCTACGATTTAAAACAATGTTTAAACTGATATAAAGAAAAATGATGACCAATGCGATAATAATTTTAATATTGATGCTCAATCAATCTATAATTACTACTTTGTCCTTACTTTTTAAATTGTTTATTTTTATTTGGCTGCCTCATTTTATAAACATATTGGGATGGGACGTAATTTATACATATATCATCCAGAACTTTATATTGGAGGTCGACTAATCCCTCTTTTTATTGAGCATATAACTCAATGCCAACAATAAAGGCGTCATATCAATGTACATGTGTATGAAATGGCATTGTTCCAAGATGAATAAATACATTCCAGTTTACAAGCTGTGTTAGGATACAAATAGGATGATTTATATATTTTTAATGACCATTTGAAAAGTTAAATTAATCCTGTTTATAAGTTGTTTATTTCTCTCGGAATGTTTAGTAGAACATATGATCATCGTTATTTATTTTTCATATAACAATATGCAAGGAGCGTCTCCATGTCCGATGCTACAAAGAGGAATCCAGGGTTCAGTAGGGGCCCCCGCTAGTGTGCTCCTTAAGCTTATGCGGGTTTGATCCCATACAACACAGGTTCTGCGCGTGCAGCCTAGGAGGGGTGTGACCGTACTGAATAATAGGGAGCTAAGGGTCCAAGCAATTGCTGTATTTTCACCTATTATTATTGTCATTGATTTGTAAAGGGCAGTAGTGTTCTATAGTGCCAGACAGTAGGGAAACAAGATGCACATAAAACATGGACATAGACCAAATATCTTCTCTAAACAGGTATCAAGGCAAAAGTGTCACCAAGAAAGGACTTGATTGGACCTCCAACAGATTGACCTCCAGTATCCATCAATAGCAGTAATAGAGAGGGTCTTCTCAAGAGAACCAGATCTAGCTCAATGAAATTATTAATGCGGTTAAAATATGATGTATGGTCCCTCACTGTGGTAATTCACAATGGTAAAACTTCCCAATGCTGGTCCTCCACCTGCCAGCATCCAGGTCCTGAGACCATCAACCATATAAGAGAAGGAGGGGAGAGATAACCGATTGTGAAAAACAGTGATGTGTTAAGCATAAAAAGACAATATGATAAAATCTGTATAGTTATGCAATAGAAGTGACCACAGAATTTAAAGTTGTTACAGTCCAGAACCAGAAACAGGGCAATGGAAGCCAGCTATATCTTCACATTGCTTTACCACGCATTTCAGTGACACCATATGTCAGGCCGAACGCGTTTCAGAACTCAGAATAGCTCACTAATTCAATCTACAAAGCTTTATATACGCTAATAAAATAATCTCATTGGTTGGCAAGCACAGGTCTGTTATTAATTATTCCTTTTTTAAAATATAAAATTTGTATATTCAAAGAGATTAGCTAATTAAATCAATAATTAAGTCAAATATATTAAAAGTATTAAAATCTAACTAATAAACTCCAATACAGCCTGGGATTGCAATGTACATAAGTTTAAATAAACTTTATTAACCACATACAAAAAAGTCACCATAATAAAAAATACAATAACATGAATTTTATACCAGTGTTTAAGGTCTATTATTCAGAAAATTATTAAATAGTGTATTATGTCAAAACAATTTAAAAGGGAACATTATTATTATTTCATTAGATTATCATAAGATTGAAATCTATATTAAATTCTTGGTGAAATCTGCTTTTTAGTTTAGGAATCCAATATTCCTCTCTTTCTAATGAAATCCTCTTATGATCTCGTCCAGAAAAATTAGGATTAATTGATTCAAAATCCATGCATCTTAAATAAAATGGAACACAACAATGGATCTCATCAAAATGAGAACAAATATGTCAAGAGTTCATTGCTTAACTTTTTTCTTATGAAATGCTCTTAATATTGTTTACAAAGCTAATATCCACTTTAGAACTGTAAAAGGGTCTGTGTATAGCACATCATATCTCATATATAGTAAGATCCAGTGTCAGACTGCGGCATGAAAGGCCCACCGGGGGACTGCAGCGCTAGGGGCCCACCAGAGTGGGTGTGGCTGGCTATCAAAGAGGCGAGACCAGCCACTAGAGGGGAAGTGGTCAGCCCACGAAGGACAGCTAGCACCATAGTGTAGTATATAAAGAATGCAGTGTGTATATAAAGAGTACACAGTCTTGACCTGCCCCTTAGATTGGGCAGAACAGTCACCAAAATCGGGATTGTCCCACTAGACTTTTTGACATTTGACAGACTGTCCTACCTGTTCTTGTCAGTTTCACCACCTGTGGCTGCTGGTTTCTTTAGTTGCGGCTTGTTTGCATCCTGGAATGTTGGATGCCCTATTTTGAAAAAATAAATAAATGGGTACATTTAAAAATTTCCAACCAGCCCCGGCGTTAAATCAATAGGACCCACAATTAATATTTAGGCCTTCCTCCAGCCCCAACATTAAAGTAATAGTATTCCCATTTAGTAAATACACCTATTTCCCTCCCTCCAGATAGCCCCAGAAATAAATTAATAGCATTTACGTATAATAAATACACCTATTTCCTGCAACCGTCACTGCCATTTAATAATTCATATTCACATTTAATAAATAAACCTCATGCTCCTCAAACTCAGACCCACATTCAATTAATTGCCCCCAAACCACCCCATCTTAAATTAATAGTCCCCACTATAAAATTAAATTGCCCCACCATCACCCCACAAACAAAATAGCACCCATTATTTAGCCACCACCTACCACACACACACATTACATTTCCACAAGCCCGCAGTGCCATTACACACACATTATTGTGACCCTTCATCACCATGCTGTGCCTCCTTATGATCACACTGCGCCCTCCATGCTGCTTTTGCTCCCCCCTTCTCCTTTCCCCCCTTTATCACACTGTGGCATGCTGCTTTGGCCCCCTTCACATTCTGTCATGCAGCTTTGGCCCCCCTTCACTCTCTGCCATGCTGCTTTGTCCCTTCTCACTCTCTGCCATGCTGCCTTTGCCCCTTCTCACTCTCTGCAATGCTGCCTTTGCCCCTTCACTCTCTGTCCGTGGTTACAAACGCATCATCAACACAAGGCTCATCCAAGACTTAGCGGAATGTTGTGATAAAGACCAAAGCCTTTATCATGGGTCATTCCTTTACCAAATGGGTGAGACCCAGGCAAGTGCTTCACCAGGAAGTAGAGAGATGAGACATTCCACCTTAGATTCCATGGAAGTAAAGCTGCCCGGCGATCATTAGAACTGGTTGACGCTATAGGCACTGGCATGGCAGGTGCAGGAACAGAGCTGGCATTTGAAGAGGTGGTGCTATGGGCAAGTTCATGCTTGTAGAAAGAACATACAAGAACTGTATAAGTTAGTCTTCATCTCCTGCTTCTTCACAGGCAAGTTAATAACAGCCAAACTCAATAATAGAAGGTCAGTGGGGTCCTTGGCCTGAGCAAACCGTCAAAGGCTGTGGGTGCGATTTCAGTCTGAGGGTGTGGACCCATTATCCCGCTAGTGGTTGGCACTGGTCTACTGAGTCTAATGAATGTCCAGTCTTCACCAGGAGACTCCACAAGGTTGTGAGACACACACAGGTTTGTAGTCCACAGGTTTGCCCTGTTAGGCAGCTACTGACACAGAAAGTGCCAAGTAAGCAAGGGAAAGGACATAAAGTCAGAGATAGGCTAAAAGTCAGGATGGGCAAGGTCTGAAAATGAGATCAGTCAGTGATGGATGATCAGACAATTCAGAATACTTTTCTACAAGCTATGAAAACCTGTTGTTCAGACACAGAGCAATGCACTGACCTAACTTTTAAACCTGGCACCTGCCAATATCACCAGACGTGCACATCGCGCACTAAACAGAAGGAGGAAGTAGCAGACTCCTAAGAAGAACAGAAAAGCATCCATCACCTTGGGGACGAAGAACATACCAGAGCAGTATATGACATACATAGGGCTCAAGGTTCTATGTAATAAAAATATTAGTAAAGAGACAATGTACATCCCAGTGTCAGCTTTGCATTAAATCTGATCATACTGGACATCCTATCTACATAGAGCTGTAATCTTCAAGTTGGGTAGAGAAACGAAGTGACCACAGTTATTGCACCTATAAATCAACGAGTGTCTTGAATGAAGAATGCCGCCTGTTTGTTCTCAGGACTAAGACCAAAATAAGACTGTGTCTACAGATTATACAGCATGTCTTTCTGTAAGAGATAATAGGAATACATTGTGTTAATGTCATTGCGGGTGATGGGAATTCAGCTCATAATAATGATTACCGGTAAGTTATTTTTCAAAGTCAGCATCATTACTGTGGTCTACAACCCAGGCCTTTTAAAAGTGTTTATGGTCCATTCTCCTTGATGCCACCCCTGCAGAGCAAACATCTTTGCTTTATTTAACAGCCGTTCTTTGTCTTATTCAAAAAGCTAGAGTTATTGCTTACAGCAAATAACCCACCAGCTCTGCAAACCTGCCGCAGAACAAAGCCGAGGGCTTTAATGGTTCTGTGAGAATGGAAAGTGTCCCAATATTTGCAGCTGTAAAGCAATTCATATGAAGTGCTCTCTGTACGTGGCAACTGGACAAGCAGTGGGTAATGGGTGCTAGTACCATTTACCATTTCATTGGCAATCAAGAACATTTATAGCTTCACTCTCCTATAACTTACAAAAGATTGGATGGAAGTTCAGATTTTTTTTTTCTTTATTCTTTCAGAAACCAAACATAACAAAATTGTAAACTTTTACCACTCAAAAAATAATAGTTCTTCATAATGTATTTTTTTATGCCTAAAATGTACAAATTATTGGTTTACTGACCTTTGTTTACATCCACAGAACATTATCCTGTTCTAACCTCCCTCTTATTACTCCTTTACGGATACAAATTGATATAGAATTTGATTGCATCACATACAGATACCCCCAGAGCACATTATAATATATTTAATTCCCCTATCAGTACCTGCAAAACAGTTTATCATCAATGGAAATCAACGGCTGGGTGGAAATAAAAATGAATTAGCATTTTGGGGAGCGAGGCCGTCTTAACAGCATTATGGGCCCCCGAGCAAAGCAGTGCACTGGGGCCCTACCTACACAGCCACTCACAGAAATAAAAATGTAAATTATTGATAAAATTAAGCTTATATTTATCGGTACATCCAACAAAATCAGTGATTAAACATTTAAAAACATGCTATAGACTAGAGATTGATCCATAGAAACGTTTGGACAATATAAATTGAGCCTTGAAATTGAAAAACAAGACATTCAACATAAAAATGGTGCTAAGTTGGAAAATAATACAGACGGAGATATGTATTCGCAACAGCAAGATCTCATAACAGATGATACTGAGATGATTGGTCCATTTAAAAGTTTTAATGAAGAAGATTTGAAGGTTCTGAATAAATCTCCTGGAATAATAATACTGAAGATCTGGCAAGCTGTGGGGCCCCTATGTTTGTGGGGCCCCCGTGAAACTGCCCAGCGTGTACACGCATTAAGAAGGCTCTGGTTGACATGACTTGGAATAATTCACTTTGGCTGGATAATCTCTTTAAGTCCTCTAAAATGCTTGCATGCTAGAGTGTACACCTCTCTGATCCGAAATGACTACTTTGTGATGTGGACTAATTATTCACTAATGGTGCTGTCCTCAAAAACAATAGCGGAAGCTTTTAATAGATTTTCCAATGTGCAGTACAGTATAAATAACCCAATGAGCCCAATGTAGAGTTGGGCTCATTTTATGTAAAAATCGGAGGTGTAAAAGGCATAAAAAAAGCCGCAATTATGGGGATATGCTGAGCAGCACGTACCTTATAAGATATAAGGTATAAGATACGTGTGACTCCGCATTCTATGTAAAATATGTATACTGGATGAAGATACGTTTAACGTGTGCTATACACTATAAGGATATGATGCTGCCTTAAGCGTATAGTGCGGTAGAGACATGACAGTCATCAATATTAACTAGATGATGATGACTAATGTATTTGTATAAAATAACTTTTTTTTTTTTTAATGTGTGATCTCCTCCCACAAGTGGTGCTGCCACTAACACAAATAGCCTAGGCTGTTAGTGGCAATTTTGGGGGGACAAACAGCATGGGGTAACCCCAATAAAGCCGCTACCAGCACCTGGCTATGACAAGTTAGGCTGGGAAATATATAGCAGGGAAACCCACAGCATGGGGTCCCCCTGTCATAATGTCGCCCTGCCTGTTCAGTACTGGCTGAATTCCCTACAGCCCGCAAAATAAATGCGCCCATTCTTATAGTGCTGGTAGCGTTGTTTTCAGGGGAGTCCTATGCTGTCTCTAGCAGCCGAGGCAAGGAGCGTTAGTGCTGGTAGCAGTTTTGGGAGAGGGGCTGTGCTGATTATCATATAATCAACACTTCTTCTTATACACTGAAACATCCTTTCCTGCCTCTCTAAGTCTGCATAAGGACTAACGCTTATGCAATTTTTCATGCACATAAGTTGTACGGAAATGTGTATTCTACCAGTGCCTCACTGACAGGGTCGCCCCCCCCTGGATCCACCACTGCTCACTGATTCATTGATTGTCAGTTGTGCTTAAGTAGTTAGATTAAATGTGGCTAAGTCGGTGCATTTGGTGCACCTTGAACATTGAAAAGGAGCCGGTCCTAAGTAGACATTGCATTCTGTATGCACAGCTTCTGGTTGGCTGACATAAGCCTGCTCCCTCTCTGTCTGTGCAGTATATCCCTATGCGTTTTACCAATGGATAACCTCTGTGTTTTACTAATAGTGATCCTCTGCTGCCGACTGGGTATTATATAAACAGTGTGCAGCATTAAGATGGTAATATTGACATTTAGTTACATTGTTACTAGAAAATAATTAATCCAAACCAGTTTGTCAGGCTGCACAGAGTGGCAGTGTCCTATGCCTACATGAAGCAACTTATACCTCCATACAAAATAATGTTATAAACTATTCACATTCCTCCTGTATAGCATATAGTATGAGCATGCTGTATGCACAGATGCCAGCATACTGAGTGGCTGGATGCTACATACTGAAAGTAAATCAACTTAATATTGGAAAGTTGTCTCTGCTGGAGTTTACAATCTGACTTATGTCTAAAGTCACACATGCACTATAAAATGAATAGCATGCAGATATGCAGTATGGATCTAAGCTGAATAGTATGCAGACCTGTTGTATGGATCTGGACTGAATATTATGCAGACCTGTTGTATGGATCTGGACTGAATAGTAGCAGAACTGCAGTATGGATTGATTTCTACAGTGTTCTTTTTTTGTTACTTTTTTTGCATAAAACATGTGGGGGTTTTAATCGCTAGAACGGAAGACTCTAGGCGGTATATGTCCTAAACTGCGGGTTTGAAAAAGTGAAGATGTTGCTTATAGCAACGAATCAGATCCTAGCTGTCATTTTGTAGAATGTACTAAAGAAATAATAACTAGAATCTGATTGGTTGCTATAGGCAACATCTCCACTTTTTCAAACCCACAGTTCAGTATATATAACCATAGGATGGAAATTTACTAAAGAGAATTTTGTTGCAGTTTGCAAAACGCTACACATCGCATGCGGTTTTCAGCTGCAAACTGCAACATACAGTATATTAACATGCAGTTTGAGGGTAAAAATTCAAACCGCATGCGTGGTGTGGCTGTTTGCAAACACCTAAACCAAATGCAGTGTAGGAGAAACTGCCAGAAAAAAAAGGACACATAGTTTAGGCACAGTGCTGATAAATAAAACAGATCAAACAGCATGTTGTGTGAGCTACAGTATCTGAAATTTCAGAACAGAGAGGAGACAACACTTATTAATTTTGGGGGCGAGAAATACTCATTAAGCAGGCAAAATTAATTTATACTCTTATTAAGGGCAATAGTAATATATTACTTTATGATGGGGGCAATAATATATCTATATATATATATATAAAAGGCTAATGCTGCTCCTCACCGTTATAAATACACACACAAAACACACAAATTTTGAATATATATACATATATATATATATATATATTTATTATCTATCTATCTATCTATCTATCTATCTATCTATCTATCTATCTATCTATCTATCTATCTATCTATGTATGTATACATATATGTATGTATATATATAATGGTTGGCTGACATAAGCCTATACACACACATATATATATATATATATAAATACATACACACACACACGAACACGAGTAACACACTTGCAATATTACAGTTATAAATTGTCAATTGTTTACAAGTATGGAAAACCGGATTATTTCATCCCAATGACATGTATTCCGAAATGGCCTGAAATAACGGATAACCTGGCATATATTTACCTGATCCTGTTTGTAGTCAACTTTATGTGGCAATACCCAGAGTGCCGCCATCTGCCGACGTGAGAATCTAAATAGTTGGTGGCATAGAACAGAGAAAATTGGTAAAAGACTCTGAGAAGATTTGCGCAAAAAATGTGTTATATAAAGAAATACTGGTGAAATAAGAATTGTGTTAAGTTCTTTTTTTTTTTGAGCTTGTACATGATTCCATATTCGTGGGATAAATGATGCGCAGAATTTAACCATTGCCAAAAAAACAGTCCAGCATGATCTCACTCTTATTTTTTACATCAGTTTAATGGGCTTGTGATTATGTGATAATGGGGGTGGTAATATTTGATTTATAACTGGGGCAATGGTTAATATTTTGGGCAGCATGGTGGCTTAGTGGTTAGCACTTCTGCCTCTCAGCGCCTGGGTCATGAGTTCAATTCTCGACCATGGCCCTATCTGTGTGGAGTTTGTATGTTCTCCCTGTGTTTGCGTGGGTTTCCCCCGGGTGCTCCAGTTTCCTCCAATACTAAAAAAACATACTAGTCTTAATTGGCTGCTATCAAAATTGACCCTAGTCTCTCCCTGTCTGTCTGTCTGTCTGTATGTGTGTATGTTAGGGAATTTAGACTGTAAGCTGGGGCAGGGACTGATGTGAGTGAGTTCTCTGTACAGCGCTGCGGAATTAGTGGCGCTATATAAATAAATGGTGATGATGCTGATGAATATTTCAATATGTGGGCACCACTTATAGTGCACAGTTGTGTCACTACGTGTGCCAGCATGCACTTGCACCCATGTGTAGTCAGCTCTGGCTGCTTGCTTTATCTTGCGACTAATGTGGATTAATAATAATGTGCATTACTGTAAAATGTGCTAATATATTTGTCTATTTATTTGTGCTTCTTATATTGATATACTGTATATGTTATTTCTAACCTCTCTCATACCTCATAGCGGTCAACACCATCCACCTTCACAATCCTAATACGTTACATCATCTGCCACTCGCTGACCCCTAGTTTCTGTGCCACATCCACTCCGGACATCCAGATTTAGAAAATCTATGCCAAGGTCCACCGCGTTCCTAGTAAAGACGTACACTCATTAGTTGGGAAACAAAAGAAGTGATGTGTGTTTGTGGCAAGACATCCTAGTTGTCTGTATCTTTCATATCTTTGGGCATATTGTGTATCTTGTGTAATCATTTCGAACATCACTTATTTTGTTTGAGTTCAGTGTTTACAGAATTGTTTTGATGTCTTGTTTACTTTTCTGTTTTGCCTTCCGTCAGGTCAGAGTTAGGTTAATCTGCGCTGCAGCCGACAATTTGTTACATACCGTTTCCTGCAGAAAGCTTATCTGTAAAAGGCTTATATATTAACTATTTCCTCTTTTCCGTGAGATTTTTTTTTTTTGTTATCTTGCCTTTTTTTGTTTTGTTCTGGATCATTTTAGAATGCTCCCAGGGCAGTCTTTCTGAAAATTAGATTTGTTTGTATTTGGCAAACTGATTAACCTTCAGGATAATCTTCTTCTCTGAATTTTTGTTTTCATCCAGGAACTTATAATCAGATGCTTAGGACGGGGATGTTTAGAAAAGGAACAATAAAAATGCTTCCTACTATTTTTAGAAACTAGATTTCTTCTGACCTTCATCCTCAAGAAGCCACTTACCGGTATTTTGGTATAGTGACCCAATTTGCATACACAGTCAAAACACTTGTCATGCAGTTCAGTACCCATGAACTATAACACGGACAAAGTTATTGTTAATCATCTCTCCACCTCCACACAATCTCTCCACCTCCACACAACCTGTCTGAATTTATCAGAGGTTCCTTTCTACATTATCTAGACCAGAGTTTCTCAACTTTTTTTTTGACACGTACCCTTGTGTGATGATAAATGCTTACCCACAAAATTTTGTTGATTTATAATTAGTAGCCCCAGATATCTGTACATTTATACAATGAACATCCTATTTGCAATAAATTTATACCAACGGGGTTGGCCAGTCTGTAAGAGGGGGTGGAGCCAGGCCAGGAGGTGGGGCTAGCAAAGCTGCAACTCCCTGTACTATAATTCCTGCCTGGCTGTGTCAGTCTGCCCTCCACAAATCATGGGGACAGTGTGGGACCCCCTGGATTAATGGGCACAAGCTATGAACACCCTGTCAGAGACTAAGCCATACTTACTTATTTAAATGTTTTAAAAATCACTTTTCTGGCTAGATTTGTATATTTTTTATTCTTAACTGACAAATGTAATTTTATTTTGAGTTATATGAAAGTCCCCCTTGAATCTATCTAACTTATCCCTAAAGATACCAAAGAAAAATCTAGGAACCTGGGGTCTGCTCACGATGAGACAGCGTACCATGGGTTATATATGCATTAATGAGTATATACTTTATATCGTCTACTGAAACGGAACCGCATTTCCATTGTGTGAAATGTTGAAGTATATTTATATTTACATGGTAAAGTACATCTATTCCTGTCTTTTTATAATCACAACAGCCTCTCATTGCCAAGTTGTTTACTAGAGTATACAATGTATCTTTGTAACTGTGTGAGCTGCGATCTCTCAGAAACAGAAGATTGTCTTAGAAAATTATCAGTTTTCGTGATCTGATTCTTTGTATCAGAGGAGGAGAAAGGAACTAACCAGCCGAGCAATAAATAAATATATAACAAGCAGTTGGATTTAAAGCTCCTGTTCTATTATTCCTTTGATTCAGAAGCCTGTGTGATTTAATACTCAAAACTATCTCTAAGGCTAGGTACACACTGGAGGTTTTTCAGCCAATTATTGGGCTAATCAAACGATCGTTCAGCCGCATGTTAGTGTGTATACTTACACAATGAATGACAGTCGTTCCAAAGTGCCGCTTGTCGTTTCATTTGGTTGGCCGTACTGTGTAATAATCTCTTTCCGATCTTGCAGTGTGTAAACGATCACGATCTCTATAGGGTTTGCAGAGTCATGATCTTTTCAGCCAATGCCAGCAATGAACATGTCCCAGGGACTAAATGTAGAGGGTGCTGTAGATGGAATAATTAGTCCTGGACTGAATATTTTGTTTCAGAATCACAAAAGTGTTTGAAGTTCGTTATGACATGTGGGTAGCTATAACAAGACGGTTAATCAGTGTGACAGGAGTGAATGAACAAATGCATATTGTGCTGTCATTCTATAAACTATAGAATGACATAGTCTTATATAAGACTATAGGACCAGATGAAGAGCACAGATCTGAAGGTAAATCATGTGTAGTGTGTATGCAGGAATCGCCCAACCGGTCAGACCTTCAGTCGTATGTACAATTGTTGTAGATAACAGAACGGTCAGAAAAATCTCCAGTGTGTATATAACCTAACACGTACACATACAAACTAAGGTAGTGGAGAATGGGATTTAGGGTAACATACTTGAGACAGCATCATCATCTTCCTCCTCCTCATTGATTTATTTATGGTCACTTAACTGTTTATATTTGTACAGGAATGGGATACCTAGAAGATAGCAACTTACAAAGTTTGATTTATCCACGTCTTTATTAATTTATCAAAGGGCAAAAATGCCCTTTAGCTGAATATAGGGCTTTATTGGATTCAGGTATATGAGAAAAACAGAGTAATGTTCGCACTAGGGAGGAAACCTTCCTCATAGGGAGTAGTATATAGAGATATTTCTGTGTTTTGTCATCACAAATATAGTTTGTAGAACCACATATCTAGAGGGGTGCGCCAACAACTCAAATAATAGATCAAAATTAGGAAGGAGAGGAAAAAGAGAGTTGTGGCTCAGAGAGCAGATAATTATCTGTTTTTATCTCAATATATCGCCTAGTATTATCATATGGTTTAATAAAGGCTACGACCCTGCTACATGTGATATACCTATTATCAGGGCCGGTGCTAGGGTCCACGGCGCCCTAGGCATTTTTAAAAAAGCGGCGCCCCCCCCCCCCAAAAAACGCCGCCCTCCTCCCTCCGCTCCTTAGCTTGTCTCACCACCGCCGCCTCTCTGCTCCGTCTCCTCCCCTCCACTCACTGACACTAGTAAGTGGAGGGGCGGAGACGGAGCAGAGAGGCGGCGGTGGTGACAAAATAGCCTCTTCCCCCCCTCCCCGTGCTTCTAAATGCTGTGCGGTATGGTCAGCGGTCGCCGCACAGTTTTAAAGTCTTTTAGCATTCTGTGGCGCCCTCCAGGCGCCCTCCAGAGCCCGGCGCCCTAGGCAAGTGCCTAACCTTGCCTAATGGGAGCGCCGGGCCTGCCTATTATAAATACCTTTTGGAAACCGGAGTGCCCTTGCTCTCTGAGATACAACTCTCTTTTTCCCACTCCTTCCTAGTTTTGATTTATTGGATTCACCCTACATATGTCATGATAGTTAATTATATTTTCCAGTAGGGATCTCTTTAAAATTAATAGGGCTATTGTCCCATCATTTTGCCTTTGGGGGAAGAAAGGTTGATATAATGTAACATATACCTGTCATATATTTTTATATATAGAAAAGCTTTTTTAAAAATTGTATTTATTTATTTACTTTTTATGTGTGTGCAAACAGTGGAAGTGGAAGCTCAAACTAAGCTTCTAGGTCCACGCGTGCGCTAAGCCCCCAGAAATGATAAGTAACTTTTATTCCTCTGGATAAGTTTAGTGGTGGCAGCTGAATTACCCTTTTGAAATGGGGGAACCGATATGGCTGCAGGTTCAATAATCATTCCCAAATACACACATTTTCTTTATAAACCATGATTACACCACAGCATCGCCCCTGGTAAATAAAACAGGCTAGATCCACGACAAACATGGACTTAGTATAATGTATGCAAGGACACTGGTATGTTTATACCACACAGCCGCATGATATGACAATATAAGATAGGGTTCCAAAAAGCAGTCATCTGACATGAGCAGATACTGAATGGGATGGGGGTGGTATATAGCGAGGGGTCATTCCAGGTTACCTGCTATATTATCGTACAGTCATCGTACGGATACACAGCTTATTTCAGCAGGTTGTTGCAGATCTGCATCCCACTATGAGCAAGGTACAAGGAGGCAAGGAGCGTCTTCCTGGTGAGCCGTTGACTGACAACACAGCAGCCAATTGAAATCCACCTTAGTATAAAGCCCCGCCCATCTCTTCTCACAGGACTTTCAGTCATTACGGGGCAGGCGGGTGTTTGCGAGATTGACACACGAATTGTCCTTTTAGGAAGGAGAACGTGGTGGAAGGGAGGAAATAGCTGGGAAGGAAGTAAAATGGAGGTTCTGTCACATGTGTATTGTAAAGTCCAAAAACCCGCAACCCACGACAAGCAAAACAAGTCCGCAACTGGGAAAAAAACAAGCTCAATTCTGCTTGCTATAAGCGGAATTGGCAACTATGCATGTGATGGAAGTTCTGTTCCTAGCCACCAGCCCACAAACACACCAGTGCAGTCAAAACACAGGCAATATCACCTTCAATATTCACACGGTGGTGGAGCTTATGGTGGGCAGACTAGGGGCAGTTGTCAAGTAGATGGGCCAGTGATAAGGCATAAGGGTGCCCCCCCATAGTGATTGGGTAGTGTTGGCTTCCTGTGGAGAAGGTGCCTAGGAGTCTAATCCAGGGGTACTACAACAATGACGTGGTTGGCTAAACATGAAAGATTTGATAGCATTATACATGTGTACACCAAGGGCCTGAGTCATTAAGAAAAGTAAGGCAAAAATAGGAGTAAAAAGTCTCCGGAACAAACCATGTTACAATGCAAGGGGTGCAAATTAGTTTATTATTTTGCACATAAGTTTAATACTGGCTGTTTTTTTCATGTAGCACACACTATACATACTTAATAGCTTTATTTTTACATACATGCATGTTACAGTTAGTCCAGATACTGCCTCTATGTCTTATGCCTTAGTGATGCCAACACTTCCCAGTTCATTAAGAGGAAATCAATGAGAAACATCTGAATGTAAGGGATATATCACAGAACTAAAGTGTTAAAATGATTCTAAACACATGTTGAATGATATAAATAGCTCTGGAATACTTACACAAAACAACAATGCTGTCGGACAAGGAAGTCAGACCTGAGGTGGATGGAGGGAGAACTGGGCAAAGAGGAAGTCATGTAACAGCATGATGCTGTCTGCGCTACAACAAGGAAAACACAAAGTGCCCGGAACACAAGCCGAAATATGTGCTGCGCACTTGTTAAATATTTGAAAAATACAAATCTCTTCCTTCTGAAAACACTGGTCAGACTGTTTTTACATATTCTGCTCCACTGGAGCATTCCATTCCTCGCAGAAACACTAGACTGCTCTTTTGTTGGTACGTAATTGTGGTCACGGTGACAAATAGTCTCGGCATCCAGTTTGCCAAAATGAATATAGATTGCTGCAAGTATATGTTAAGGTATTTATAGTTTCGTTTATATAAGGTTTATAGACAGGCACACTTAAGGTACAAAGACCCATGCAGAGACAAACCACAAGTTACGTGTCACTCAGATACCAAACCAGTATTTGAAAGACCTTTAAAAACACCCACATTGGTCGTTTCAGACTTAGGTCATCTTAGGAATGTGAGATGTTATATAAAATATATACCCTGGGGCCAGGTTGTTACCCCTGCATGACTCCCATGAAAATCAACTCCACACCTCACCAATCCATCTTCCTTGGATTCCCATGGGTCCTGGTTTTCCAAGGACAATGAAGCCAATACCAAAGGGCATGGTAACGGTAGGGTGACTTGCTGGTCAACCAAAGTGAGAACCTAGGGCCTGGTTTTATATGAGGGGCTCAATTGTTTGCTTTATGTAAGGACCCCACTGCTTCTCATTCAATGTATAAAGTCTACTAAAGGCTGTATTAAGTGGCTTTCCTGAGCAGGGTGCCTGGTAATTCCATTCCTTATGACTAATCTGTCGGCATTCACTTCCACAATTGGGTTGCAACAACACGTCTGCATTCTCAGTTGCTATAGAATCAGCAGTTCAAACCAATGGTTATTATTAGTCCAGAAAGACCTTCATCTTCCACAGAGGAAAGAATCATAACTGAAGACAGAAGTAGTATTGAGCACGTACTTGAAGCCAACAGTCCTGTCTCCACTGCTTGGTTACTGTTGTATTACAGGAGTCCTCCGATTTAAAAAGCCTTTGATAGCCTTGTGATTTATGTAAGTGTCTCTTCGTGCCTGATGTACTCTCCAACGTCGGCTTGGAGGAAGACCACGATGGCCGTTGGGTCAAGATTCCTACACTCCCGTGTGGACTTTGCAGCTTCACCAAAGCCTAAGGGGACGTCAGCCATGGAATAAACATTGACCCCCTGGTACTGAGCTGTGTTCTAGGTTATCCTTCCCAGTCCCAGTATATATTAGAGCTTAGTTAAAACCCATCCTTGGTTTTTCCTTATGTATCTCCACAGGAATTGACCCGGACTGTGGTTGGCACAGTGCACCGATTATTTGCTAAGTTGGACGTTGCTTCCACTTCTCCTCACTACCAGGGCTACCCTCTCCCAGCTGAAGCCTCTGCACGACTCCTAGGCACATTGACACCACATCCCATGAGCAGGAGCACAGTAGTGAATCTTAAGTTATTGTTGCTGTACAGTACTATCAGGATGCTGTAATGATGACAGTGTTGCAATTATTATCAGCTTTTTAATCTTTGAATATGTTTATTTTCTCAAGTGGCCGCTGTGAAGAATCTTTAATTAACTAGCTGGAATTCTGTCTGTATATAAACTTTGGAAAACATTTGTGGGTCTGTATCTTTCATGTTACTAATACCAATCTTGATCTATATTTTAAATCCTTGCATCGTGAATCCTTTGTTTCATGTTGTGGATCTATGACACATTTTCTGCAAGTAGAGTAATTCTTCCAAAATCATTGAAAACTAGTATACACTACATGGCCGAAAGCATGCGGACATCCTTTCCAATTTATGTGTTTGGCCATTTCCGCTACACCCATTGCTAATAGGTGCGTAAAATCAAGCTCACACCAAGGCAATCTCCACAGTCAAACATTAGCAGTAGAGTGGATTGTACTGAAGAGTTGAGGCGTAACAGTTTGGGGAAGGTCTTTTCCTGTTTCAGCATGACGGTGCCACCGAGGTCCAAAAATTGTTTGGTGTGAAAGAACTTGATTGGCCTACACAGAGCTCTGACCTCACCTCCATTTAACACCTTTGGAGAAATTGTTAGAAATTGGATAAGCCAGGACTTCCCCTACATCCCCAACATCAACGCCTCTGCCGTCGTGTTCCAAAATCTATTGAACAGCCTTCCCAGAAGAGGGGAGGCTATTACAGCAGCAATGGAGAGACCAATTCCATAATAATGCCCATGGTTTTGTGATGAGATGTCCAGCAAGCACATATGGATGTGATGATAGGGTGCCCACACACCTTTGGCCATGCAGCGTACAAGAAGCAATGATTTTTTTTAACTCAAAATAGAAGTAAAACAATAAAGAGTGATATGCAAACATTCAAGTGGTTGTTAGTGCAAATAATTTTAACATGTGGGAATATGAAATAAATGTATACAAATCTATTATAAATGTGAGGAGTGAGACAATTCTTTATTGTATTCTATTTGACAGCCATGATTGATCTACATTATTTTACATATCAGTAACAGAGTATTTTTTACCATTCAAAATGAGTTGATATAAACATAAACCCTACGGCAGCTCAGTTTCTTTCTTTGAGTGCAATTAATTTGGTGATCTCTACCCAAGTCTACTCCCATAGAAGAGCCCTACGCACCTAGGACCTGATTCATTAAGGAAATACAGTCAGTATTTAACTTATGTGCAAAACAGAATACTGATTTGCACCCCTTGCATTGTAACATGGTTTTGTCCAGGAGACTGAAATAAGAAGTTTCTCAAGTTAAGATCCTTAATGAATCAGGGTCCTAATTCCTAGGCTGGCTGGCGATGTAAGTGTCATACGTTAACAGCACAGAGAGCCTGAATGACGTAGAATTCTTGTGTGATCACGCTTCAGCAACATCATCATCATCATTTATTTATATAGCGTCAGCCAATGCTGTAGCGCTTTACAATTAAGAACAAACACAGTAATAAAACAATACTGAGTAATACATACAGAGCGGTAAGAGGGCCCGGTCTGCAAGCTTACAGTCTATGGGACATAAGACTAAACTGGAGCATGAGATCATTTTGAAAGAAATTATTGTGGTTTCGCATTCAGTGTATTGCATTTAGCCTCCAGCAATTTATATTGGGACTGGAAACATGTGATGAGATATCAGTAGTGCTCAGATTGCCAGCTATCTCTGGCATGCCACATACTATCATTGCTAATGAGTGAAGAGGCTGCTTACATCTAGTGTCATACCTTGCTATTTAAGTAGCAATTACAACTCGACATGAAAAAAGAAATAAATGTTAGGTAATGTCCTGTCCTCTTTTCCTTTAAATGTGCATTATATGCACTGGAGGCAGCCATTATGTTAGCAGGGTTTATACATTATCACTGCACCAGTGTTACAGAACTGGAGGAGAGGCGGTATTACCTACAGCAACCAACCAGGAAAAATAAAAGCTATAGGCAACACCACCTTTTCCTTTTGCACCAGTTTTTAATATTATCCCAAGATCTGTAGATGTGATGAACTTTGATTTAAGAGATAGTTCATAGTTGCCTACTCTCCCGGAATGTCTGGGAGACTCCCGAATTTCTGGGAGTTCTCCAGGACTCCTGGGAGAGCAGGGAATTCTCCCTGATCCTGGCTGGCTTTGTAAACTAAATGGAGGGGTTCAGAGTAGTGATGTCTGTATTGGGGGCAGGGCTAATGACGCAATTCTTCGAGCTCCAGCCCCACACACCCACCTGCATCCCGGACCTCCCGGGAATCATCTTGCCTATGTTGAGCAAGGCAAAACATCTCAAACAGACAAACATTTCAAACGTCTCTTTGGACACACAGGGCCTGATTCGTTAAGGAACGTAAATGCCAATACGTGCCATGCAGCAGCCTACCGTTTCACGGGGCGGGCGTCTGCGCGTAGTCAAAATGCAGTAAGGGAGTGCCAAGGCTGAGCGCACGCACATCTGTTCGATTCAAGCTCTGGGGAACATGATTTTCACCCGTATCACCTGCACCAGCAACAGGCTGGGTATAAGTGTCGCATATACATACTACAATATGTGTTTGTAAAAATGTATTTTATGTACTGTAGACATTAATAACATCATGATGAATGTATTTCATTGAAGAAGAAAAAATGAAAAGAAAACACTTTTTTTAGTGTTTCATTAGTAACTATGGGCCTGATTCATTCAGGAACTTAGGCAAGAATTTGAGTAAGTTTTCTTATTTAAGTGTTCTGGACAAAACCATGTTGCAATGCAAGGGGTGCAAATTAGTTTTTTATGTTGCACATAAGTAAAATACTGGTGTTAGGAACCCCTCCAGCCGGCACAACACAACCCGGAGTCTACTCTGCCAGTCAGGTGTTCACTGGAGCCCCTGATGGTGGGGACAGACTGGGCTACAGACTGACAGAGGGTCGTGAAGTGTGTACCGGCTGGGGAGAACAAAGGCAAGCGGAGTAGAATCCAAGCAGAGATCAGGGGCTGGCAGCAGACAACAGTACCAGTATACAAGCTGAGGTCAGGGGTCACGAGCAGACAGGGAGATCGGTATTCAAGCCAGAGGTCAGGGTCACGAGATTCACAAGCAAAGTCCAAATCCAAGCCAAAGGTCATACACGGGTAAACAACAGCAATTCCTATAGACAGGAACAA
The DNA here is from genome assembly GCF_038048845.1 of Mixophyes fleayi. NCBI lineage: Eukaryota > Metazoa > Chordata > Amphibia > Anura > Limnodynastidae > Mixophyes > Mixophyes fleayi. Next base: position 436,454,646 of record NC_134402.1, on the reverse strand, counting down.
GGCAGAGAGCAGGTTCAGCAGACTGGATACAGAAACTATAACCGGCAATGAGGCAGCAGACCTCATTGCCTTAAATACCAATACAGACCAATCAGTAGTTGGATACACTGCTGCAGGCTAATTACTCATAAGAGCAGGGCCAATCAGGGCTTGTCCCTGAAATACACAGTTGCAGGCTAATGCCTGAAATATCAGCCCACTAATTAAATCAGCCCACAGGCTGTCTGTCATGCGCATGCGCCCGACTACCGCCGGGACGCAGCGCTATTGTAGAGGCGTCCGGCCGTTGCCTTGGTGATGGCCGGGCAGGAAGAGGAAATGACCGGGACGCCAGGGAGAGCCAGAAGCGAGTCGCGGAGGCTGTGAGTACCGCCGCGGCTCGTGACAACTGGCTGTTTTTTCATGTAGCACATAAATATCAACTTTAAATTGCAGTGTACAAATAAGCTGTCAAGTATTTGTGTGCTACATGATAAAACATCCAGCATTTAACTTATGTGCAAAATAATAAACTAATTTGCACCCCTTGCATTGCAACACGGTTTTGTCCAGAAAACTTAAGTAATAAAACTTACTCAATATCTTGCCTTACTGAATCAGGACCTATATTATTAATAGGTGTTATCATGTTTGTGTAATCAATGCGCTCTGCTGGGACTTAACATTCCACATATGTATTGTATGTATCCTGCAGTGTGTTGTTTCTGTCTCAATACGGCAGGTGCCCTATAAGCAGAGCGTTCCTAGACCCGTATTCATTAAGAGACGTTTATTCAGATTCGCTTGTAGTTGAATATGGACACGCGTGTGCTTGATTTACAAACAAAAAAACGTACATTGCATTAGTTTTGCATGCATTAATGATTCAGGCCCAGAATGTTTTTTGGAGGTTGGAGGGAGGAGACCACTACCCCAAAGATATGTTGTGTGTCACAATACCCACCTGTCTTTCAATAAACCAGCTCCGATAAGCCTTTGAAATTTCTGCCTGTTGGAGGTGTGCTGCCTGACAAGCCGTTTATTTTTGTTGAATATTTGTCTCATAATGTGGAGGAATCCTATAGTGCAGCTTCGGGGCACCACCACATTCTATTGGAAGTAATCCAAGGAAACAGACCTCTAAATTGCCATGTTGTTACCTGTACCCACCTGTTCTCAGGGTTAGATAGATATTGCTGGGAACCTGTGACTTCTGCTTGAACAAGGGAGCCCAGATAAGAAGTTGCTCTTGGCATGGGACAAACTGTACAGCATACAACATTTAACGAACATTCTTCCATGTCATGGTGTTTATTTTATACAGTGATTGATGGTCATCTACCAGAACAATTGAAGCACCTTGTAAATAGCAGCTTCACACTTCTCGACCTGTGTTTAACCAAACATTCCTTCTCCTGGGAAAGAAATATTTGTTTTTCGGGAATGTGATCTGTGCTGATAAATAGTGTTTGCTGAGCAAACCCTGCAGTCTGGGCTTTCCAATTCTCCCTGACATCCACAGACATATTTTATTGTCCGGTAAATAAGAGAAACTTTTCTTTTAAGGACCCTTCAGTTAAAAATGTTCCATACGAAGCCGAAATAAATGGCAATATTTATGTGTGCTTTGCAAATGGAGAGGCAATTATTCTTGTCCAAATATTCCAAGACCTTTAAATCGTTTTGTCGTGCTTGAGGAACCATTCAGTGTCATTACTATAGAATACCTAGATATTAATATTTCCAATATTTATGTGGGTGATGGTTAAATAGAAGTGTAGGAAGTGCAGACGTTTTGTTTGTGGAGATCTGAATACGTCTCGGCTCACAATTTGTGAATTTTGGTGAGATTTGTGGCTTTAAACTTCTACTAGTGAATTGGTTATATGCACATACCAGTTTTTAGCACCAGGCACTGAGAGTAGGGGAGGTGTCAGATGGGTGATCATAACCATAGCATATTTCAACTGGAAAAGCTCAGGGCTGCCATCTGTGGGGTCCAGTATAAAGCATAGTTCCCATCCTGGAAGTCCCCGGGAACGGGAGAGGGGCGTGGCCACGTCACGATTGGGATGTGACCATGCCCCCAGAGTGCTAGGCTGGCCACTAGCTATATCCCTTCCCCCAACATTCCATCCCATGTGACAATCATGTGGGACTGTCCCGCTGAAATCAGGACAGTTGGGAGGTATGCATAACGGAAAGAGGCTGGCCTTCTCCCCCTCTCCTGGAACCCCGTCTGCCACCATACCCCCCCCTAATTAACTTACCTCGTCGTTCTTGATGCGATGCAGCGTATCACAGTCACTGATAGGCCGTGGAGTGACTGTGCGGTGATGAGGTCACCTAGAAGCTCGCTCCCAGCCAATCAGTGCCTGGAAGTCGATGCATCGCCATAGTAAAAGGAAAATAATTTAAAATAAGTAAAATTGAAGGTGTCGGGACAAGCAGGTTACTTCTGACCCCTAAAGTCTGTCCGGGCCCCTTACAGTTGTCCCTCCTGTACCCTCCTGATGACAGTCCTGGCTCTATAATGAATAAAGCTCATTTAGTCCCATGCCCAATAAAGGAGGATACAGCATCTTCAGAGTGTGATCACTCTATTCGGACAGGGGAGAAGTACCCCCCCCCCCCCCCTACACATTCACTGCAATGTAACAGCACAGGAGCAATTGTGCTTTTAAACCTAGTGCTTTTCTAGCTGGAAAACCTCTAAAGTTAAAAAATGAAATGTTCTTTTATTCAATAACATTTTACAGATTCATTATAATTTTGTTTTTTAACTATTTCTCATCTTCATTATTTTGGTTATGCAGTGTTTTATATCTTTCAATTGTCACTGATGCTATTACTGTCCATAAATAAGTTATTTAACTCAAAACTCTCCACATATAGGCTCCGGGGGAAGAGCAATATATGAAAAATGTTATCAACTAACCAAATGTTTCTAATAATGTCAATCATACTAGAATTGGTAATGACAATGTCATCATCATCATCATCAACATTTATTTATATAGCGCCAGCAAATTCCGTAGCGCTTTACAATTGGGAACAAACACTGATAAGACAATACTGGGTAATACATACAGACAGATAGGTAAGAGAACCCTGCTCGCAAGCTTACAATCTATGGGACAATGGGAGTTAGAAACACAAGGACATGTGCTACATCATATTGCACAATGGACCAGCTAGAACACAAAGGTAAAAGTATTGAGTGGGCTGTGTGTGTAGCAATGTTGGTCAGAGGGTTGTTGTCTTGGGTTAGCTGTGTAGAGGATGGCAATAGGGTAATCTAGGGAAATTAAGATGGTGGTTGAGGAATATCATAACCTTGTCTGAAGAGGTGGGTTTTCAGTGAACGCTTGAAGGTTTGAAGACTAGAGGAAAGTCTTATTGTGCGTGGGGGGGTATTCCACAAATTGGGTGCAGCCTGGAAAAAATCCTGTAACCGAGAATGGGAGGATGTGATGAGAGTGGAGGAGAGACGCAGATCATGTGCAGAACGGAGGTGTTGAGTAGGGAGATATTTTGAGATAAGTGAGGAGATGTAGGTCGGTGCAATTTTGTTGATGGCCTTGTATGTTAGTAGAAGAATTTTATATTGGATTTGTTGATATACAGGCAGCCAATGTAGAGACTGACAGAGTGGCTCAGCAGAGAAATAACGGTTAGTAAGGAAAATCAATCTAGCTGCTGCATGCAAAATAGATTATAGAGGTTCAAGTCTGACTTTGGGAAGACCAGTAAGAAGGGAATTGCAATAGTCGATGCGGGAGATGATGAGTGCATGAATTAATGTTTTTGCGGTGTCTTGTGTCAGATATGTGCGTAGTCTGAAAATGTTCTTTAGGTGTATGTAACATGATTTAGATATAGAGTTGATCTGGGGAATAAATGACAGTTGTGAATCAAGGATTACAGCTAGGCATCGAGCTTGCGGGGTGGGATTTATGATCATGTTATCAACAGAAATAAAAATGTCAGGCAGGAAGCTTCTGTTTTTGGGTGGGAATATTATTAATTCGAAAGATTGAGTTTGAGTTGGCGAGAAGAAATCCAAGATGAAATGGCAGAAAGATAGTCAGTAACGCGAGACAACACAGATGGTGAAAGATCAGAAGAGGATAGATAGATTTGTGTATCATCCGCATAGAGATGATACTGAAATCCAAAGGAGCTTATTAGTTTTCCAGGAGACAGGGACATACCAATTTGTGAGGGAATGGGATCAAGAGGACAGGAGGTAGAGTAGGAAGATGAGAAGAGAGTAGAAACTTCCTCTTCATTTGTGGGATCAAATGAAGAGAGAGTGTCAGAGGGTGCTACAAAGGAAATGAGCCGATTGCTTGTCAAGGGAGATGATACCATTTCAAGCCTGATCTTATCAATTTTGTCCTTGAAATAGGAAGCAAGATCCTGTGCACTGATGTTAGTTGGAGGATTTGGGGCAGGAGGATTCAGAAGAGTGTTAAATGTGTTAAAGAGGCGTTTGGGGTTAGAAGCCTGAGCATAGATGAGAGATTGGAAGTATGTTTGTTTTGCAGTGTGTTATGATCTGCCTTGTTTCTTTGTGTGCATTTTTGTTATGATCTGCCTTGTTTCTTTGTGTGCATTTTACCCTGTGTTATGATTTGTCTTGTTACCCTGTGTGCACATTACCCTGCAGTATCTGTGATTCTCCAGAGGAGCTTCTGTCCGGCCGTTCCTTTATCAGGGGTTAACTAGCACTGCTAATTAATTATCCCCACCTGTCTGTGGCCTATATATGCCTGTCTTTTCCTGAAACCCTTTGCTGGTCATTGAACTTCCTAGCCTGCTCATGTGTCTGTTCCTGGATTACCTGCATGTGTCTCTGTTTCTGGTTTCAGTTAAGTTTTGCTGCACTTCATTATTATTTACCTGATTGTTTGCCAAGATCTGGAAATCCATTGTTCCATTCAGCCTGAACTGTATACTGTTTATTTTGCCTACCCCGGACTATACTTTTATGCAATAAACAGTTTAAAATAGTTTACATCACGTGTCTGGCTCCATGGCTGTAATTAAGGAATTGGTTTTGTACAGAACCCTAACAGAATGACCAGCCAAAAAAGAAAGCCTTGGGGCTAGATTTACTAAGCTGCAGGTTTGAAAATGTGGGGAGGTTGCCTATAGCAACCAATCAGATTCTAGCTTTCATTTATTTAGTACTTTCTACAAAATGACAGCTAGAATCTGATTGGTTGCTATAGGCAACATCCCCGCTTTTTCAAACCCACAGCTTAGTAAATCTAGCCCTTGGAGTCATGTGGAAAAACCCTACTTCAGATTTCACCTGGAACTCTCATTGCAATTGATTTCATTTGTTTTCTCCCTGCAAACATGTCTGCTCTACAAATGGCTGAACAGCCTCTGCTACAGTGTCTACAAACGGACATAATTCTGTTACGCTCTCAGCAGGCTCAATTTTCTGATATACTTTTGGATCCACTCAGAAGACTATCAGAATCTGTTTCTCTGAAATCCAATTCCGTTGATTTGCTTCAGCCAACTCTGTCTGCTGCTGAATCTGTGCTGCCAGCACCTCTTAATAGTACTATGACAAATTTGCATTTAACTAATAACTACAGTGTAACAAATGCCCGGTTCACAGGTGGTCCACGCCCCCCACCTGACCGAAGTGGAGCGACAGCGCAGAATAACCAACAAACTGTGTCTCTACTGTGCAAGTAATATACACTTCTTACAAGCCTGTTCTCTCCGCAGACCACGACAGCTTACCAAACCGTCTTCTGTTGTTACTTCTCCGCATTCTTTATTTGTTTACACTTCACCTGTTCTGCTCCCTGGGATGAGACCCAATCTGCTAACCCCAGTTACCAGTCCTGAGGCGCCAGCTCCAGCCGCCTGTCCTGAGGCGCCAGCTCCAGCCGCCTGTCCTGAGGCGCCAGCTCCAGCCGCCTGTCCTGAGGCGCCAGCCTCTGTCTCCTGTTCCGGGATGCCAGCCTCTGTCTCCTGTTCCGAGGTGCCAGCCTCTGTCTCCTGTCCTGAGGTGCCAGCCTCTGTCTCCTGTCCCGAGGTGCCAGCCTCTGTCTCCTGTCCCGAGGTGCCAGCCTCTGTCTCCTGTCCCGAGGTGCCAGCCTCTGCCTCCAGCTCTGAGGTCACATCATCTGCCTCCAGCTCTGAGGTCACATCATCTGCCTCCAGCTCTGAGGTCACATCATCTGCATCCAACTTGGAGCCTGCTGCCACTGTGTCCGGTCCTGAGCCTGCTGCCACTGTGTCCGGTCCCGAGTCTCCTCTGCTGCAGCCGTTGCACCCGAGTCTCCTGCCACAGTGCTGCCCGGTTCCGAGTCTTCAGCCACTGCCTCCAGTTCTGAGTCTTCAGCCGCTGCCTCCAGTTCCGAGTCACAAGCTGCTGTCATTGTACCTGAGCTACAGTCTGCTCCAGAGGGGGCGCTGCCCTTCCAGTCTGCTCCAGAGGGGGCACTTCCCTTCCAGTCTGCTCCAGAGGGGACGCTGCCCCTCCAGTCTGCTCCAGAGGGGGCGCTGCCCCTCCAGTCTCCTCCAGAGGGGGCCCTGTCTCTCCAGTCTGCTCCAGAGGGGGCCGTGTCCCTCCAGTCTGCTCCAGAGAGGGCCCTGTCCCTCCAGTCTGCTCCAGAGAGGGTGGAGAGAGCTGGAAAACTGTTGAAAATCAATAGAGTTGAAATTCCTGTGGTTGTGAGGAGGCTTGGAAGAGTTTGACACTAGGGAGAGTAAAGAACTGGGGGTGAGCGCGTAGCTAATAAGGTGATGATCCGAGAGGGGGAAAGGAGTGTTAAGGAAATCAGAAACTGAGCCTAGTCTAGAGAAAACAAGATCAAGACAGTGGCCATCCTGATGAGTAGCAGATTTAATCCACTGGGAGAGGTCAAGTGAGGAGGTTAGAGAGAGTAGTTTGGAAGCAGCATTGGAACGTGGATTAGAAATAGGGATGTTGAAATCACCCATGATGATGGTGGGAATATCAGTAGATAAGAAGCGAGGGAGCCATGCAGAGAAGTGTTCAAGCAATTGTTGGTGTGGACCAGGGGGGCGATAGATGGCAGCAACACGCATAGAGAATGGGTTAAAAATCCTAACAGCATGTACTTCAAAAGATGTGAATGTGAGTGATGGGACACTTGGTAGAACTGTGAATGTGCACTGTGGGGAGAGAAGTAGTCCAACCCCCCCTCATTGTCTGCCTCCCGGTCTGGGGGTGTGGGTGAAATGGAGACCACCACGTGAAAGGGCTGCAGGTGAGGCTGTGTCTGATTTCGTGAGCCATGTTTCTGTTATTGCTAGAAGGTTGTAATTTGATTGCATTATTACTTCTTCTTTCCTATTATCTTCTATAAATTGTTTATAAATATCAAATACAACAATCTTCAGGCACTTTGCTGAAATACAAAAGTCCACTTAAAATGATTTTTACAACGATTGTAAGTCTTCTTAATACACGATATTTACACATCTTTACACAAAGCGTCTCATGCCAGAGATTGCATTTAATTGAAACATTCCAAAGTCATATACTTGCGTCTTGAACAGGGGCAAACGCAAGATTTGTAGAGGGGGGTTTCAACACCACGCCGCCAGTGGGCATGACCAGCATGCATGGGGGCCTGGCTATAATTTCAGACCGTCTTTGGCTGCTCTCCAACTCTTCCTATCCCCATAATATACATGGGCAATGCTGCGTGCACTTCTGTTAGGTGCATGCAGCTCTCCCATTTCAAGCAGAGCTGTGTGGAGCAGAAGCAGAGTCCAGTCACTTCAATTATACAGTGCCCCAGGCTTGGAGGGGGCTTTACAGGCACTAGGAAACCCCCCTTGGTATGCCTACATTGAGATAAGCAAATTTGCGGTGGATTCCCAGATGGATCAAATTTCACGTTGAACAGGCCGTGTGGCAGGTGTGAGGCGTATCAGTGATACCTGCAGCTTTGCATTTCCGCGGAAAGCCATGCCTTACTGTATTTGGTGGGGCAATGACACCATCAATTAATGCTGCTCTATTGTCAGGTTGGGATGTAATACGGGAGAATTGCAGACGGAAAAAAAAAATGATCAGGCAATTCCAGGTGGACCAAAAATGGTAAGGCAATTTTCTTCACCGAAAAATGGGCAAGTTCCACTGGAGATATTAACATTCCGCAGAGCGGTTTTGAAAATTTAGCTTAGATTGTTTTCAATGTGTAATTTACAAAATAATCTGTGCGATAATTTTTGCTTACTGAAATTAGTATTCATATCCTGATAAATACCACCTATTAGTAGGACAGAATAAGTGAATCAGATCCCCATCCCACCTCCATCACTTGATTTCAGATTTATTTATCTGCACTATTAAAATATATTATCTAATGCAAGCCTTTAAGAATGAAAGAGACCGTCCACTTTTGGAATCCACGAAGGCCGCATCGCCGTCGTAGTATTCTATTCGCCAAAGAAGAAATCTTGACTTCTCGATATTCAGTTAATAAGAATAGAAACTTCTTTTGTTATTATGTTGATATTTATATGGATTTCTATAATAGTAGTACTAGTTTTTTCTAGATAAAGTCATACCATACAAACAACGCAAATTTGAAAAATATAATTGCACACATATATAAATATAATACAATTAATAAATGCATATCAAAAATGCACAAATTGTTTTTAGTTATTTTTTTATTTTAACACAGCAAAGGTCCGTGTTGAGGATTATAATAAATGGTATTTTATGCAAAAACACGGACTTGCATCCAACTGTAAATGACCCTCTATAGTTATACTACGCTACCAACATATACAGCAACTTTATAATAAACCTCGGTCTGCACTTCTCTCCTCTGTAGCCCCTGATACATCCTATAAAGTAAAAGCCACTAACTTTCCCTGATCCATTTTTATCGTTCTATCTAACACCAGGGGCTAGATTTACTAAGCTGCGGGTTTGAAAAAGTAGGGATATTGCCTATAGCAACCAATCAGATTCTAGCTTTCATTTATTTAGTACATTCTACAAAATGACAGCTAGAATCTGATTGGTTGCTATAGGCAACATCCCCACTTTTTCAAACCCGCAGCTTAGTAAATCTAGCCCCAGCTGTCTACGTGATACAGGTTTTGTTTCTAGTTACACATTTAAGCCATGTTCCTAAGTTTGTGCATTTTTTTGTCTTTTTATTAACTTATTAATGTTTTGCTACATTTATGATGATATACTCTTGGAAACTGTTATATGGCTATTATTTTGTCTAATAACTACACTTGACCTCACACAGAAACAAGGACACAGGGTCATACACTTGTCAACTTCTGCTATGTTTGGAACGGCTCTACGGTTCGCTCTTTAAATTTCATAATGTGTCATGTCTTAAATTCTCCAAGAATTTATGATTGCAGGGGCTATGTTTAGTTATGAGTCAGCTTGTGACATCATTATATTTTCCAACTGAAATGGCTTGATGGATAATTCACTAATGGCGATGAGCAATAGAATCAAAGGGAGCAAAAAAATGATGATTTTGTTCCCTTGGAAGAAAATAAGATGAACCACGTTTTGTGCTACATTTTGTTCTCAGTCCTGTCCGTTTTCGCTTTGTAAATAGACACTGGGCAGGATCTAGGTGCCAATGGCAATTTTTTTATTACAGTATTTTGACTGAAAGCCGTTTCAACCGTATATCCACCTGAAAAAACAATTGTCCTTTGAACTATATGACTGCATTCAATTGTAGGAAGTGTTATTGCAACTGTTCATATGGAATAACAGGTGGAAAAATGTGTTCCTCTATGTCCAATATTACATCAAGCTGTAGCTGTACATATTCAGCAATTTGACAAGTTGGAGAGATAGTTCATCAAGAGTTCAGTGCGGGCAGACAGTATGGTTATAAGTTAGTAGTCAGGCCTGGATTAGTCAGAACAGAGACAAGGACCCGGAGCTGTTAGGATAATCCAGAAACAGCACATATGGGGATTGATTAAAGTACCAACGCAACTTGTGGTTTAAAAAAAGAGCAGGGAACTGGAGCATAGTTCCGTCGGCATTCAAATCCAAGTGTATCTCGAGATGCGTCTGGGTGTAAGTAAATACTGTCTAAATATTATTTGCCGTATGTAGACAGAGAGAACAGAGCATATTCACAGGATACACCACAGTTACCATCATTGGCAACTTGTGGTCTGGGAGGCAGGTGGGTGTGTGGGGGCGTGGCTCGAAGAATCGCGTCGTTAGCCATAATGACGCCCTAACCCTAACCTGGAGTCACTAACTCCTGCACTCTCCGTTTAATTTGCAGAGCCACCTGGGAATCGGGAGAATTGCCAGCTCTCCCAGGAGTCCAGGAGACCGACCTGGATTCCGTGAGTCTCCCTGACATTCCGGGAGAGTTGGCAAATATGGGATACACACATGCATATATGCAATATAAAGTCACATCAGAGCGCATACCAAAACTTTTTTTTAGCACATAAATGAACAACTAATAATATGAAAATCATTAATAAAAATATATGCTTTACAACACTTTTTTTTCATGGTTTTGAATTATGTAAATCAACAGAGATGTTCTTAATGTGTGCTGTACATATAATGCATTGTTATAGTTTATCTTACTTGTAAACACATGTTCTATCTAGTGGTACGCATACGTGTAGTTTGTAATACAAAGACGATACCGTGTTAGCTATCTCTATCAGTGAGCACTTACACCTGCCCTGTAGCTGGTGCAAATTATACGGCTGAAACCGAGTGTACTTACTAGAATCTAAGGACTTGACTCTACTGCATCTGTGTCAGAACGCCCTCGGCACGTCCTTACTTACATGGTCTACGTTCATCCGCCCTCTCTCTCCCCCATTCCGTCCTTTATGTTTAGACAGTCGTAAGTGTCATTTGTGTTCAGACATGAATTGCTTGAAATAATGGAACTCGAATGCACTTGCGCAGGTTTTCTGCGTAGTTAGCGGAGGGGTTACGGGAGCTGGTATCCCCATAACCTTATTAACCTGGCAGGGAATTAAATTGGGGCTTTTGTCTTCTTATTACATTTATTATTTATATTTATCCCTGGCGGTAAAACTTTGAAGCGAGATAAAGCCCTCTAGATTTATTAAAGAGCTTCCCACCCTTTAATAAATTGGCTCCTTAGTGTATGCAAAATCTCCAGCGAGGAAGCATTGACAAGCAGGGTCCCCATTAGCGCATGCACTAATGAGGTTTTGAGGATGATAAATAATATTAGAACAAAAGTTTTCTATTGTACCTGTCAACTTTAGGCACAAATATGTGGCATTGGGCATAGTTGTTCCTCTATTCATCCACGTCACTTCTGATCCACCAGCACTGATTCTGTCTAAAACTTCGACTCTAGCAGAGACGGAGGAAGGAAAGGCGCTAAGAGGGGAAAAGTGGAAGACGGAAAGGGGATGGCACAAGAGAATTGTGAGTTGTGGGAGCTGATGGGAGAAAAAGAAGGGGGAACAAATGGGATGGGGGCACAGGGAGACATACACACAAACTGGTTGTCTCTCCTCTTGCTGGCTGGATGGTCAGCTTGGAAGCAAAACAGAGAATGAAAAGAGATGGACAGTTCCTCTTTCTACTTCTGCTTCATGTATGAGCGCTGCAATGTTCAAAACTTAATTTTAATGTACTGCCCAGGCTCAACACATCAACTGCAGTTATAGCCATGGCCAGCGCCAGCCTAAGGTCTAACAGCACTCTGTGCAAGAATGTTTGGTGCCCCCCCCCACACTGTGCCCCCTCCTTCCTCATCACACTGTGCCCCCTTTTTCTTCACCACACTGCTCTGCTCCTTCATCACCAAACTGTGCCCCCTTCTTAATCAGCAAACTTCTCCTCTTCACCACACTGTGCCCCCTTCTACATTATCACACTTCTCTTCTTCATCACACTGCTCACCCTCCTTCATCACAACACTGTGCCTACTTCTCCTCTTCTTCATCACACTGTTATTCTTTTTCATCACCAAACTGTGCCCCCTTCTTCTTCACCACACTGTGACCATTCTTCATCACCACACTTCTCCTCTTCTTCATCACACTGGTCTTCTTTTTCATCACCAAACTGTGCCCCCTTCTTCATCACCACACTTCTCCTCTTCTTCATCACACTGCTCGCCCTCCTTCATCACTACACTGTGCCCTCTTCTTCTTCACCACACTGTGCCCCCTTCTTTATCACCACACTTTTCTTCTTCTTCTTCATCACACTGCTCCCCCTCCTTCATCACCTCTCTGTGCCTCCTTCTTCCTCACCACACTGTGCCCCCCTTCATCACACTGTTCTTCTTCTTAATCACACTGCTCCTCTCCTTCATCACACTACTCCCCCTCCTTCCTCAGCAAACTGTGCCCCTTCCTTCATCAACACATTGTGCCCCCTTTTATTTATCACAATGTGCCCCCTACTTCCTCAACACACTGTGCCCCCTTCTTTATCATCATACTGTGCCCCCTTCTTCATCAGCACATTGTGTCCGGCTCTTCATCACCACAATGTGCCCCCTTCTTCATCCCATTCTCCGCTTACCTATGGTCTTCTTATCTTCTGTCTTCTTTTCTTCTGGCATGGCTCCTCACTTGAGACGTGCTGATAACGTGATGCCCGACAGTGTGTGAGTAGGAGAGTGGAGGGAGCAGGACACCGGAGCTGGAGCCAGGCACTGTCCAATTGTGCCTTGAGCCGGTACCATCGAACGGTTTCTTAATGGTAATAAATTGTAAATAGAAAACCAGATAAGTAAGATAAAGAATACCAAAAATATGACATGCCTTAAAATGACTAAATAAAGGGTCAGCAGAGAACTAAAGTATAGGAAAAATATGACCATTTTTAAGGATTAGAAAAAACATGAAATTATGGTGGATAGGGAGTGAGCGGGGGAGGAAGGGGGGTAATGGTACAGCATTAATGGAAAGAGGAGGGCAGGGATCTATATATTTTTAATAAAATATAGGATATGACATATTTTCCAGCAGTGTATCCACCACGGGTGCACAATGTTCATTGCACACTGGTTCTTAGGTCAAAAGAGCCTCATGTGACCACTTGACTTGTGGGTCCAAGCTTCACCCATGGGGCAGGCCTGTCGACATCTGTTTTTTTTTCTTTTTTAACAAAAGTTTCTTTTGTTTTAGTATGGGAGGACACAAGTCTGGCTGCTTAGGAACTTATTGGGACTGGCCCTGTCCTATAGGACCCAATTATTGTAGTCCTTTATGGTGGTTACAGCCTTCCCAAGGAACAGCCTCCCTATTAAATTTCCTACTGCTATATGAGGTAAGGAGGCTCAATCAATACTTTTACATTCAAGTCTGCTAAGTTCATAAAACGCGCCTGCCATTATCCTATATATCATATGCCTAAGCACGGTGGCTTACTGGTTAACACTTCTGCCTCACAGCCCCGGGATCATGAGTTTGATTCCCGACCATGGCCTTATCTGTGTGGAGTTTGTATGTTCTCCCCGTGTTTGCGTGGGTTTTCTCCAGGTGCTCTGGTTTCCTCCCACACTCCAAACACATACTAGTAGGTTAATTGGCTGCTATCAAATTGCCCCTTGTCTCTCTCTGTATGTGTGTATGTTAGGGGATTTAGATTGTAAGCTCCAATGGGGCAGGGACTGATGTGAAGGAGTTCTCTGTACAGCACTGCGGAATTAGTGGCGATATATAAATAAATAGATGATGATGATGATGATGATGATAATATGTTACATTTTTCCTTAGTCACAAGTGTATCTCTGATGTCTTTTCCATTTAGCTATTTGTGATTAATTTCCTTTCCCTTATGGATGCCAATCTTGTAGTCAGAGGTCCACTTTGAAGTTTGATCACCTCTTTCCTAAAACATGGTGAATGGACAGAATTAAGCCACTTTAAATTAGCAGTGGTCAAACTGCCCATATTTGTGAAATCAAAAAGTAGGCAACCAATGTGAGATGAAGTGTGATCAGTACGTATAAGTTACACCTTACTTTCCGCTTCTATTCCAGATAAAAATGTGCTGGCGCTGAAGTGGTTAACATTTTCACCCAATCATCCTGAGTTTGGTGGGTGAGCTCCCGTGGTCCCATTTGAGACTTTTAGAACAGCCATTTTATTTTTTCTGAGACTATTTTGGGAAGACTACGACACCATGAAGCTGAAGAATCTTAAGTGACTGCTGAAACGAGTCGTAACTATCAAGAAAGGGCTTTTGCAAGCGACAAGTTCCATGCTCCATGAACACTCCTTCTGCATTACTGGGGGAAGTAATTCAATAGCAATAGAGAGAGTAGTGAAAGGAACATGAAGTGAAGGGTCATAAAAACATGCCGAGGGAATGCTAACATCATTACAGAAACACACAGATGGAGTAACATAAGTAGATGTACAAATTACTAAATAATGCAGTCACATTCCTCCCTGACATTGTTTGTATTTTGTCTTGAGTTCTTGCCCTTGTCATGACTTTGCAACTCAATATTCTATACAGTCATAAAAACTGAACACATATGAATTAGAGAAAAGTTATATAAAAATAGTTTACTTTATAAAGAGTTTAAGCAGAACATCTATTTAGGGTATGGTGCCACAATACGGGGACTAAGAACTATGTACATAGTAATGTATGAACCTCATTCATATGTTTCCTTCCTGAGCTGTATTTATCGGCGAACAAATATATATATATATATATATACATATATATATATATATATACTGATCAGCCAGAACATTAAAAACATCTGCCTAATATTGTGTAGGTCCCCCAAGTGCCTCCAAAACAGCTCTGACCCGTCGAGACATGGACTCCACAAGACCTCTGAAGGTGTCCTGTACCTCAAACCATTCCCGAAGAATATTTTCAGTGTGGCAGGGCGCATTATCCTGCTGAAACAGGCCACTGCCATCAGGGAGTGCCGTTGCTATGAATGGGTGTACTTGGTCTGCAACAGTGTTTAGGGAGGTGGTACGTGTCAAAGTAACATCCACATGAATGCCAGGACCCAAGGTTTCTCAGCAGAACTTTGCCAATAGCATCACACTGCCTCAGCCAGCTTGCCTTATTCCAATAATACATTCTGGTGCCATTTTTTCCTCAGATAAATGACGCACACGCACCTGGTCGTCCACATGATGTTAAGAAAATGTGATTCTTTAGACCAGGCTACCTTCTTCCATTGCTGCATGGTCCAGTTTTGGTTCTCACATGCCCATTGTAGGTGGTTTTGGTGGTGGACAGGGGTCAGCATGAGTACTCTGACCAGTTTGGTGGCTGCGCAGCCTCATACAATGCATTGTGTGTTCTGACACATGTCTATCATAGCCAGCATTAACTTTTCAGCAATTTGTGCTAGGGTAGTTCTTCTGTGGGTTTGGACCACACGGGCTAGCCTCTGCTCTCCACATGCATCAACAAGCCTTGGGCGCCCATGACCCTGTCACCGGTTCCCTGCTTGTCCTTCCTTGGACCACTTTTGGTAGGTACTAATCACTGGATACCGGGAACATTGCACAAGAGGCCATTTTGGGGATGCTCTGACCGTGTCGTCTAACCATCACAATTTGTCCCTTGCAAAGTCTGCTCAGATCCATTTTTCTTGCTTTCAAAATATCAACTGTTCACTTGTTTCCTAATATATCCCACACCTTGACATGTGCCATTGTAACAAGATAATCAATGTTATTCACTTCACTTCTCAGTGGTTTTAATGTTGTGGCTGTGTGTGTATATACACTATATGGACAAAAGTGTTCGGACGCTTGACCATTACACCAACAGGGACTGTAATGACATTGTATTCAAATACTTATGCTTTAATATGGAGTTGCCCCCCTCCTTTTTCAGCGATAACAGCTTCCACTCTTCTTGTAAGGCTTTCCACAAGATGTCGGAGTGTTTCTGTGGGAATTTGTGCCCATTCATTCTGTAGAGCATTTATGAGGTTAGGCACTGATGTTGGATGAGAAGGCCTGGCTCGCAATCTCCGTTCCAGTTAATCCCAAAGGTGTTTTGGGATGAACTAAATAAGCAAGCCAAAAATTTAATTTTAATTAATATAATGCAATAATTCTCTTCTATTCACACTTTCAATAAAATGTACAGAACTTAAGTTTAAATTAAATATATCTTATAAGGAAAGTTTTAAATTGAAGAAGAAGGATAAAAGGGCATATAGTGTCTAATCACCCCTGAATACAGGATGTCTTCAATAAAGACTCAACTAGGTTTTACTTAATCTCTTTATTGTAGAACATTGTACAAATAGGTTGCCTTGTAATAAAGACATTAAAGTGTACCTTTCATGGTAAATTTATATTTTCTGAAGTAGCCCTGTACGCACAGAACAATCTATATAGTATGCTAGCCAGTTATCCCCCAAAACTTACTATTTAAGTTATTTATTTTTTATTTGTTCCCTCAATCTGGCTATATCTCTGTGTAGATGAGTGAATATAATTAAAGGTCCTTCCTGCCTTTAACACACAAGTGTTGTGGTGGCTCTTTTGAATATTGGCCCTAGAGAGATTAATTTGTAAATCTCCCTGTCTCTATAGCTCTTAACATGCTGACCAGAACAACCTTTCCTGCACTGAGGAGGCTCGACAAGACTGAAAGAGGCTGTCTGTATGTGGAGGTTTTGTGTCAGTACATGTCTGTGTCATCCTCTAATAACCCAGATGTCTACTTGCCTTTTCTCCCGAAGTGTATGTGAGGGTACTGCATTTTGGGGGATTTCTCAATCTCCCAGATCCCACCTCTCCTTCTTGTAAAGAAGACAGGACAAGGCCTTGATGATGTGATTCTTGTCATCATAGCCCCCATAGGCAAACCAAGGGGGGTTTCCTAGTGCCTGGAAACCCCCCCCCCCCCAAGCCTGGGGCACTGTATAATTGAGGTGGCTAGACCCTGCTCCCGCTTCACACAGCTCTGCTTGAAAAGGGAGAGCTGCGTGTACCTAACAGTAGTGCACACAGGACTGCCCATGTATATTATGGGGATAGGAAGAGTTGGAGAGCAGCCAAGCACTGTCTAAAATTATAACCATGCCCCCATGCATGCTGGTCATGCCCATGGGTGGCATGGTGTGGAAACCCCTCTCTACAAATCCTGTGTTTGCCCTGCCCCCCGCTGCATGATCACATCACTGTGATGAAGTGAATCGCATCAAGACACTCCCCTTCATCCTTGCTCTTTGGGAGATACCATGGGGTACTTTATAAAGTTCGCCCTGTGGTGGAGCAGTAATTTAAATTGATGCCATGTACACGTCATTACCTAGAAGTCTATTATCCTTTTGGAGGGACTTACTTGCATAACACACAAGTGAAATAATTTTATGATGTTTGTATGGAGACAACAGGATCACTTTAAAACCCCTCTAGAAGCTGCACATAAGGAATGGCACAATTCCGTGTTCTATGTATTCTATGTAATATAGATAATCTTACAAATCTGGCTAACTTTCTGTGTATATTAAGCTTCTCTCTAAGGAATTGGGACACAAGGTGAAATTTAATAAGGGTAAATTAAAATATTTCTGGAATTGTTTACATTACGTACTTCTGGTAAGACCAGGGAACATGGGTTGAAAGTGGATAAGAAGTAATTTAAAATGAATAGATGTCAAGACAAGAAAGAATGTAGAGAATGTCCGATATTAATAAAAGGTTGAGCTGCATCTTTGCTTTCTACAGTACATTACAATTATTTTTCTAGAAGTTAGACCATTATTACAGTCATTTTGTAATTTTAGGGACAGGGCTGATATTACTGGCAAAGCCATGTAGCCGGCTCTTTTGCAAATTCATGGTTAGAAGAAGACAATTATGGCCCTTTGATTGAATATTCTAAGCCTGAATACTACATTTAAAGAGCAACTCAATCCATTAAATATCAAATGCTGTGTGTCATTGAACTAAAAAATAACTGTAGAGATAATACTCAAAGAGAACTTGTCAAGTCCACCCTTACCCATAAATTTCAGTTTTATAGTCAAAGGGCTGAATGAGGAGGACCATTATGATGCTACTTACTACATAATTGCCCACTTTTTGAACCTCCAAGGGACAAGTGTGGTGTATGTGATGATGCAATTATTTTTTGTGACTTTTCGGGAGTGAGAAATTTAATTTTGTTACTTGCACCACTGAGATACAGAGTGGCTATGAGCACGGCCATCTCAAATCATTCTGCAACAAGCCCATTGCCAAAAGTACATGATGTTCAACTTCTCTCCTGTGCCGAATCTCTTCCTTCTTCTTATGCCTTGATGTCAACTTTAGTTCGCATCATAGACACTGAACTGGAAGATGCTGCTGCCAAATTAATTACAGTAAACACTGTAATTACAGTAAACTACTTTCTAAGTTAATAATAAATAAAATACTTTTATGTATTTACTAAATTTGTATGTAAAGTGTTCATCACATGTTTGCAGATGCGATTGATGGACACCTTTGATTTCAGCTCCTAATTAATTTTAAACTCAAGTGCAAAATTTTCTTGTGTCTTGTGCAGATACAAATCTGACACTGATATAACCTTGTACACGCTAGAAACCTCTGTCTTAGGAAAGATAGGATAGTTTCAGTGGTAGGATTCAGCCAGTTCTCAGTGGTTCGCCAGAACCGATACCTAATTTTAGGCTCGGTTCGATGAACCGGTGACTACACCCATTTCGTTGGGGGAGGGGGGGAGCAGTTTCCTTGAAAAAAACATACAAAACCTCACCTGTCCGTGGCGTCGGCACCTCTTCCTACCTGCTCCGTCCGCACTGAATGTCAGGTGTGATGTCACCTCACGTGTGACATTCAGTGCGGAGCGGCGCAGAGAGGAGTTGGTGGCAAGCAAGAAGACAGAAGAGAAGAAGAGAAGAAAAAAGAAGAAAGAAGCCAATAGAAAAGGTAAGTGAAGGAAAGGAAGCAAAGGCAGCATGGCACAGTATTTTGAGGGGCAAAAGCAGCATGGCACAGTGTTTTGAGGGGCAAAAGCAGCATGGCACAGTGTTTTGAGGGGCAAAAGCAGCATGGCACAGTGTTTTGAGGGGCAAAACACATTTTTGTATACTTGAAACAGTCATTAGGGTAGAGAAATAGTTGCTAATTTATTTGAATCCCACCACTGGATAGTTTCCTGTTGCTAAAAATTATAAAATCCCAGTAAATTACACACAGCACAGTGGCTCAGTGGTTAGCACTTCTGCCTCACAGCACTGGGCTCATGAGTTCACTTCCCGACCATGACCTTATCTGTGTGGAGTTTGTATGTTCTCCCCGTGTTTGCGTGGGTTTCCTCCGGGTGCTCTGGTTTTCTTCCACACTCCAAAAACATACTAGTAGGTTAATTGGTTACTATGAAATTTGACCCTAGTCTCTCTCTGTCTGTCTGTCTGTCAGGCGCGGGCTGGCAATTTCAGGCCGGGGGGCGCATAGGCATCTGATGACGCGGCCGCATCCTGTGTCATGTGATGCGGCCGCCTGTGCGCTGACGCGGCCGCATCAGATGCGGCCGCAGGTAAAAATCGCTGGCCCTAACACCGGTAATTCTGAGCGGCCCGGGGGGCCGATGCACCCCTGCCCGCCGGCCGAGCCCGCCCCAGCTGTCTGTGTTAGGGAATTTAGATTGTAAGCTCCAATGGGGTAGGGACTGATGTGAATGAGTTCTCTGTACAGCGCTGCATTGGTGCTATATAAATAAATGGTGATGGTGATGATGATAAAGAGCAAGTAAGACACTATTTTAAATGTATATCAAAGATGATTATTACTGTTTATACTTAGCTAAGTAAGCACACTCTATCTCTTTCACTTGTCTGCAGCTGGTCTTCATGTTATGAGGGACATGGTTCTTTGCTAGAACATACAGTGACTGACAGCTTGGCAGACTTGCTTTGCAGAAATGCACTGTGTGAATTGGTTGATTCCTACACAGTGATGTCACAGTAGCTCAAATGACTGCATTCCCCGTTCATTGTACTACATCAGATCTTATTAGGACACTGTCCTAAATAGGCGAGGGCAGCTTCAGCTGTCTGTAATGGGTTGGGGAAGTAATACTGCTTTTTTTTAACTTCAATAGTATTTTTATTATTAATTTTTAAAAAATTATGGGGTACAGAAAGTAGAAAGGGATGGGGGGTGTAATACTGCTTTTTAATAAAGCTATAGAGCAACACCGATCAATGTCTTTTCTCTTTGTAGTTTATATCTGAAACGTTCAGTTTTGTGTTTCTGTAAAACATATATGCACTTGCTTCAAAACTTCTGACCCTTTAATGCTGTAATAACTGTAACTGTAATATTAAATATGCTAAAATGTCATGCAGGAGGGAATGGTGACAGAAATCATTTGATAGAAAGGGATGTAGGATCCTGTGGACGAAAGGACAGCCTGCACACAATCTACTGATTTATTGGGATCTGCACTGAAAAGAACATAACGACTCCGCTGGCTGTTTTACAATAGTTAGGTCCAATTATTCCCACAAAACATTCCTGTGTAGAAGAGACAGTGCTTTTTAAACAACGCTCCCTAGTGAAGCATTCCGTGGCAACACATCCACTCTGGCCTGAAACCGATCACTCAGTACGTGTATTGGTGGAGGTTGGATTTTACTCCAAATGCTGCATATACTGTATAATCTGCCATTTTAACAGATCGATTAAATGTAAATGCAAATTCTTTTCTATGAAAGAGCTAATTCTACAATCTAGATATGAATATTTTTTTTCAATTGTGTATATAGAAGTAATAATATTTTTATATATTAGTTTTTTTTTACAATAAGCACCAGCCAGAGGGTCTGTATTCATGCGTTTGACCAGGGCCAGAATAAGATTTGTGGTCCCCTGTCAATAAAATCATCATCATCAACATTTATATCGTCCCAGTAAATTCCGTAGTAAATTCCTTTACAATTGGGAACAAACACTGATAAGACAATACTGGGTAATACATACAGACAGAGAGGTAAGAGAACACTGCTCGCAAGCTTACAATCTATAGGACAATGGGAGTTAGAAACACAAGGGCATGTGCTACATCATATTGCACAATGGACCAGCTAGAATGCAAAGGTAAAAGTATTGACTGGGCTGTGTGTGTAGCAATGTTGGTCAGAGGGTTGTTGTCTTGCGTTAGCTGTGTAGAGGGTGGTAATAGGGAGATTAAGATGGTGGTTGAGGAATAGAAAATTGCCTGCAGTTAGATCAAGTCCTGTCAGAGACACCCACCATGACCTGTTATCCAGTCACAGTGGGTGTCGCAGGAGGGCGACTGATGATCTGACTACAGCAGGGCTGAAACGCTCAGTCAGCCACCCGCTCTGCTCGCTGTCTTGTACAGTGTAGTCTCCATTCCCGCCAACTTCTACATTCATACAGCAAGAGGGCTCCAGTGCTTTTATCCTTTAAAAGAGGATTGGGGGCGGGGCTGCTGAACCAGAGTGAGGGTACTGCTGGCAAAGCTCTCTTAATACATGGCATGCCAAACTGCTTGCTGAAAATGGGGGAAGCGAGCGGCAATGGAGATAGTTTATGGGGGCCCTGGTGCGTCTCCCCTGCCCAGAATCCACTCCTGCTTTTGCTTGTGGTATATGGTCCTGTGCTGCATTTTGCAGGAGATTATGTGGACCTCAGAATAGGGATTGTATTGATCTCTATGGGGACTGCCTGTTATGTCATTTACTGAGCCATACCTCCTAGCTGGGACAGCGAGGCTGCCTGACTGTGTGAGCGCGGCCACAACAAAACGAGAGCATGGCCGTGTCCATGGCAGGATGTCTAGCACATAGTTACTAACGTTTAGTTTCTCCCCTATGGTAGAACCTGAGGGGGTGGGCAGGTGGTCAGGTTTGGAAAGGGGAGTGGTGATGCGTTTTGCAGCATTGCACGGCAGGGGTGCAGCTGAAAAACATACTAAACTACTAAACTCCACCAACAAACGGATCCGGGAGGGTGAATGCTTCTCCAGGATGTCACAAATCGCACCAGCTAACCTCTCATTCTGGCTGCTCTGAACTGAGCAGGCGCTCACCTGGTCTTTTCAATACTCCCTACATTCACCTGATTGGCTAAGTACCTGTCAGCCTGTCTATTTAAAGCACCTGCCTCCTTACTATGGTGGCAAGATCTTCAGGTCTCCTTATCTGTTAGGACGTCTCCTCCTCTGGCTCCTGTTTATTGCTTCCACCTCGTTATACTCTGGATTCAGTAATCACCTTGCAGTCTATTGCTCTCCTGTGTATACATGTATCACCTCCGCAGTCAAGTCACTGACACTAGCCTGCAGATCGTTGCGCAACTCCTCTGATCCTGCTCCAGGGCTTCCAGCTCATCAGGACCTCAGCGCTTCATCACCCTGCAGTCTATTGCTCGCCTGTACCACCTCTGCAGTCAAGACACTGCCGCTACTCTGCAGATTGTTGCGCATCTCCGCTAATCCTCCTCCAGGGCTTCTAGCTCATTGGTAGCACTCCTCTCCCTTAAAACAACCTTTTATTGCTGTACTACCAGCGTTGGTGGAACATGGTAAGACTGATAACCACAGCTGGAGTACCGGCACAGCTTCTTCTCCCTTAACCTCCGAGTTCCCACTCTGAACAAACGGGCGTCACTGCACATGCGCAATCTCCGGCAGGGGGGCACTGGAAATGCCAGCTGCCAGTGAGCGGCACACACATTTCTACATTCCCATCAGTCAGGGGCGGGCTGGGCCGGGGGACAGGGGGGCATCATCCCCCGGGCCACTCAGTCTAACGGCTGTTCGGGCCGGCCGCCCCCGCCCCCCCTCCCCAGTGGCCGCATCATCATGATGCGGCCGCATCGAATGTCATGTGATGCGGACGCCTGTGCGCCCCCCCGGGCTGAAACTTGCCAGCCCACGCCTGCCATCAGTTGGGATAAAAGATCTGAGCTACTCACCTCTATTAACATAAACAGTTTCAGAAGTACATTGCAGAAGTACATTGCAAAAGTACATTGCAGAAGTACATTGCTTTCGATTATCCCTGCGCAGGAATTGCTCAATGAAACATCCACCACTGCAGATATTAAGCAGACATAACAGGCAGTTCCTACATAAATATTTGGCCGTTTGGGGTGTTTGCATTGTTTGCAAAGTTCAATTTTCTGAAGCTAGATGGCGCTACTGGATCTATTACTACTACTTTGTTACCAGATTCAATCCCTGCCTCTGCCATTAACCAGAATGATCTTATATTCACCAAACTTGCACCTAAGTCTTATTGAAATTGTTGGATGGCTGTAAAAAACAACAGACAGCTTTTGTGTGTATTAAATGTGTTGATGACTTTGAAGTATATAACTAAAATTGCTATATTCAGATGTGCGCTAAAATTTGTTTCGGCTGCGTTTTACCTGTCTAATAAAAATATGTAGTTTAATTCAAATGCACATTTCCAGGGAAGATAATTAAAATAGAACCATGCATTTATACGTTGCATCCTATACAAGCTTCTATAATTCAAAATATATATCAGTTACAAATCAAATACTGTAAGCTTTGCTTTTATATATAATAATGGGTTCAGTTCTAGTTTATTTTATTACCGCTAATAGATAGGAGTTTTTTCTTATTTTGAATTACAGGGGGGTTCCAGATTACAGTTTACCCTAGACCCTTTCTCCTCCAAGCTGGAATAGAATTGTTCCCTCCCATAAAAGTCCCATGATCCCAGAAATGTGGACTCAGCATTTGTAACTAAACCAAATATGAAAATGTCAAAATGAATGTGTCCATAGCCATAACTTATAAAATTCATGTTTGGCCAGAAGTTAACGGCCTTTATTCAGAATTGTATGTGTTTATTTTCGTTTGCCCTAAAATAACATCACAGACAGTTTTCTTTCCCCTCTCACAGTCACTGACCACTGGATCTTCAGAAGATCAAACTATTTTTAGGACATGCTCAGAACACGACTCCGTGAACTCTGAGTTAGCAGCCAATACAACTAAAGGTTGCAGATGGACAAACCGTGTTGTGATGTATGGGGGGGATCCAAATGCATTCTTTCTTTTTACATGGAGGGAAATTACTGGCTGGTTTTGCATGTAACACACAAATGCCAATCAGCTTCATTTTTTACACTGCAATTTAGAGTTAAGCTAGAACAATCCCCTCTCAACTCCAAATCTCTCTGCACATTTTACATTTGTTCCTCCCTGCAGCACAAGGGGCAAAAAATTGTACCTTATAAATGTATTTACTCCTAAGTCTAAAGGAGGACCACTGTGTGCATGCCTGAAAGCATCTCAGTGTCTCCCATCATCAGCTATTTATATAGCGCCACTAATTCCACAACGCTGTACAAAGACCTCAATGACATCAGTTCCTGTCCCATTGGATTTTTCCTTGCAAATCGTTATTTCTCTGTTGAATCACTCTGTATGTCTCTACACTGGCTGCCTGTTTTCTACCGAATCCAATATAAAATACTTTTACTAACCTACAAGGCCATCAACAAAGCTGCACCAACATACATCTCCTCTCTTGCAGGGCCACCTTAACAACATTATGGGCCCCCGGGCAAAGCAGTGCAGCGGGGCCCCTTCCTCTATATATGTGTATCATATATATATATATATATATATATATATATATATATATATATATATATATATATATATATATACAGAGAGTGAGAGATAGACATATTTGCGGGATTTTTTATTTTTTTTTGCAGGATTATTTATTTTACTTAAGAGCCCTGTCTATGGGGCCCCCTTGCCTGTGGGGCCCCCGGGCACCTGCCCATCGTGCCCAATGGAAAAGATGGCCCTGCTCTCTTGTCTCAAAATATCTCCCAACTCGGCAACTCCGTTCTGCACAAGATCTGCGTCTCTTATCCACCCTCATTACATCCTCCCATTCCTGGTTACAGGACTTTTTTCGGGCTGCACCCACTCTATGGAATTCTCTCCCTCGCACAATAAGACTCTCCTCTGGTCTACAAACTTTCAAGGGTTCTCTGAAAACTCACCTCTTCAGACAAGCTTATAATATTCCTCATCCACCCTCTTAACCTCACTACATTACCCTATTACCATCCGTTACACAATTTCACACAAGCCAACTACCCCCTGACCAACATTGTTGTGTGACAGGATCATTTAGCTTACGAGTCACTTTTACCTTTGCAGCCTGGCTGGGCCGAAATGCAAAATGTAGACTTAGCCTTAGCCTCATGTATCAAACTCCCATTGTCCCATATATTGTAAGCTTGCCAGCAGGGCCTTCTCACCTCTTTGTCTGTTTTACCCAGTTTGTTTATTAGTTTACTATGTTTGTCCCCAATTGTAAAGCGCTACGGAATATGTTGGCAATATAAATAAATGATGATGATGAGGATTGGAGCTTACTGACACAAACAGAGAGAGAGAGAGACTAAGGGCAATTTAATAGCAGCCAATTAACCTACTAATATATTTTTGGGGTGTGGAAAGAAACCAGAGCACCTGGAGAAAACCCACACAAACAAGGGGAGAACATACAAATTCCACACAGATAAGGCCATGGTCGGGAATATGTTTTAGAAAGGGCTAAACACATAACACACCCATGAGGTGCACGCATTGCCCCCTTAATACCATACATATAACAGTCGCGCTTCCAAGTGACGTGAATGTCACTGACAGTATCTTCTCATGCCGGAAATTGTTCACAGTCACCTTTTCAGGAAGTGGAATTAGGTGCAGGTTTGCATTACATCATTCGGAATGTTTCTGCCGATGTCAGTGGTGTCGGGATTCTCGCCGTCGCTAACACCTACCCTACCCCCTTGGATTACACATTTTTACTGTGGATTGCAATAAACAATAAACAATTCCCATTGGATTACACCTTGGAATACAAGAAGAATATTTTTTTTAATTAATAAATTGGAGTTTTTATTCCAATAAAATTTTATATGACCATTGTGTGCTTTATTTATATTTTATTACTATTTTAGCATAATTCAACTCTTACAATTATACTGGGAACAATTAAGTGGCAAAGATGCCACTAAAGGGGTCCTAATATTCCTTATTACCCGGTACCACAGCCCAGGGGTGCATTGGCGAACCCCAGCACTTTTCAGCTTGGGGGCTGGTAGTCTTTGGGACGAGTTGTCCACTCTAAGTATATGGATTTTTATTTTACTCATTTAAAATGTTCTGTTCAGTATTGCAAATATTTTTTTTTCCTTTGCACTTAATTCTTCTTGTCTATATACCTATTAAAACGTCAGCCTCCACACCCAGGGCTTATGCATAAAACCCTAGTTCTACATGTGAATGAATGCAGGACCGTGCAGTTCTGTCTCTCCTATTACTTGATGACTGTCCCGCTACATGTTCACGTGTTTTAACGGGAAGCTGGACTAACACATCTCAATGGTGCTTGTCTGCATGAACCGTTTAATGGCTGTGGTCTTTTTTATTTGAACCTTGTTATTTAGGTGTAGTGATCATTTTAACAAACCACCTATCAGTCTTTGACTGAAATGGGAAAGAGGTGTCTGATTGGACTTTATTCCCTTCAAGCTGAAAATTTGAAGAAGCGATGACCATGATTGTTATATGTGTGATGTCAGTTGTCAACTGCGTTAATGAAACCCCATGACATTTACAACCATTGAACATGCTGATTGATCCAAATTACCTACCCACAAGTGTGGATAAATTGGACTCTATCTTCTCAGTATAGGGATACAAATATGTGTATGTTATGTAAGGGAATCATCATCATCATCATCACCATTTATTTATATAGCGACACTGATTCCGCAGCGCTGTACAGAGAACTCACTCACATCAGTCCCTGCCCCATTGGAGCTTACAGTCTAAATTCCCTAACATACACACACAGAGGGAGACTAGGGTCAATTTTGATAGCAGCCAATTTACCTACTAGTAAGTTTTTGGAGTGTGGGAGGCAACCGGAGCACCCAGAGGAAACCCACGCAAACACGGGGAGAACATACAAACTCCACACAGATAAGGCCATGGTCGGGATTTGAACTCATGACCCCAACGCTGTGAATTAAGGATATATAGAGCCAAGATACAACGGTGATTATATGTTTTCATGTTTTTATTATTTATATTATTTGAACTAACCAAGAGAGTCTCAAGTCTCCCCATTTGCATCTCAGCGACTGTTAGATATAGCATATAATGTATCTATTGGTGTAGATCTGGGCTATCGAGAGGAAAGTCAGGACCTGGCGCAGTGGTTTCTTGTCCCACCCCTTCACAGTCTGCAGGGGCATCCTTGGCAAAAAGCTGGCGATGCGCCCACAGCCTAGGCGGTGTGACTACTTGGACCTCCCCAGGCTCTGCGCTCATCCTTGGCATATCGGAGGTGTAGTTGTGCAGACCGATAGGAGGCTACTTTAACCCCAGTTTCCACCCACCCATAATCTAGCTCGGATGGGTCTATTGATGAGTGGATGGGACTGTAGCTGTGGGCAGCATTGACTGCATCTGCGTATTGTACTACAGCTTATGATTTGAGGGAGTAAACTGGGCGTTCCCCCATAGTCAATGTACAGTAAGGGCACGCCAAACTCGAGCACACACAACAGCGTCCACATTAAGCTTTGGGCATTTCAAAGTTACTTGTTTGTCTGCCGCATCTCTTGCTCCAGGTACAGGGCTAGTCTAAGTCCTGAGTACTGGTGATGACACATATTCATGCTATAACATGTGTTTGCAATCAGGAGCATCTGTAAAAATGTATTTTTATGTTCAGTAGACATTAAGAGCATCCTAATAAATTTAAATATATATGTATATTTGTTACTGTTTGATCATTAATACTTATATTATTAACAGCTGACATTAATTCAGTTAGTTATTTTTTTTCTGTACGTTCTTTTGTGAATTTATATTCCACATAGGTATTTGGCGTATCCTGTAGAGCAGAGAGCACCTAGACCCGAATTCATCAGCGCACGTATCTTCACATCCGCTCTTCGCAGTCATTAAGTCATTAAGGAAAGTAAAGCATAAAAAGGGAGTAACGTTGCACCTGGGCAAAACCATGTTGCATTGAAGGGGAAGGTAAATTTAAACTGTGGGGAAAGATTTATAGTTGGGATAGTGTATGTCCTAGATCAACTTTAAATTTCAGTGTAAAACTAAAGCTATCAAGTACTTGTGTGCTACATGAAAAAACAGCCAGTATTTATCTTATGTGCAAAATAATAAACTAAGTAGCATCCCTTGCATTGCAACATGGTTTATCCAGGAGCAAACTTACAACTTTTTTTTTGCTTTGCTCTCCTTAATGACTCAGACTCCTTGTGTTTAGTAAATGCAATACCCATTATGTTGTTTTCTATGTGCATTTCAAGCTCGCATCCTTATAGGGAACATGTCATGATGGGGACTTTAGTGCATGGTCTGCAGATCTAAAGCTAGGTACACACTACACGGTTTTCGTCCAATAATCGGCTCAATCAGCCGACATACGACCGCTCGTTCAAGTCGGGTCAGTGTGTGTTGGGACACAATGGTTGAAAGTCTGCCCAAATGGACGATTGTCGCCTCATTTGGTTGGTCGTACCGTTAAATATTTTTGTTCCAATCACGTTTCCGTTGTGTAGTGTGTATATACGTCTGACCGATCCACAACAGTGAGTACTAAATTACAATAATTGCTCACGACAACATGGCTGTAAAAAGTCGCTAAAGGAATCCCTTTATCGTCCTAAACAAGGCTAATGTGTATGCAGTCCATGGACCGAGCGATCGGACCATCGATCGCATGTAAAATCGATTGGCATAAAAAGTTGGTAGAAAATTCTGTAGTGTATACCCAGCTTTTTAGTGATGTGCAGGACTTTCCAAAATGCACCTACTTAACGTACATTGTCCCAGGAAATCAATGTTCAAATGTTGGCCACTGCGCTGCTCCAGAGTTCTCTATAATAACATTAAATCCATTACCTCTGATGGTGCATTTTCCAAAATATATTCCCCTTCAGCCCTTCACTGTTCTTCTGAATACTTCTACCCGTGGCCTGATAAAACAGACAGCTGTCGGCTCCTTGATGCTCCTTCCCAGTTCATTTCTATTTAGAAATCAAGCAAAATTGTATAGCACTTTACTGAACTGTCATCTTGATAGCGATAAAGGCACCTCTCCAGCTTGGGCCCCAGTAAAGCAATGTAGAGTATGCCGACAGTATATGAATACATTTTAAAAAATCATAATATGACCAGGCTATTTATTGAGGTGACAGGCTTAAGAAATACACACCACAGGTTGTACATGTTTTTTCATATTTAAATAATTTTGTCTCCAGTTCTGTTCCAGGAGAGTTCTCAGCGGAACACAAAGGAAAATGTTGCAAAATCTCTGTAGTTTATGAGCACAAATATGCAATTGATGTTTGTTGTATTGCCCCAGATTAATAAACGTGGATTAAGAAATGATATGATACTTAAACATCTCAAACTAGCCAATATATCCAGCAGAGGTTAAAGCACCAAAGTACTTTTTTATGTTATAATGAATCTGTTAGTTATTTGCATACAATAAATGCAATGATTATTTTAAAATAAAGTTTAACAAGGAGACACTTTAGTTATAAGAAATAAAAAGTTAGATGTATGGACTTTGTTTTTGACACCACAAGTCTCCTGCATCAATGAAACAGGAGGCGCACATCACTACTGTGTGCTGTTGGGGCACCCTGCCCGTTCCACTATATAACTCTCTGTGGCTTATTGCTTTCCTCCATTACCCCTACTCACTCCATGACACTGCCGCTGTCACATACAGACCTCATTTATCACACAAGCACATTGGACAGATTGCAGTCTCCTGCAAGGTCAGCACATTCACATCCTGAAATAATCTGTGCTTCGGTGAGCATTCTGATGATCTGATCAGCTACAGGCTGTTCTACCCCATCAACTTCATAACTGGGGATACACCGATGAGCAGGAGATGAAGATTGAAGTCATAAAGATGCTTTGATCTAATGAACCATAGAAAGGCAGCAGATTCCAAAATTTATAATGAAAAAAAAAGTTGTGTTTATATTTTTGACTCTTCTTGAGAAACGATATGGGGTGTTGACAGTTCTCTGCTCCTCTGAATATGAACCAATGCCCCAGACTTCATCTGCACATTCTGTTCTTTACCGGAAACCAGAAATAGGCTATTAATAGATGATTATTAATCTTGTTTTGTGCTCCACGTTTCATGGAAAACTACTGTGTATCACCCATGAGCATGTTTTTCATCCTCTGCTTTTACTGTGACTAAGTACCAGCTCCACCACAAGACCTACCACAGATCTGGAGAGTGAGGACTAACCCACTGGAAAGAAATACAACCACTTGGTGACACTAAACCTAAATGGTTGGATGGCATTTCAACAATAAAAAAAATATGAGCCTCTGATAAATTAATAGTTACATTGACTTTGCAGGTTTCAAACATTTTACAAATGGAGGTAACATTATAAATTACATTATAGTAAAGCCTTTAGCTATGTCCCACAGCAAATATTGATAGAAAGTTGAAATGTTTGGGATGGGATTTAAAAGGGGTTGAATATATGCGATATTGGTTGAAGCACAGAGCGCAGAGAGCCTTGTATACAGAGTGCACTCAGAGGAGGGAAAGAATACCAGTGGAGTACCCCAGGGATCAGAACTTGGCCCAGTGCTCTTCATTATCTTTATTGGCAATATTACTAATGTTATTGAAGGGGAAGTCTGTCTTGTTTTACAGATTATACAAACATGTGCTACAGGACACACCAGGGAAGATGGTAAACAGAATTATTCATGATCTAGGTAAACTAGAGAAATTGTCAAAATTGTGGTAATGACAGTTTAGTGCAAAAATGAAACTCATACACTTGAGTCTAAAAAACAAAAAGGCTGGAGAATAATACTAACAGCAACATTATATCAACTACTGAGGAGGAACAGAATTTAGGGGGTAAATTTATCAAGCTGCGGGTTTGAAAAAGTGGAGATGTTGCCTATAGCAACCAATCAGATTCTTGCTCTCATTTTGTAGAATGCACTAAATAAATGAAAACTAGGGGCCTGATTCATTAAGGATCTTAACTTGAGAAACTTCTTATTTCAGTCTCCTGGACAAAACCATGTTACATTGCAAGGGGTGCAAATTAGCATTCTGTTTTGCACATAAGTTAAATACTGCCTGTTTTTTCATGTAGCACACAAATACTTGATAGCTTATTTGTACACTGAAATTTAAAGTTGATATGTGTGTGCTACATGAAAAAACAGGCAGTATTTAACTTATAAGCAAAACAGAATACTAATTTGCACCCCTTGCAATGTAACAAAGTTTTGTCCAGGAGACTGAAATAAGAAGTTTCTCAAGTTAAGATCCTTAATGAATCAGGCCCTAAAATCTGAATTGCTATAGGCAACATCACTACTTTTTCAAACCAGCAACTTGATAAATTTACCCCTAGGAGTCTCTATTTCAGGAAAGTTAAAGATAGACAAGCAATGTAATAAAGCAATAGGAAAGGTAAGTCAGGTGTTAGGACCCTAGTGTATGTGTGCTTGTGTGTTAGGGAATTTAGACTGTAAACTCCAATGGGGAAGCGACTGGTGTGAATGACAAATATTTTATGCACAGTGCTGCGTAATATGGTGGTGCTATATAAATAAACAATAAAAATAAATAGGTTGTATAGTGAGAGGAAATAGAATAAAAAAGAGAGAGGTGGTGATTCCATTATATAAGTCATTGGTGCGTCCCCCTCCGGGGATACTACAGGGGAGGAGAGCAGAAGAAGGGGAGTGGAGCAGTGGAAGGGGAGGTGAGCAGAGGAAGGGGAGTGCAGTGGAAGGGGAGGTGAGCAGAGGAAGGGGAGTGGAGCAGTGGAAGGGGAGGTGAGCAGAGGAAGGGGAGTGCAGTGGAAGGAAGGAAGTGGAGGGGAGCAGAGGCAGGAGAAGGAGAGGGGAAGGGAAGCAAACAGTGGCAGGGGAGGGGAGCAAAGAAGGGCAACAAAATTGTGCATAGTCTAAATCACAAAACTTACCAGGAAATGCTAATGGCCTAAACATAGCTTGGTACAGAGAAAGGAATGAAGGGATATGACAGTACCTTTAAAAAATATCAACAGGTATGATAGGTGCTTTCACATTTACCAAGAGCTTTAACATGGTCTATCAAGGGGAAGGGAGCACAGGAAGGGGAGAGGAGCAGAGGAAGGGGGAGGAGAGCAGAGAAAGGACAAGGGAGGAAGGGGAGGAGAGCAGTGGAAGGGGGAGAGGAGCAGAGGACTTGGAGGATAAGGGCACAGAGGAAGAGGACCAGAGGAAGGGAAGGAAAACACTGGAAGGGGAGGGGAGCAGAGGTAGCGGAGAGGAGTAGAGGACAGGGAGGGGATCAGCGGAAGGGGAGAGAAGCAGAGGAAGGGGAGGGGGCAGGTAAAGGGGAGGGGAGCAGAGTAAAGGGAGAGGAGCAGTGGCAGGGGAAGAGAGCAGAGGAAGGGGAGCAAAGCAGAGGAAGGAGAAGTAGTTGAGGGGAGCAGAGGAAGGGGAGGGGGCAGCAGAAGTAGAGGGGACAGAAGAAAGGGCAGTGGAGCAGATTAAAGCCAGAGGAGAGTAAGGGAAGGGAACAGGGCCATCTTAACAACATTACGGGCCCCCGGGCAAAGCAGTGCATTGGGGGCCCCTATAATATATATATATATATGTATATATATATATACATATATATATATAGGCCCCGATGTACTGCTTTTTTTAAATGTACTCGCTCAGTGACATTTGTAGTTTTTCTTTTGCAGGATTTTTTTTTTTGCAGGATTATTTATTCTTATTAAGAGCCTTGCCTATGGGGCCCCCGTGCCCGTGGGGCCCCCGGGCACCTGCCCATCGTGCCCAATGGAAAAGATGGCCCTGGAAGGGAACAGTGGCTGGGGAGGAGAGCAGAGGAAGGGGAGGTGAGCAGAGCAGAGGAAGGAGAAGGAGCTGAGGGAGCACAGGAAGAGGAGGGGGCAGCAGAGGGGGAGGGACAGAGGAAAGAGAGGGGAGCAGTGGCAGGTGAGGGGAGCACATGAAGGGGAAAGAGCAGTGGAAAGGGAGGGGGCAGAGGAAAGGGAGCGGAGCAGAGTAAAGGGACTGGAGAGGAAGGGAAGGGAACAGTGGCAGGGGAGGGGAGGGGAGGAGATCAGAGGAAGGGAAGGAGAGCAGAGGGAGAAAAAGTAGCGGAGGGGAGCAGAGGAAGGGCAGGGGTCAGTGGAAGGGGAGGGGGCAGAGGAAAGGGAGGAAAGCAGAGGAAGGGGAGCAGATTAAGAGCAGTATTAGAAGAGGTCATTTACGAACTCTAGAGTGTAGTAGGTTTAGGGGAAATCTGAGGTAAATATCCTTCACTGAAAGGGTAGTGGATAGGTGGCATAGCCTCCCAACAGAGGTGGCAGAAGCTAATACATTAGGGGAATTTATATACGCTTGGGATAGACACAAAGTTATTTTAGCTATAATATTCATTACTTAGTATACATTAATGAAATATAGTGACTTTACTTGTTTTTCATTTCTACTTTCCTTATTACTCTCTCAATGTGATTTTTTTTGCTTGTCTCTCACTTAGCTATTATATAACTCAGGAAAGCAAAAGAATATCATGGCTGCCTTTAGCTCCAGTGCAGTACTTTACAGTTTAAAGTTTTATTTCATGTAAGCAAATTTTTCATTGAATTTTTTTACATTAGAAAAACCTTAACAACATTAAACTAAAGCAGAACTCACATAGGGGTAGTAACAGTGTCATAAAATCAAACGTACACTATTTAAGCATAGTATTTAAGCATAGTGTATATCAGATAATATTGGTGTTTAAACATGCCATATAAGATTAAAGAAAACATTAAAAAAAAAAATTTTTTTGTGAAGTGTCCTTAGTCCACAAAAAGTGGTCTTTATCATTTCAAAATAAGCATATATCTCTATAATTACAGTTAAAGGTTTAAATATATTAGTCTAAGGGGTAAATGTATCAAGCTGAGAGTTTTCCGGCGGGTTTGAAAAAGTGGAGATGTTGCCTATAGCAACCAATCAGATTCTACCTATCATTTTGTAGAATGTACTAAATAAATGATAGCTAGAATCTGATTGGTTTTTCAAACCCGCCGGAAAGCTCTCAGCTTGATACATTTACCCCTAGATGTGCAGAACATTGCACCTTCTTTACATCAGTAACAGCAAAGAAACTAGTGGAGAAGAAGTGGATGCATTTCGATGTCCTTAAATCTGAGCCCTTTGCATGAATAAAAAATACTCCACAGTTCCCCAAAAAGTGGGAACAAATGTATCTCCTTTCCCAGTAGCTTATTTGAATATGTTAACAAATATTATTTTAGCTCTTTTGTTGCTTAGAGCAGAACTTTATTTTAACATACTGTAGATGAGAGAGAACTATAGTCTTACCATCCCGTCAAAAGGGAGGCTCTGACTAATGAGAAATATTAATCAGAAACTGCTGAATGCTGCCATATATCTATGTTAGTCCATCACACTTCCTTAGTCACAACAATGCATCAGGTTGTAGACAGCGTCGGAATGGCCTGCCGGGCAGCCAGTCTAATCACCGGTAGGCCCGGCCTTGTTGAAGCGGAGCTTACGTGGAACACCTGACTGGCGATGTCGGCGGCGCCAGTGTAAGTAACAAACACACTACTGCGCGGCTCTCTGCACCTGCGCGGTAGTGGGTTTCTGAATTTATTCAAGGCAGAGACTGGGGATGTTGTAAGACCTCAGCGGAGCCGGGATAAAGAGCCCCCCTCCCCTCACACATCAATCACGAGACGCCAGGATTCTTTCTGTCATATCACTAGAAAATGACTAACGTCTGGCGCCCTCTGTGCCTGTCAATTAGTGGCGGCGACTTTCATGAAGAATCCTGGACGGACCCCTAGTAATGCAGACAGGATCATATAGTTGCTGCTTTCACTAATACACCAGTGGCCCCTGCGAGACACCACATTACAGGGCAGATTATATTTCAGGCATTGGTGTCCGGCAGCTGGACTGGGCTGCTCAGTGATGCAGATCTGATTCATCAACGTTTACCATGAAATAACTATTGTCATGAATGTGAACTCTCAGGACATTAGTGTTTTTGGAGCGAAACTTGTGTAAGTCCTGAAACCTTTACAAGTTGGAGTTTGGTGATTATACATACTTGCCAACTTTCCCGGAATGTCCGGGAGACTCCCGCATTTTGCGAGAGTCTCCCGGACTCCCGGGTGAGTGTGGCAATCTCCCGAATTCTGCCCACTTCACTAGGAAGTGCCCCACTTCCTAGTGAAGTGGGCAGAATTAGATCCCAAACGCTGCGATTCCAGGTGAATCGCGGTGTTTGGCCCCGCCCCTGCTGTCCAATGGCGCAATTTGCGTCATGACATCACAGGGGGGCGGAGCCGAAATGACGCGATTTCGCTCGCCCGCCCCCTCACACCCACCTCCACTGGCTGGCTCCCGGAAGGGAGCTGAAGAAAGTAGGTAAGTATGCGATTATACCATGATCAGTATGAGTGAATGTTATAGCTGGACAGTTATTTTAAGTCTACATTATAAGTACTATTTGAAGTTGGGACACTGTTTTGTACAATTCCTGGTTATTCTGTAATAGGAATCTGTAAAAAATGAGTGTCAGATGCAGAGCGGGTGATACACAATGTACCTGGGTGTGTCCTACATAAACCCTGGGGGAGGGGGACCGACCAGATACTGACCTACAAACCACAGCCAAATATTCAGGAGACAATCCCTGCACCCGGTACATAATGTTACCTGGGCTGAATGTATAGATAATAATAACAATAATGATGATGATAACCAGGAATTGTTTTCACTTCAGCAGGGGAGGAGAAGTTTCTACTGCGGCTGTCTTCCTGTTATCACTAGTCGCGGCCGCCCAGAGGAGCAGGATGCCGGAGCTTTTCACAGTCACAGGTAAGTGACTCAGTGCGCTCCCAAGCCAGCCAGCCTGTTATTTTTTTAAGCAGAAAAGAACATGGCGAGTGAGAAGGGGCCGAGGCAGCATGGCAGAGTGTGAAGGGGGGTCAAAGCAGCATGGCACAGGGTGAAGGGGGGTCAAAGCAGCATGGCACAGTGTGATGAAAGGGGGCCAGGAGAAGGGGGGGGAGCAAAAGCAGCATGGTGGGCGCAGTGTGATCATAAGGAGGCACAGCATGGTGATTAAGGGACACAGTAGTGTGTGATGGCACAGCGGGCTTGTGGAAATGTAATGTGTGTGTGGTAGGTGGTGGCTAAGTATTAATTGTGGGTCCTATTGATTTAACGCCGGGGCTGGTTGGAATTTTCTAAATGTACCCATTATTTTTTTCAAATAGGGCCCCAACATTCCAGGATCCAGACAAGCCGCAACTAAAGAAACCAGCAGCCAAGAACAGGTAGGACAGTCTGTCAAATGTTCTGAGTCTGGTGCAGGCTTGACTAACCTGTGGCACTCCAGGTGTTGTGAAACACAAGTCCCAGCATACCCTTCCAGCAATAAGCTGCTATATATTGTCAAAGCATGCTGGGGCTTGTAGTTTCAGAACACCTGGAGTGTCACAGGTTAGCCAAGCCTGGTCTAGTGGGACAATCCTGATTTTTGGTGATTGTTCTGCCTAATCTAAGGGGCAGGTCAAGACTGTGTACTCTATATGCACACACTGCATTCTTTATATACTACACTATAGTGCTAGCTGTCCTTCGTGGGCTGACCACTCCCCCTCTAGTGTCTGGTCACGCCTCTATGATGGCTGGCCACACCCCCTCTGGTGGGCCCCTAGTGTTGCAGTCCCCCGGTGGGCCCTTCATGCCCCAGTCCGACACTGGTTGTAGATATTACTCCCCTGCAGCCTAAAATGATGTTTCACATGCAAATTTCACACCCAGTATCTGAATTTCCTCCTAACTCTAAATAAATCCCAATAAGTGTCATACTCTTTTCTTTTATTGCTTTTTTACATATTAAGATCGGCAACACCAGACAATGTTAGAGTAAAATATGTTCATTATGTTATATGTCATTATATTATTTTTATTACTCTCAGTATACAAGGAACAGGAAAACTACTGCACCAATAATACAAAAATGATCTTCCCCTGTTGATTGTTGGCATACTAACCTAATGTGACTTTATGTATCCCTACCAATCAACATGTACCATTGCAGTGCGCTATCGTGCCTATAACATTTTATATGAAATTAGATTTTTACTGAGAATTTGTCTTGAATACACTTTGCACATCTTCTATTCCTCAGGGTCTGCATTGTTGATAATGGGCTACACTGAGTCAGCATTGTTCAGCACTCACATGTAATGAATAGGAGGGATAGTATCGTTGGTCAACAGACTCCTGACTGTATTGTGTTCTATCAGTACAGAATGGTGGGAACTTTCAACTTCCAAGGTCCCAACGCCAAATGTTCTGAATACTAAGATATGCAAAACATCAAGTTATGGCAACAAATTTAAAACCTCGGAACGTGAAACCAACGGACACAAAGGACGTTGTCAAGGAGACGGATACATTTTCAAATTGCTTAAAAAAACAAGGAACAAAGCTACTTGTTAGAGCCCGTAGTATCAGTTTAAGCATTATTTTCTGTGAATAGTTTAATATCCGGAGAGTTTATTATTCTTTTGAGTCCTGTTTATATTTTGGTGTTCCTGCTTATCCCCACCAATGACTCGGAGTAACGCATATTAAAACAAGCACAATTACATAAGCCCGTGCCAGCAATAATATGATAACCATCTCTCCAAGAGGTTTTTTCTCTCTCCCATTCATATTGTACATTAGAAAAGCGTAGAAGTCGTGGGGAACATTTTGTTTTCCAGATATGGAGCAATCTGTTTAATTAAATTATTGAAAATTTCAAATGTAGTCAAATGTTGGACACAGAGTTGCAGAATCGTATTTTATAGCATTAAAATGTCATATGTGTATATAAAGCATTATGAGCAAATGATTGCAATACTACATTAAATGGCTCCAGTACCATGTATTTACAGATAACTAATCTCGCTGCCGTTACGTCACTTTTGCTATTTGCTCCAATAATGCTTTTTATTAGTCATTTGCCTGTCTCTAATCTGTCGCCTTCTTTTCCTGCTGGAATCAGCTGACAAATGCCAAAGCTGCCGTCTGCAAATAAGATGAACTGGAGATAGATTCAGCAGTCTTCTAATATAAGGGAAATATGGCCGTCACCTCTATGCATTGTGGGAAAGATAGTGAAGGCAGCAGTGTCTTTCT
Source organism: Mixophyes fleayi (assembly GCF_038048845.1). NCBI lineage: Eukaryota > Metazoa > Chordata > Amphibia > Anura > Limnodynastidae > Mixophyes > Mixophyes fleayi. Next base: position 436,416,368 of record NC_134402.1, on the reverse strand, counting down.
GAATTGTTTAGTAGCTAGACAAAAGTTTATTTGATGTTTTAAATATAATAAAGTGCTTTTTGTATGCACACATAACAAATCTAGTTTATATGCTCGATTACATTAGTAGCTTAAGGCAGGGCCATAACTAGGGCTGTGCGACAGAGGCAACCGCCCTGGGCGCAACGCTGAAGGGAGGCGCAATTTAGGAATATTTTAGGTTCATTTGGTTAAAATTGAGGGCTAGGGGGGCGGCATTTGTCTTTCTCGCCCCAGGCGCTAGAATTTACGGCTCTGGTATACTATTAAGTTACCTTTATTGTACAGTTTCACATATAGGGGGAGATCAATTTAGTGCGATGTATCTTCGGAGCAGTGCGCAAAGACACATTGAAGATGGAATGTACGCTAATTTTTTTCTCATGTCACATAGAGGTGCGCAGAAAATTAGTGGAGATTCCTTACTGTAATTGGTGGAAATGTGTGCATCTAAACATCAAGGCGATGTTCTGCAGCTCCTCGCTCCTAATTGAATCCCTCCCTTAGAATTAGTGAATTTAATTTCTGCAGTTTTATTTCTTGTTAATTCAGGGTTATACTTGTGTGCCCCTTATTCTGACCTGTAGAGAGGTCACGGGGCACACAAACACAAACAACTGAGAGGTCAGTCTCTAGTCTCTTTCTCTGCAAATACAGGGTGCAGGGTTACCCATGGGTAGGCTGCAGGGGAGCCCAGCAGCAACTAATGGTTCCATCATTGAGAAGGCTATTGTTATCCAGAAACCAAATGGCTTCACTTTGAAATTGTCACAGCACTCGCGATATTTCTTTATTGAGACCACCACTGCGGTTTATGGATGATACATAAAAAAAGGAGAAATCGTGTACACAAAGTGTACAGTCATGCCCAAGTGTTTTGAGAATGAAACAAATATTATTTTTCACAAAGTTTGCTGCCTCAGTTTTTATGATGACAATTTGCATATACTCCAGAATGTCATGAAGATTAATCAGATGAATTGCAATGAATTTCAGTCACTCTTTGCCATAACAATGAACTTTAACCCAAAAACAACATTTTCACTGCATTTCAGCCCTGCCACTGACATGAGGTCAGTGATTCTCTCGTTAACACATGTGAGATTGTTGATGAGGACAAGGCTGGAGATTACTCTGTCATGCAGATTGAGTTAGAATAACAGACTGGAAGCTTTAAAAGGTGTGTGGTGCTTGAAATCATTGTACTTCCTCTGTTAACCATTGTTATGTGCAAGGAAACACATGCAGTCATCATTGCTTTGCACAAAAAGGGCTTCTCAGGCAAGGACATTGCTGCTAGTAAGATTGCACCTAAATCAACCATTTATCGGATCATTAAGAACTTCAAGGAGATAGGTTCTCTGATGAATCCACCTTCAGAATGTTTGGGGCATCTGTAAAAACTCTTATCCAGAGAAGTAAAGGTGAGCGCTATCATCAGTCCTGTGTCATGCCAACAGTAAAGCATCCTGAGACCATTCATGTGTGGGGTTGCTTCTCAGCCAAGGGAGTGGGCTCACTCACAATTTTGTCTAAGAACACAGCCATAAATAAAGAATGCTACCAAAACATCCCCCCAAGAGCAACTTCTCCCAACCATCCAAGAAAAGTTTGGCGATGAACAATGCCTTTCCCAGCATGATGGAGCACCTTGCCATAAGGCAAAAGTGATAACTAAGTGGCTCAGGGATCAAAACATCAACATTTTGGGTCCATGGCCAGGAACCTCCCCAGACCTTAATCCCATTGATAACTTGTGGTCAATCCTCAAGAGGCGGGTGGACAAACAAAACCCACAAATTCTGACAAACTCCAAGCATTGATTAGGGAAGAATGGGCGTCCATCAGTCAGTATGTGGCCCAGAAGTTGATTGACAGCATGACAGGGCGAACTGCAGAGGTCTTTAAAAAAAAGGGTCAACACTGCAAATATTGACTCTTTGCATAAACTTAATGTAATTGTCAATAAAAGCCTTTGACATTTATGAAATGCTTGTAATCTTACTTCAGTATACCATAGCAACATCTGACAAAAGGTCTAAAAATACTGAAGCAGCAAACTTTGTGAAAACCAATACTTGTGTCTTTCTCAAAACTTTTGGCCCCTGCACCCATTATAGGTCCTCCTCTGAGAGATTGTGACTGAGTTATAAAGTGGGAATGTTACTCATTTACCTTGTGCATTCTTTCTAAATACTCTAGATCTGATTAGAGCCATATTATTTGCTTTCCTGTGTTTACAATACGAAGAGCGCATGTCAATCCATCACAGGTATAAGACCACCTTACCAGACTCCTCTGGGACAAGGTGTTTGTGAATGATCTGAAGTATTGTGTCTCTTACCATCCAAATCTTGACACGTGGTTCTTCTGCTGCGGAATGTCTGGGACCACGAACACTAGGGGGAGACTTGGGGAACCTCCTGGCCCACCCCTAACTGTGACCACAAACATAGATTTACCACACCGTTTTGGTGCAGAAACCACCTGGCACATATATTGACAAATAATAGGGCAGCCACTCATTTTTATATCTTTTTTTTTTTTCTATAAAAGTAATCTTTGTTTGAGTAAATAATCACAAAAGTCTCACATAAAGAATTTCAATTCAATGTAGTAAAAGATCAGGATTTGGAATACGAACAACACATCATTACATGTAAATGAATAACAAGAAATGACTTCTCATTAGTGTCTGTATACTTAACTGCCTTATTAGTGAGGAACCTCAGGCACATTAGCCTAGAAAACACAAATAGACTTAACTAACACGAATAGATTACCATTCACTAAATTATGAACCTGAATAACTTTTTTTGCGTGTCTTCACAAAAGACATAGAACACCTATCACATTCCACAACTCAATCCCCCTAAAGAAAGAAATTAGTAAAGGTTCGCCTTGGTCTTTGATGGCACTCTCTTTAACCTTTAACCTTTTTTCATGCATCTAGACTGCGCAAATAGGCTTTGAAATCAGCAATGATAAAGTTTAGGATCACAGTATGAGTCCTTTTTTGTTCCCGGTGATTGAATTTCACTCCTCACTTGAAAAATATTGATGTAGTGCAGTTTGAACCATATAGAATACTCATGAAGCGCAGGACGTCCGCTCCTCGTAGGTGGCAGCTAAGACACAAAACGTCCGCCAGCAAACTCAGTGCCTCTGTTTAATTGTATTCTGGCACTTGTAATTCCAGAAACTTATTTAGCAATGATCATCAGATAACTTGAAAGAAAATACTTCTGACAATGTGAATCAGTTAAGCAGTCCTTCAGACCTAATTCCCTCTATTCCTAACACCTGCACCCTATTACAATATCTTGGTCCAACAGCATGAATTTTAAGTATAACCAGCTTTACTTGTCTGCTGCTTGGCATTATGTCTCAAAACGTAGCTTCTCACACCAGCCCCTCTTATTGTATTTAGACTCATCCCTGTGTGTCTCTCCTTCAGTGATTCTCTGTTTCTTTACTTACTTTATAGCTTTCTCCTCACCGGAGCAGATTTAATTAGACGAGAGGTGATGCGATTTGTCTCTGTGACAGTCTGCGTGTTGGAGCTTTTACAGAAATCTCTACTCATATTCCCCCGTGTCCCATAAAGGTGCGCAGAAAAAAAAGCTGAGATTTCTTATCATCATAGCTGTCAATATGCACATGTGAACTTTGAGGCACCTCGTGCTGAATTAATTCTGCCCCACTGCATTTGACTCCTCTTCTCACGGTGTCTGGCCCCTCCCCTTACTGTGTCTGACTCCTCCCCTCACTGTGTCTGACTCCTCCCCTCACAGGTAAAATGCATTCACAACAGGATGTGCGTAAGTTCTGTAGAGGATGCGGACATTTTTTTTTAACATTTTACAATTGTAAAAGACCCATTGTGTCTTTTTTTTTCCAATCATGCCCCATTACCTGTCTACTGTCACAGGCCAGATACATTGCCTAGTAAACTGTATCTAGCATCACCTGAAACACGCATGAATCCTTCTGTCCTGGTTTGGGGGGGCGAGGAGCCACTGTAAGGTTGAAAAAATGTACCGTCTCCCCTACTTCTCCACACGCTGTACAATTCAAACCAACAGGCGCAGCGGTTGACTTGAAATGCTGTACCTTTGCCCCATCATACAGCCATTTTGTTTGCCAGTAGAGGCTGTATTATGGAAGTCTGATAAAGAAGCACTGATGTAATGCTGTGAGTAGTCACAGCACGATACAGGAATGAGAGGAATTACTCCTTCGCACTGTTTAAGCCAAGCTACAGTGGAAAGTCCAGGTAGTTTTGAACAGTGTATTCTGCCCAGGGGAGGTAACAATAAGAGTTGCAGGAAATGCTGCGGTTACGGGGCCCAGGGTTGAGCTGGGTCAACCCCTCCTCCCCTCCGAAAATCCTGTTTTCCCCAAAGGCTCCCACGATGCAATGTTCTGCCCCTGATTGCACCTCCATGTTTTAATATACAAATACCACTATTAGGGGTAAAGATCTCTTTAAAATGGTTAACCATGCCATCATGACAGAGGCGGAACTACCATTAGTGCGGCAGGTGCCGTTTACCAGGGCCCTTAGAGATAATGGGGCCAGCTGCAGGAGGTTCGGGGGCCCTGGTTCCCTCCTCCCCGCCTCCCTGCACCGGCGCCCACAGCTAGCTAATTCCGCCTCTGCATCATAATATTTGTTGTAGTCTGTACAATAACCAAACATCCCGTCACCCAAAAGCCAAAACATAAAAAGATCATCGTTATAGTATACATAATGAATAGCTCTATTTCTAGACACTGCTGCTGCCCCTTACTTTATGAAAAATGTTTCTCTTATCCCACAATATAGTCCATGTGCGGCTGACTTACATCTCTAGCGTAGAAATCTGGCATATTTCATATATTAGTAACTTCACTATGTTCTGGTATTCACTATTTAGCTGCTTCACATTTCAAGCCAGAAGGCCTGTCACCAATATAATGTAGATATATCTTAGTACTTCATAATATAAGTCCGTCTTTGTGCTATTTTGATAGAAAACACACTGGATGAAAAATGTAAGTTGCATATTGAAGCTGTTATTTTGCTGCATGAACTGTGTTTGTTCTATAGGAGTTAAACACAATATATTCCACATGTAGTATATTTATAGCATAAAAAGTGTTTATCATTTGGTTAAAGGGACACTGTCATCAGTATTGTATATAAAATAAATATTAATCTTAAGTCAAAGTTATGTATTTTCTACAGATTTGGAGCACAATATTATTAATACTATAATGTATACACTGGCAAACGCAGAATTTGTAGAGGGGGGTTTCCATACCATGCCGCCAGTGGGCGTTACCAGCATGCATGGGGGCATGGCTTTAATTTTAGACAGTGCTTGGCTGCTCTCCAACTCTTCCTATCCCCATAATATACATGGGCAATGCTGCGTGCACTACTGTTAGGTGCATGCAGCTCTCCCTTTTCAAGCAGAGCCATGTGAAGCGGGAGCAGGGTCCAGCCACCTCAATTATACAGTGCCCCAGGCTCGGAGGGGGGTTTCCAGGCACTAGGAAACCCAGCCTCAGTTTGCCTATGGTATATCTGGGCAATTCAGACTTGTAGAATGTATTATCATGTCAGATATTCAACGGACGTGGCATCTGCTAGAATGCACTCAACAGTGGTCGAAGTGGGCTGGCATATAGTGCCACTTTTCCTACTGCCTTCACTGCAAAACTATCAGAGTCCATTCACTTACATTTCCCATACCAACACTTCTAAATTTCCACTCTGAGCACTGGACTCACCCTAGAACAACTGATCTGATACCTAGTACATCAGAACCATTAGATGTCATCCTCCATTAATTTCTGTGCAAAAACACTGCTGTGCATTTTATTGGGAGTCATGCCACCACTTCTCCTACTGTCTTCATTGTAACACTATCATATTCCAGTCACTTACTTATTAACATGGCCCTTACAGTATTGTTATTTTTTACAGTCATCTTTTACTGCCAGTGCGATATTTGTGGAACAGTCACACCTGCTGATCCGGACAGTGCCAAGTGTTCCTCCTTGGTATCAACATCACAGTGGACTCAGATAAGAGCTGTTTTTATGCTACCTTTTATAATGAAGTAATTGCAAGTGAGAGCTGAGGATTCTGTCTGTAGCACATCTATCGAGCATTTGAAAAAATGTACACTGCTTTCATTCGACGGTTTCATTGATTGTCCAGCAATTTCTACACCATGAGCACCATTTTTCCCTATGTTTTTAGATCCTAGATCAGTGGCTCCCAAACTTTTTCAGTTCGCGGCACCCTTAGAGTCTCCATAATTTTTTCAAGGCACCCCTCCAAAATAATTAGCGAGCAGTCCCGTTTTATAAGTAATTGGGTCAAAATAACGTAATAAGTATTTAGGTCAGGACAGAAATACTTTGCAAAAATGATACACATAAATCCAATGGGAAAAGAATATTTTTATATATTTTTTTCAATTATATTTCTGTCAAAGAATAATTTACAGCTAATATTAAGAGAAATAAGATCAAACAAAATAAAACAACATGTACAAAAATCATTACACTGTGCCCCTTCACGATCACACTTTGCCCTTTCATTTTCACACTGTGTGCCCCTTCACACTCCCTTCAGCCACACACTCTGTGCCATTTCATCGACACACTCTGTGTTCCCTTCATTTTCACACTATTTGCCCATTCATCCACACACTCTGTGCCCTCCTTCATACACACTCTGTGCCTCTTCATCCTCACTCTGCCCCCTTCATCCTCACTCTGCCCCTTCATCATCACTCTGCCCTCTCCTTCATTCTTTTGCTCCTACATTTCTGTTTCCTATCACCATTTCCCCTCTGTTTCTTTACTTACCATACTTGGTCTCAAGGCCGCCATCAGGGGGGTACGGGGGGGTACTGTTGTTCCGGTCCCGGGCTCACCAGGGGGCCCGCTGCCTTCCAGTCTCCGTTGGTCTCCACTGCGTCTCCGCTGGTCTGCGCTGCTCTCTGCTGCTGTCTGTTGCTGCCTTCAGCTGCTGGCTGTCAGCGTGACATCCAGGCAGCAGAATGCGATCGCAGGGGTGGAGGAATCATTCCCCTGCGATCATGTGATCCGCATGTGACAGCCAGGCAGCTGCCAATCATGATCACAGGGGAATCATTGCTCCGCCCCTGCGATCATGTGATGTTCCCTTCTCACTGATTGTGTGGTGTGACCTGACGTCACACCACTGTTCCCGCCGCCGCAGAAGAAGAGGGAGCAGCGAGCAGCAGCTGCAACATCTCTGTAACTGTAAGTATATTTTACAGATTTTTTTTTCAGGTGTATCTGTTTGGGTGGGGGGGAAGGCGCTCATCAGGGGAGGGGGGGCGGCCCGCGTCATTTGTACTGGGCCCCATGATATTTGATGGTGGCCCTGCCTGGCCTTCTTTCTTCTATTTCTTCTGTCTGCTCTTCTTACCAATCTGGCAGGTGCCTGAAACCCAGCAACTTCCTCTCTCCTGTCGCTTCTCACTGAATATGTCAGACATGATGACGTCACGCCCGACATTCAGTGAGAAGCGTGGAGGGAGGTGAATGATGGATACCGGGCGCTGCCAGATTGGTACGTATTTTTGTTACTGGGCCACGGCACCCCTGTGACAGTGCTGTGGCACCCCTGGGAGCCACGGCGCACACTTTGGAAACCTAGGTCCTAGATTATTCCATTTCGGGTGTGGATATTTAGAAGAAAGGAGCTACATGTATGTGGACTTTATTTATTTATTATGGCTTATATGTAGGGAATTGTTTATGCATTTCGTGTATATAAATTTCAGCACAACAAGGAAACTTGTACACACACACACACACACACATACAGACACACATACAGTATGTATATATACAGTGGTGGAAGTGGGGGTGTCTCCTACTGCCTTCATTGTAGCCCCTCCCTGTAACTCTTGCTGAGAAGTGTGATGGTGCTTGTCTGATGTCTGGTGCAAGCGCAGGGCTGGGCCACCCTGGGGGGAGAAACTCCCCTGGCATGCCCCAGGCCTCTGGTCCTGTTCTGGGAGACAACGTCCAGGTCCAAACAGTTGTACTTTCGAAACCTAGATATTTCTCAGCCAGATAATATGGTGAATGTTACCAGAGCAAGTGCAGTGATTGTGGAAAAAGGAAAATATGAAGGAAAGAAAAAGAATGTGACACAGAAAGTAAGTGCACTTACTAAACAAGACAAAGGTTTGGAAAGTCACAGTAGCAGCAAACAAATGTAACAGCAAATGCAACAGCTTCAAACAAAGGTAATGCAGAGTGTGCACCTGAGCTTCACCTAGCAGATAAAATCCCTGCACTTGCAAAAAAAAAAAATAGAGGCTTTAAAGAAAACAAAGATGACAATACAAAAAAGGATTGAATGTGTGTGATATCCCAACCAAACCCTGAGTACTCCAGGGTGTATATACACTATCTATATGGAAACATATAGATATATATGTGTGTGCACTTAGCTATATTTATCTCTCTGCATAATTTGCTGTAATTACCTATATTATCTGTTGTAATTGCTTATGGAAACAGCTTATGTGTGGGGGTACCTACGCCATTGCCCACATACACTATTAAGTGACTTGTGTTGCTTTAAAATATACAGGGATAATGTATATTGTATGTTATGCCAATAACATGTAACCCCTGGGGATGCTGCAGTTTGACTTGAGCACCCAGGGGCTACTAATCACAATTGCATCAGTAAGAAAAGAGATGGATATAGCTATTTACCAGTCCAGGAAGAGAAACTACATCTCCCACAAGGCTACTGTGAAAAGGAGGCGTGGCCTAAGCAGACAGAGAAACCAGAGGGCGGAGAGTGAGAGGAGCACCCTGAGAGAGCCTGAGCTGTGTGACCAGTCCAGATAGGCAGGGCTGCCAAGAGGAATTCAGGGCCCCGGTACAAAAAATTCATGGGGCCCCCCTCATAGCTGAGCATGGTAAAAAAATTTGCGCCGGCCAAAATTTTTCGCGGTTGTGGTCGTGCATTTGGGGATGTGGCAAATTCGCCATTGGGGCGTGTCTAACACATCAAAATCACTCGGCTCTCAATTCGCACGAGCGTCACATATGTCCAAGCACTCCTGGCTTTCAGGACATCTAGCACCAAAATGTAGTATAGAAAAAAATGCAGTGTGTACACAAAGAGTTCAGTCTTGGCCTCCACCTTACATTGGGCACAACACTCACCAAAAATTGACATTGTCCCTACTAGAATCACAACATTTCACATACTGTCCTGCTCTCTCCTACCTGTTCTTCTCACTTTCACCACCTGTTGCTGCATGTTTTTTTAGTTGCAGCTTGTCTGGATCCTGGAATGCTGGGGGCCCTATTTGGAAAAAAATAGCTACATTTAGATAATTCCAAACAACCCTGGCGTTAAATCAATACCATCCACGATTAATAATTAGGCCTTCCTCCAGCTCCAATATTACAATAATGTGCCCCTTCATCATCGCCATGCCTTATGATCACACTGCGCCCTCCATGCTGCTTTTGCCCCCTTCATCTGGCTCCCCTTCATCACACTATACTATGCTGCTCCCCCCCCTTTTTCAATCCCACTGTGCCATGCCTCCCCCCTTTTTAACCCCACTGTGCCATGCTGCCCACCATTTTTTAACCCCACTGTGCCATGCTGACCCCTGTTTTTTAACCACACTGTGCCATGCTGCCCCGTTTTTTAACCCCTCTGTGCCCCCCCTCATTTTTTAACCCCTGTCATGCTGCCCCCTCCTCATTTTTTAACTTCTCTGTCATGCTGCCCCTCTCCCCGTTTTTAAACCCTCTATGCCCCCCCTCATTTTTTAACCCCTGTCATGCTGCCCCTCCCTCATTTTTTAACTTCTCTGTCATGCTGCCCCCCCCCCGTTTTTAACCCCTCTATGCCCCCCTCGTTTTTTAACCCCTGTCATGCTGCCCCCTCCCTCATTTTTTAACTTCTCTGTCATGCTGCCCCCCCGTTTTTAACCCCTCTATGCCCCCCTCATTTTTTAACCCCTGTCATGCTGCCTCCCCGTTTTTTAACTCCTCCGTGTCCCCCCTCGTTTTCCTCCCTGCACTTACCTTTTCTCCTTTCTTGGTCTTCTCTGCTGCTCTGTGCTCCATTGCTCCAGATTGACTGAATGCTGGGCATGACATGATGACATCACACCCGGCATTCAGACAGTCTGAATGGAGCACAGAGCAGCAGAGAGGAGGGATGCCGGCTCCGCGATCAGGTGAGTATGTTTTTTTTTTTTTTTAAACTAGCCTGCTTCCCCCACCAACGACCGAGCCCCCCCCCCTTCCCCTGCAAAAAAAAAAAAAAAGAAAGAAAGAAAAAAAACGTTTAAAAAAAAAAAAAAAAAAAGCAGCAGCGCAAGGGCCCGGGCCGGGCCCCCTGACATGCCCGGGTAATTAGTACCTGCTCCCCCCCTCTCGGCGGCCCTGCAGATAGGTGACCCTAGGCAGAAGGGCACTGGATTGGTGGTCTGAGCAGAGAGTACAGACAGTCTGCAGAGATATCAGAGCAGAGTGGAGTGGTGAACAGAATCTGCTGGGAAGTCACAGGTTGAAGCTGTAGGAGGAGGTCTGCATGCACCTCTGAAGAAGGACATGTTACAAGTCAGCCATTTTGGAGATAATCAAGTTCAGACCTGTGACACACACTGGTGCAGATAAGTTACTGGTTATTTTACCTATCTGTTATTATTCAAGTGGGGTTTGGACTATATCTGGCCACAAGGGCTGAAAAGTCAGGGATAGATTGGTGGGCAGGTAAATGTGCACCAAGTGTTTGTCTAATCAGCATTTGAGCTTATACCATAAGGTGATCGGTTTAGTGTTATAATAAAGTTGTGGAACTACAAGTCCCAGGATACAAATAAGAAAGGATACAAGTTGAGGATCTTACAGTTGTTGCTACAGGAGGGTTTGCATACTGTCACTGCTCTACCTTACTACAAGTGATTTAAATACCTCTAAAAGCTGCAAACTGGACACATGATGCTTCCATGCCATGCTGCATACATACAGAAGGGCCCCCAACTTGCAGTGCACTGCTCCATCTATGTGGCATGTTTGAATACTGCTGATGTGTGTGTTTAGCAGTACATTGTAGAGCATACTTGCCAACTCTCCCGGAATGTCCCGGAGACTCCCGAAATTCGGGTCAGTCTCACGGACTCCCGGGAGAGCTGACAAATGTCCCGCATCCCTCTACTGCGTTCCAAAATGAAGCAATTCGCGGTGAATCGCATCATTTTGGCCCCACCCCCTCCCGCCCTCCAGTCACGCCCCTCTCCTGGAAACAAGTTTCCAAAAGTAGGCAAGTATGTTGTAGAGCTATAAGTAAAAAGATATACTTCACCCCTTGAGATATTCCCTGTATCAGGAGCCAGTAAGGTTAGCATCTGATATATTTTTCCAGTGTATAAGGCTGTGACAATTAATGTTTATATTGTATGCTGTTAATATTATTGATTTATAGCGAGTTATTGTGTTAACTTGGTGTTCATAGTAAGAAGTGGTGCTCCACTTTCATCCACACTGTCTTATTACTGTATTGTATTGTTCGTACTATTATTTCAAATGATACCAAATTATATTTTTCTATAAAATCACAAAGCTGCATTCAGGGTTTCCATTTCAATAAATGTGCCTGGCTGGCTTTTGCACACAGTTTGTCACAGAGTGTTAATACTAGGCAGGGGGTTTCCCGAATCTCCCCCTGGTGTATCTTTAGAACACCCCCCAGAAGAGAAAGCAGCGATTCGGGTGGAGGCACTGAAAACCAAGTACCGAGATGAGAAGCATCTGCATCATTCAATATATATATACACCCTCACAACGCATAATACAGAAGGGGGTGTTACAAAAAAAATAATTTTATAGTAATTGTATTTGGTTTTATAACAGTTGTGTTTGGGCTTTTCTCTAGCCGAATTGTCAGTAGAACAAAATGCTTAGAAACTCGGTTAAAACATTGGTTTTAGAAGTCTTTACAGAAGGGGGAGGGGCTCTGACTGGACTTGTGAAGCAGACTGATCATGTGACCCCTGAGGCTGACTACACATGTGACCCCTGAGGCTGACTGATCACATGACCCCTGAGACTGCCTGGACAGTAGCTGAGTTTTGGCGGGAAACTTCCTGGTTTACATTCTGAGGGGAAAAACTGCCATGTTGGATGCCTGAGGAGAGGGGCTGAGAGCACAGTGACAAGCAGCTGAGTATCCTCAGCAGTGACAACAAGAGCACCAGGACTTCACTCTGTGAAGTGCTGAGAAGTTAGAAGGGAATCCCCTTCCCCTGCAGCAAAGTGTCTGACACAGACGGCGCCCCAAGGGTGTGAGTGACAAGAGGGGATTCCCTGCTGAAAGGTGGCCTTCAATGGAAGACATACAGAGAGGTCTGTAAAATCTCCTCACAGATTTCAGCCCTTCTTTATACTCCCAGCTGACAGCTTTAGTGTACTACTGATTCACTAATACCCCTTCCACACTGCCTCAAGAACTAGAAGCTGCAAATCCACGCAAAGAAGCTTTATATGATGGTGAACTCAATTCATTAAGTGTAGACCTTGCAATTGATGCAAGAGACATTAGGGTATATTTACTAAACTGCAGGTTTGAAAAAGTGGAGATGTTGCCTATGGGTCATTCCACATCAGATCACCCAAAAAAACATGAAATGTCCACCACCCATCTCAGATTTTTTTTTTTTTTCTAGTTAAGACAGGATGTCAAAACAACTGTTTCTGCCAAATATCTCGACTATAAACACCCCCAAAAAAATAGGATCCCTAATGTCAAATGT